>NC_082389.1:17888541-18057381 GCF_031168955.1 Gadus macrocephalus
TCTCTGAGTGCACATGCATTGTGTGTGCGTGTGGTTGTGTAGGTGTGTGTATACATGTGTGTGTGTGTGTGTGTGTGGTGTGCGATATGAAGCGAGAGCAAAGAGAGAGAGAGAAAGAGAGAGAGGACGGAGTAGGAATAAAGAGTGAGGGGGGCACAAAGAGTCTCCCCATCAGAGGAGAGCCGTAGAGGCGTTGCTCTCACGTGAGTCTCTGCAGGAAGACCACTCTGTTGTCCGAGTCTCCCATGATCAGGGTGAAGTGGTGCTGGCGGTCCGGGGCCGTCTTCCTGGACAGAAGCTGCTCCAGGTTCTTCATTTTCACCGTCACCACCATCTCCGCCGTGGCACAGCTGTACCTCGGGAGCTAAGGACATAAAGATGGCCTTGAAAGAATGGTTGACGGTCCTTAGCAGTGCAATGGGTTTGGTGGGGTCGAGGCGAGTCCATGCTGTGGTACTTTTGCTGCAGTCTTCTCTGTGCCCTAATAAGCAGCCAGAACTTCAAGGCTTATGCAATAGATGAATAGAGGTAATCGGATGGGTCAAAGCTTTAAACCACACAAAAAGAAATGGTATTTGTAATGCAATGTATGAAAATTCTGGTCTCATTGATGCGGGTGCATCATAATTTACCTGCTCCAAGCTCACTTCATACTTGGGGAGGTTCACCACAGATTCTTTGATTTGGTTTCCGAAAGGAGGATGTCTGTTCACAATCTGTGAAGACAAAATGAATCGGGGTGCTCATATTCACATTACAATCAGTCCTACTAGTGAAGTTTTGTAACATGGTAGTAATAATTTAATGGTTGGATAAAAAGGCAGCCTTACATCCAAAAGTGAGCTCTTTTAAGCTGCACTCATTATTCAAAAATTAATCAGTAAGAAATACTCAGTTCAAACAGCTGACATCATGTAGCAGTGTGTAATACCCTCTTCCCTGAATACCGGTTAGATTAGGCTTGGACTGTGGTGCAAAACACAAAAAGTGTGCCTGTGGTCCAGCCGGGGTCGGCTTAGCTCAGGAGGTAGAGCAGCTGTCTTGTAACCGAAAGGTTGCTAGTTCGATCCCCGGCTCCTCCTAGCTGAGTGTTGATGTGTCCCTGAGCAAGACACTTAACCCTAACTGCTCCTGACGAGCTGGCTGTCGCCTTGCATGGTTGACTCTGCCGTCGGTGTGTGAATGTGTGTATTAACCGATGTAAGGCGCTTTGGATAAAAGCGTCTGCTAAACGCCCTGATTAGGTGACTGACCAGCTCCAGCTCTCTGGGATGGGTGTGCTCTATTCTGCTGAAGGTGGTCAATCCAGCGTTCACCATGGCAGTGGACAGGGTGAGGCCTGGAGGAGCACACTGGATATTAACCATACGTCCTCAATGGGCTGCGTATTCTATCACAACTGGTGTTGATGACAGTGACACAGACATGCACCCACCTATTTTCTCCAGCTGTTTGGAAACGTAGGGGGAGTCCTCCCACAGTTTGGCCCTGAAACACTTGGCCAGCATCAGGGAGCTCAGCTGAGCAGAGAGCCCCAGCTTCGAGCGCTGCATCAGGAACTCTGACAGGCCTGAAAGGGGCAACGCAGGTTGATACAGGGTGTCAATCTCAAAAACAAACCAATACATCTGTAATGGAAATGGTAAACTATCATTAATGGGCAATTAAAAAACCTTTGAAGGGCATCCAGAGTCCATATGTGAAGGATTGTATCCCTGTGACCATACGTACATTTGCTGATGCGTGTTCCGTTTCTGAAGATCTTGGCTGTATCTTGTGAAAGTCCAAACTCTTGTATTGGGATTGAGCCCAGCTGGGCCTGAATCAAACTAGAAGAGTAAGTTAAATAAATAATCAATGTTTAGTGAACAGAGGGAATAGCTCCTTGGAATCTAGTTAGTAAGCCAAAGCCTAAGGTCTTCATCCTTATTTTACCATCAACAGAAATAAACCCAAAAATAAATATAGAATTATATATTTGCAATTACCAATTCACTTTCATCTCATTGGTTCGTATTTTCCCGTCCAAAGGAAACCTATTGGAAGATAAAAGTTGCGTCAAATAGTTGCCAGTGTGTTTCTAGTCCCAAATGATACTGCCTCTGAATTAGAAGAAGCCAAACACCAGAGAACCATATCAACCAAGCTGCTGTATCTGAACACGTTCCCACATCGTGTTCGGTTGCTAGGTCGATCCCCGGCTCCTCCCAGTGTCGAGATGTCTCTGTTCGAGACACCTCACCCTGACTGCTCTTGACGAGCTGGTTGTTGCCTTGTATGGTTGACACCGCCGTGAATGTATGCATGGATGGCTGATGATCAGGCAATCTTGTAAAGCGCTTTGAGGGGCCACTGGTTAGAAAAGCGCTATATAAATGCAGTCCATTTACCATTTATTCTGCAAGTTTGTTCTAAACCCATGTGGGGAGGGCTCTGACCTGATGGTGACACGGTTCTTATCCTTGTTCAGCGTGTTCAGGGTTCTCTTCTCGCTCACTCTCAGCTGGACGTCGCTGAACTCTCTGCTCTTTGACACCAGCTCCACCTGCAATCAGAGCACGGCGTTCCAGCTGGAGATCTACACAGCCTTCAGATCCTAGAAAATCATCTATTATTAACTGATTTGAATAATAGTCCTAAATATGAGTATTATTTACATCAATATAATGGTGATTATTATAATCCAGACCCCTCCGCATCGCGTTGGGGTCCTGCATCACCCTGTCTGGGTTTAGTTTGTGATAATGACAATGTTCATGATCTCGGTTATTACACGGCAACTACACAAAAAATATAAGAAATATTTGGATTGATTAAAAAAAAAAAAAAGAATGTTGTGTCCTGTTTAATGTTGAGATAATAGGGTTGGAAATAGCATACAAAGCAATTGTCGATCATTCATAGCAGCGGTCTAGTATATATAAATAACAGAGGGCTGAAGCGTATTTCCATCAGAATGGGGTAATTCAACATGTAATAATGAGTAATAAATGACCCATTTCCCATGCTCCCTACCATCTCAGCCAGCGTCTCGTGGCCATTCACGCCGTTAAACTGCTTCATGGTGTCAAACGCCAGGCAGTACTTGGCCATCAGCCGGCCAGCCTCTGGGGGAAGCACAACCAGCAGTACAAACATCACAGACCATACAAAATACCCCTTCTTCAATAAGCCTGTGGGTAGTAGATCTGTTTGCTTTTTCTCCATATTTAGTGTCTTATGTGTCATGTGTGCACTTCAATCATGTATAATTCCAGTTTTTCATAAGAACAATCAAGAGTTCTGAGTCTGATAATGACGTAGTCACAGTCAAAACCTATCAGCAACCAGGGGACACTAGGGACCTCAGCTGTACGTTCAGGAACCCACCTGTGGGCTTGATGTTGACGTCCTCGTCCATGCTGATCAGACCAATGGAGGACAGGGACTGGAGGTTTTTTAGACACAGCTCTAAGGCAAGAGAGGAGGCGCATTGGAGCCACCTCACACTACATTGAAGGTGCATTCTCATTCTCACATAGGTTTGAACCTCAATGGAGAAGATATTGATCACAAAGGCCTTTGGCGTTGTGATCCATCATGGAAATCAGTTCTATATGATATACGGAATAATTCTTTAAACCAATATTAAAGCAACCAACCTAAAGGGATGTATATTAGGGTGCATCAAAAAACACAATTCTTGAATTTTGATATGGCTGGGTGCTATAAGTGTTCCAATATATGTAGAAACAACATATGCAAAATATTTTTCCAGTACATGATGATTTAGGGGGGCCACCACACATCTGTTTTTGTTGGATAAAGTGGTTAACAGTGCTCAATGGTCGCCATGGAGATCTGAGGTAAACAATACTACATCTTAAGAAAACTGAGGTGATCTTTCTGTTTGAGGTGATCTTTCTGTGTTGGGTATGCAATATTACACATTACTATCATATCTGTAGTTGTGTCATTGTGTCATCAAGTTGTATTAATAGGTATTGGCACACACAAGCGTGCCACAAGATGGTAGACTTAGTCAATGCTAACAACAAGCTGCTGAAAATCTCCCTGGACATGAAGTGAAGACTTGATGTCACATTTCCGTTGTGGCCTTCAAAGGTCGAAAACCTGATTGATAACCCAGAAGACCTAGCTTTCTTGGCCAGCATGAAGACTGACAGAGTGGCCACATTTGGTGTATTGGACAAAAAGCTGCAGCTCAAGGTGAAGCAGTGAGAGGAGCGTCAAGGTGCCGCTGCAGCCAAACAGCCGGCTGTGTAAAGGAGCTGGAGGAGATGACGGCAATGTCAAGCTTGGAGTCGGAGAGTGATGAGGAGTCAGAGGAGGATACTGACACAGTCTTTCCACCATCTGAGCCATCCCACAAGCATAAGAAGACTGGAACAAACGTCTTAATTCCACCTGACTTCCTTAGCCGACCAAGTGTCGTGTCATTGGCTACAAGGTTGAGGATGTCACCAATGCAACAGGCTGCATTCACACGTGGCCTTGTTGCAGTGTCAGGCGGTGAATGTAGACTCTCTCTGCATCTTACGAAACAGCTCACCGATCAAGACGCAAAGAGCTGGAGACAATCAGTGAGGAACAGCACAAGCAGTGGACACCAAGTTAACACCGATGCTCAGCAATGTGCGCCAGGTGGAGGAGCGTCTTACAGTGGTTGGAAATGCAGAGCGGCTGAAACTGCTTGGTGTCCCGGCGATAAGAATTAGACCAATGAGGCACGTGGAGTGATCATTGCCCGGTTGACATGCAAGTTGCTGCAGGACTGGTGGTGCGCTGACCAGGTTGGCAACATGGCCTTTGACACCATTACCTCAAACACTGGCCATCTCACAGCAGCCTGCATTGCCATACAGCTCTCACTGGGCCGACCACAGCTTTGGTCTGGGTGCCGGCACCACATTGGTGAGGTCCTCCTGAACCAGGTTTTCACAGACCTGAAGGTGGAGACATCATGCTCGCCAGAGGTTACCTTGTTCACACGTCTCTGACAGAAATGTAACCTATTACCACAAGAATACAGCAGCTACTGGTCCCGCTACATTCCTGGCAACACGAGCAACCACTCCTGGGCAATTTACGTGCTGAACTTGTCAGGTGCGCAAAATAAGTCACTGACCACAAGCGAGGTGACTACCATGAGTTTGTGCAACTGTGTCTTGTGTATCTGGATGCAGATGGTGAAGAGCAGACTGCAGTGACCTTCCAATAACCGGGAGCGCTCCACAAGGCACGATGGATGGCCAAGCTGCTCTATACACTCAAGCTGGCTTTGATGGAGAAGCACATCGTGTTGCTTCCCCAGGGCACAATCACCACACGCGGTAGCAGGTGCCGAAGATTTGGGCATTTGCCATTTTCATTAGACACATCTATGCAAAGTGGTGGTTGACCTGCGAGAAAGCTGTAGATGCTGCCTGGAATGACCTGACACTCTACCACCACCTGCAGGCATACAAGGCTGTAGATGAGGGCATTGCAGCATCCGCGATCAAGGCGATGGAGAGGCATCGCTGGTACCTAACTGTTGAGATGCTACCCCTGGCTCTCTTCAGCAGAAAGGTGCCCAATGATGACAAGTGTGCACTTGCCAGAGCAATCTTGTAGCACAAGCCCGCTGATCTCCCCATGCACATCCCTGGGCAGCGCTTTGGCACTGGCTTTGTCAAGCCAAAGTTCCCCACCCTCTTGCCAATCACCAGCTTGGCTGACCTCGCCAATAAGGATTGCTGCTTTCGAATGCACCAACTGCACATTAATGCTGCGTTCAATTAAGTGAGGTCAATGTACGTGCAATGAACGTGGTCAATGACTGTGCCAAGTGTGGCGTCAAGCTCACATCCGACTTCGTTGCAGTGGCATGGGAGGAGCAGCACCTGCATATTGTGCTGCAGGCAGTTGAAAATGACCGCAACCAACAGCAGAACCTCCACCGCTAAAAACGCAAGCTAATCCCTGAATAGGACGGTTACTCTAGGGCGGTGGGTGGGAGGCATATCTGGGGGGAGATGCACTGGCTAGGTTCAGAGTTCAGGTTCCATTTCCTCTCTCTTTCTCCCAGGTGATGTTGCTTAGTGGAGCAGACTCTGGCACAGACTGAGCAATTAAGTTTGAAGTTTAGTTAGTGTCAGCTCTTACCATTAGGTACTGTTAGTTGCCAGTGAGTAAGCCACTAGAGAGGGTTTGTTATTTTAAGTGTGTCAGCATCACCCCTTGTGTTTAACAATATAGTCAATTAAACTTTATGTGTTTGTCCGACATCCATCACTGCTGCACAAAATTCAGGGTAAGGCCACGTGAACATGTCCCATTGAACTCCATTCATTTAGTCTATAAAACAAATTAATGGAGAATCTTGAAAGTAGAATTCTGAGAAATGCCCAAGTTGCCCAAAGGGCAAACAAACAACTTTTACTTTGGTAACCCTATTGAACATGCAACTGTGTAAAAGTTCACTGTACTCAACATTTCCAGGTCAACCTTTAGGCAATTAGAGTAAAAATTGCAAATGTTCATGTGTTAGGTGCCACCCCTAAATCTCAATGGAATTCCTCAAAACTTTGCAAAAGTCACTTTTATGTTAATTGGAACAAAGTGCAATGCCAGCCAAATTGATATTTTGAAATAAAAAAATTTCCATTGAAATTTGATGCACCCTAATGTATATTTTATTATTATTATTATTTCAAATTCTATGATAATATTTAGCTCACCTTGCAGTTTCGCTTCAATTCCATTCCGATCCAGGTCGGGTGAGAACCCTACAATATGAATTGATAGACTTAAAATCTAAATACAATATTAAAGGATAGAGTGGCTCATTTAGAAAAGTATGAATAAGGTGTATTTTATAGCTGTACTTAAGAGTCAAAAATCTGTAATAAAATACCAGCAATTGTCCTATATGTAATGTCAGATCCAAGCAGTACTAATGTTACAGCATAACTTCTTGGGGGGAGGGCAACGAGCCTGGGCAGAAAACCAAGGCCTAGAGTTAACCCATGCAATTTTGTTGACAGTCTAAACAAAACCTTTACAGACAAAGATTTAAAGTGCAGGCCCTTGTGTTTGCCAATTATATGTTTACAGATCCCCTACTCCTGCTACATGATCTGTGAAAAGCATATGAAGCATAAGCAGGTGGCCTCAGCTGGTCTGCCATCAGTTAAGATATGAACCTAAAGAGGTATTTGTGAGACTATGGTGTGGGGCCCTGAACGTGGGCCCATTGGGTCCTGGGTCCTGGGGCCCGGTGTGGAGGGAGCCGGGCGGACCGTAGTGCTGGGGGTTCCTGAGGGCCCGGATGTACAGGAAGGTGGAGCGGATCCAGTCCAGGGCCATGCTGACGTCACTGATGGTCTGCAGGACGATCTCTGCATTCAGGTGTTCCACCAGGTGGCCGTGGAGGCTGGAGATATGAGAGATAGGTGGTGAATGGTCTGCAGTTATATAGCGCTTTCTAACTAGTGGCTACTCAAAGCGCTTCACAACGTTGCCCGACATTCACCCATTCATCCACATATACACACGCCGACGGCGTTGTCAACCATGCAAACCGACAGCCAGCTCGTCGGGAGCAGTTGGGGTGAGGTGTCTTGCTCAGGGACACCTCGACCCCCAGCTAGGAGGAGCAAGGGATCGAACTAGCAGGGATCGTACTAGTGTGTGTGTGTGTGCGTGTGTTAGAGCTGGGCGATTCATCGATTTTTAATCGAAATTCGAATTAATGGTTAAATATCAACATGGCAGCACGCACTAAAAAAGGTGATTGTGCAGAGTCTGTGGCAACCATAAGCAGCAGCACATCACATTTATACCAACATCTTAAACTGAGGCAAGCAGCAGAGTGGGAGATGTGTGTTATTTATTTTGCTTTTGTTAATCATGGTTATTCTTCAAATAAAATCCAAACTTAAAAAAGATAGATATTTTTTCACTTTAACACCGATAATCGGGTTTGGTTTGAAAAATTTGAGATTTTATTGTGTGTGAGTGTTTCTTTGAGACAGAGGAAAGGAGATAACAGCAGCCTGAAATCAGGTTAGATTGTTTTGATTCTTATACCTGCTTTCAATGATCTCCACCCCGTTCATCAGCCTCATGTACTTGTCTTTGGTATGGCTCTTGGTCATGATCACTGCAGTCGCTGACGTGTCAAACTAGTCATAAATAAATGTATACAATTATAACCGCAACAAAACAAAGTGTGTAGGTCATTTCAACAATAATTGATTTAATTACACAGGTTAATGCAATTGATTGATTGTTTCTAATTTGAGCCAAGTGACATCTCCACTGTTGGAACAAGGTTTGATCTAGCTGTTTGGTTAGAGTAAAGGGGCAGTTTAAGAGTAGCACAGAGATTTCTTGTTCTCGCAGCAGCACTTGGGAGTCAAAGGATATGCAACCCACCAAGACATTACATTATAATTTATTTTTTATTTTTATGTATAATAATACACAGTAGGATCCAGCGTTTTCTTTTAGAATGTTTCCTTTTGACCTTCATGAGTGGAATAATCAGTCGGTTGTGCAATGGTTTTAATAACCCTGAATCTTTGAGTTGCCAAAAGGTGAAATCTTTGGCCACAGGTTGGAAGCAGGTGTTATTTTGCCTCCATAGTCATAGCACTATGCATATCAATATCATAGATGATGGCTTGAAGCTCTTGTGAGGATCTCTGTCTAATCTCTCTACCTGTGGCCTCCCAGCTCGTCCTATCATCTGCAGCATGTCAGCCTCACTGTACTCCTCACAGGAGCCTGACACATAGTGCATGGTGGACTTGACCACCACCAGGTGGGCCGGCAGGTTTACACCCATGGCCAGCGTGCTGGTGGTGACTGGGAGCCCGGAGAGAGAGGAACCACAGGGAGAATGGCACTTTGTCATTTACAGGACAATGGAGCTGGGTTATTGATACCAACTTTCTATTTGTCGTTTCCATTAGGCATTTTTTGGTTATAAATTAAATGGGATATCTCTAAATGTAATAGATGCATTAACATTTTTACTTAACATTATCACAGCTTATACGGTTTACTATCAATCATTCTACATTGCTCAGTATTAACATTGTAGCAAGAATGAAGTAAATGAGTCACTAGTACGTTTCCCATCTAATGTCTGGTTTGAGAACAGGGCAGTGATCCTTCTTACAGAGAACAGGCAGGTCTCCCCGGGTGAAGGCCTCCTCCACCATCTTCCTGTCTGAAACGTCCACTCCTGCGTGGTGGTACCCCACACCAAGCATCATCAGGTCTGCAGTAAAACACCCAAGATACGGTCTGGATTAGTAATACTATAACATCCACTACCAATACAGATCTGGAGTTGTCCTTACGTTCTTGATCTTAGGTGGTTGAGTTTGTATTCGTTTCTTTAAGATAACCTTTGTGCTTTTGCACAAAAAATTACAGACAAATCCTTGAAAGGACTAAGAAAGGATGGATTAAACACAAACTGGAGTTCATGTTGACATCATTGTCAAGAATAGCCTACCTCTCAGTTTGGAATCCAAGATGGAGTTTGCATATTTCATCAGTCTGCCAAAATGTACACAGACACATAGTTCATTATGCTGCTGTTTAACCGCAGTAATGACTTGTAAACCAAGTAGTTAAGTGTATACAACCTCTGCTTGTGTTCAATGCTCATTATGAATCTGGCATCCTTGGCTAGCACCGTTGCAGACTGCTGGACTCCTTTCCTGGTGGAGCAGAACTACCAGGAAACATTCAACAGAAAGTATCATTCAAAAAAGTTGAGATTTGAATATTGAATATGAAGTATGCATACGTATGAATATTTGATCTCATCTATGCCCAAATAAAAACCGAAACAGAAAAGACCCCACCCACCACTAAAGCAGGCTTCTGGTCCGAGTAGGTCTGTATGATGTTGGCCATCTTGTAGTTGAGTGACAGGTCAAACTTGAAGTCGTTCTGGTTGGGGCTGCAGGGGAAGCCCAGCACCACCTTCCTGAGCTCCACCGGCCGGTAGCTCTCGTCCATGTCCAGGTAGGAGGCCGGGCCGCTCTCGTTACACAGCCACTCAGCCATCTGCACACAGGCACTCCAACACACACACGCACACGCACACGCACACGCACGCACGCACGCACGCACGCACACACACACACACACACACACACACACACACACACACACACACACACACACACACACACACACACACACACACACACACACACACACACACACACAAATGTAGAGGCACCCACACTCAGGACGTTATGTATGAACAAACTACTGCTGTATGATTTTACACTATACATGGATACAACTGCCACCTGATGTCATTCAAGTAAAACAGCAATCTTGTTAAGCTATAGTTGATTTTGCATTAATTTGCACAATATTTTAATAACAGTGCATTTAGTCAAGAAACCTTTGTCTTTAAACCGAGGGGCGTCAATATTAAAGAAACTTTATTCAGTCTAAGAAAAGGACATCAGGGATTCTTCATTGGCGATGGGGGTTTAAAATTGTTGTTACAATTTAAAACAAGGTGGATTAAATACAATGAAATATCTATCTAACTATTAACTAACTCTAATCTATCCCTGAAGTCATTTAACCGCTTCAATATCCCATCAGGCCTCCACTTACATCAGAGATGTTGGGTATGGTTGCTGACACGGCCACCAGCCTGACGGACAGGTCTGGCTGTGGGCGCCCTGCCGGCCGGTGAGCGTGCACCGCCTTCATCCTGCTCACCACCACCTCCAGCGTGGGCCCGCGGGTCACGTCCTTCACCACGTGCACCTGGGGGGGTCAGACGGAGACTGGCTGTGGGCCTCTGGGAGGCCATGGAGGAGCAGCTAGGGGTTAGGTTTCTAGCTCAAGCAGAGGTCAGGCAGAGGTCGTTGAGCTCCAGGAACCTTTCAAAAAATCTAACCACTTCAGGTTTGAGGTTTCGCAATGAAAATCATCCTAGCCTTCGCTGGGCAGTAATTGCTTTCAAAATATGGAGCCTTATGTTGTTCAAAAGACTACAGCCTAATCAGATTGACGCATCTACTCTCTTCACTATTGCTGAGGCTGAATAGCTGTAAAGCAAAAATATATTCTCCTCTGAGGCTCTGAGAGAAGGCAATCAAGAATTCCGTTAATCTCTTAACACCGTTGGTCAGTACATTCTGGATCAAAAACATTTGGATTGCTCTGTAGATAACTAAAGTCTCCTCGGGAATCACAATCGGTTATTTTTATTCATCAATGTAGGCTGCAGTGTAGGAAGACTCTTCATGAACTGAAATTCCCTCCCCTTAGCGCTGATTGGTCGTATCATGTTTACATTTTGCCCACCAACGGGATTGAGGCCAGACTGATCTGCAGAGAGAAACCCAATGAGAACTTGGATGGTCTCACGAGGACTGGGTTATTATGCATTATAGACAAGAGGGTGGTTTGTACTATGCTATTACAGTGACATGAACTTTTACTGTTTAAACATCTTAAGATATGACAATGCATTCAAAGACGTCTTTTATCCAAGGCCAAGGGTCAACGACCAGCGATACCATGTAGACCGACATCGATACAGATTGTCTAGTATGCACTTTGATCAGTAGGCCAAAGTGCGGTATTAGATTACATGTAAAGTATTAACCCCTGCCTGACCTCGTCGATGAGGAAGAGTCTGATGAGCTGCAGAAGACAGTTGTCTCTCCATCTCCTGCTCATACTGTCCCACTTCTCCTGAGACACATAGAAACCACATAGAATCGCTAATTTCCAATGAATAAATCTGGTGTGATTCATGGTGGTCCTGGATAACGGACTCACAATCTGTGACATATACTCAGGATGTGAGTTTAATATTTCCCTTGGACTATTACAATACTGTGTATATGTATAAGTAGCTGTATACGCTTAATATTCAATGTAGTTATAGTATTTTACCTTCCCCCTTGTACTACAAGAGTTGTTTCTTTATATTTGTTCTTTATTTGTTCCAAGCCTGTTTAGGATTACTGCATTTCACTGGACTGTATGAACATGTTACCAATTAAGACCATGAATGTCCAAGCTCTGTCACTCACAGGTGTCGTCATGATGATGTGGGCATCTTGGATCTCAAAGAAGTCATCAATCTCCGTGTCTCCGGTCAGCTCCATGCAGGTCAGCCCTAACGGGCCAAACTTCTGCTTCCAGTCCTCAAAGCGCTGGCTGCACAGAGCTTTGATTGGAGCCACTGGACCGGAACAAAGACAGAGCTTTAATACAGAAACAAAGGGTTTCTAGAGTTTGCAAAATTATTACAAATTAGTGTTAATGACATTAACTGATTATCTAGGCCATATATACGATTTAAGTGGTTGTTTTTCTGAGAACAACGCATTTACCAGTAAGACTGAATAAAGAAAATCTTTCCCAGTCTGGGGGGGACCACTATTACAAAATCAGGTTCTCATCATTCATTTCTAAGTAAGAAACAAATGTGTTATTCACAAATCATTTTTACCAAATTCATGAACAATAATTCACCACAACGTGTTTCATGCTTAAATTAAATGTCCAATATTTGGCCCTTCTCTTACTTGATCTAAGTCAATAAATGCCGAAAGGATTTTTTTTTTAATGTGAAATTAAAATAACTTTTCAACTTTTATTTATGGAATTTAATTTGGTGGTGTATATTTAAGTGTAATGTGCTAAATCAGTGAGTGAAACCAGTACCAGGAACAAAATGATAAATACAAAGATACAGTCGTTCTATCTCTAAGCATTGATCCAATTCAGATACATACAATCCATAGTTACTCACTGTAGACAGCCTTGACATCCTTCCAAGGCTCAGAGCTCTCCATCAGAAGATGGATTATTGCGAGCTCAAACAGCACTGTTTTCCCAGATCCAGTAGGGGCACACGCCACAAAGTTCTTACCTGTGTAAAGAACCTGAGAAAAGACTGGTAATGATTAATGCAGCTACACTTACTCCACTAACATAACTCATTTCTGATAGTATATTGATGAAGGCTTTTTGTAAATTACTTGACAGTGTGAGAGCAATTTGACCACTGTTTGTACTTACATCATCCATAGCTTTCGACTGAACATGGTTGAAATACGGGAACTCCTTGAAAACAGATCTAAACTTTGCTGCTGTTTTAGAACAATTCAGGATAGACCACCTCAAAATGTACAGTTGTTATATATTCACACATGATTCTAAGGTGCTTTATATCCCCAGATTTCTAAACAAGTACAAAAGAAAGGATACAAATTTCGGAGACAGGCCGCAAGACACCCTTCGCAGCTGAGCCTGTAAAATCCACACAAAAAGATAAACATTAGTATTACAGACAAAACAACATCAATCCCAGTGGAGGTGGTTGAGTTTGACAAGGTCCACCGCCTAGTGGCCACTCAGAAAAACACAACAAAGCGGTCACTAGGTGGAGCTCACCTTGTTTCCCCTCATCAAAGCCTAACACAATGTGGCAGCTAGCTTGCTGTAGCACTAGTGTTATTAGCTGCACCAGTTCAAACTAGCCTGCTGTGTTTTCAAGGTATGTCATGGTCTGTGTACGTTAGGGAGGGCAGTGTGTGGCACCTTGTATGTAGAGGGGCTGGGGAGTCATGGGGGGGACGTGTGCTCTCTTTGTGCCCATGCTCTGCATCTCCCCCACCGCCGGCTGGGGGGGGGGTCGGCTTCCACGTGCTGCAGACAAGCCCAGACAGGGGCGGGAGAAGAAGGGGGGCTCTGAGCAGAAAGGGGGTGCCAACTGGAGAGCAGTCGCCGGGGGAGGAGGCTGATGACAAGGAGGAGGCAGCTCGGTCTCCAAGGCAACCAAAGGGGGGAAAGTTTGAGGCCTAGATGTTGTCTGACTGCTGATGCGGCTGCTCGTACAGCTGCCGGGGTCATCAATGTTTGAGGGGTCGATTTGGCCGTGCAACACCTGACCCCTGGAGGGTTTAAATAAACTGTCGGGGAGTGGAAGAAGGTGAAATGGAGGGGAAAATAAGAAGAAAATAGGCTTGCAAGAAGCTTCTTAAAGGATAAATGTCTGACCTTAGTGTGCATATAACACATCTACACAAAATGACCATGTTTGTTATAATAATACTATTTTTGTTACAGAGACATTACTAAATCTTGCCTTCTTCGTTGAGGTGTGCTTTCTCCAAATTCTTCATACAAAGCCCTTCGGTTAGCGGCGGCATGGCCATTGTCCAGAGGTGTTTCATCTCCACGTCCCTCAGAGTGGCTGAAGTAACCCTGGCCTCCCCAAAAACAGTCAGCCCCGCCCTTGTACCCCTGATTATTCCCTGTATCTCCCTGATGGTTTTGTAGGCCGTGAGAACTGATGAATTTGGATGGGAAGGGCCCCAAGACATCTGAATGTTTAAGAAGAGACATACGTTTTTATACATTTTTTGAGAAATCTGCAAGGAAACGGATTGGCAGGTGAAATGGCTGTTGCAATAGGGGTGGCAAGTCGTCGCCGTGAATGTAATCATTAAGATTGACAATGTTAATTCCACTGTCTCTTTGATTGTAAATATTATCCTTGGTATGCCAAATATCCATTTATTCACATTTGGTGTATGCAAGCCTATATTCAAGCAACCATAGTTAGCGTGTCACAAATGTAAATTATTTTACTTTAATTGTACCAGAGCTGAGGTGTTTATTGAGCCTAAGGAAAAGGAAGGTAACAAGAAGTACACACTGCATAAGGACGAGAGAGTCTCTGCCTCTTTCTGGATGTCCTGGGTGCATGGGATCTGAGAGGTGGATGGAGGAGCATCCAACCTCCATGAACTGGCCTCTTGGCACATTGGCTTCCTGTCAGAAAGAACAAACCAATCAAATTAAGAGAGGGGAGAGTGTATCTTTCTGGCAGTGGGGGCTGGGCCGTATTCCCTCTACTCACACTTTGTGGACGACAGGCCCTTCAAAGAAGAGATTGTCCAGGGAAAAGAAGGTGTCATTGGAGTCCAACATTTTAATGGACTACGCAGGCGTGATCACATCTGAAAAAACACGGGACGTTTACATCTTTGTCAGCGCAGTGCTGCTGACAATGCGATTAGTGATTACTTTCTCTTTCCACAAGCGAACACCTGAGGACACTTCCTTATTTTTTGATAGCACTATGAAGAAGCTAGCTTAGTTGAACTGGCTTTTTATTAGCTACATTTATAAGCTGTACTAACAACTGTTGTTTATTTGTGTAAATACATGACGATTGCTGATTAACACCGCTAAGCCAAATTACAGGAATAAACACGTATAAACGCTGTGCATATGTATATTTTAAGTTAATGTATATTTGCCATGTTTGTTTTTACCGGTTTGAGTGTGATGGTCAGTGAGTGTGTGGATGAATATCCCCCGCCTGGAGCACCGCCTGCTGTGGCTGCGCGAGACTTACGCTTTCAGCGCGAAATTAAAAGGACTATAAAAGGTTTAACGGAAACTGAGTTATACTTTTTAATTGTCTACAGTGTGGTCCAACTATACACACAGTCCTAATTTATCCTTGGACAGGATTCCACACGTCGCTTTCAATAGGCTACGGTGGAAATCTAAATTAATGGAGATGTTTAATGCAGAGAACACACAAATTGAATGATCACCTGATATCCAGGCAACAAAGACCTGTAACAAAATGAAACCACAAAGGGGATATTGTAATGTGTCTAGAAGGGTTTTTTTGAAGCCGGTTTGATTGACAATGGGAACTTTGTCATTTGGCCCTAATGTGTTCTGTGTGTATTATTAAATGTATGGAAACATGTAACGTCCTCAACCTAAAAAGCAATCTGCTGCCTCTAAAGAGGGGGTCATTAACTCAGGTTTTTTATGCCTCCCATCTGGAATAAACCATCTTTTCATTCTGGGGAATTTTCTTTGACAGACAAACCGTTCCTCTTGCCAATTCCCGAAATTAGCAGCATAGAAGCAAACTATAGCATGGTTGATAATAAACACAACCCATTTGGTTAAATATGCTGACGAATTTATTATTAGAACAAATACGTGTTGTACTGTGACAGCCGTATTTGCGTAAACCCTTTTATAGTAAATGGACTGGTCCACACTAGACCACCACGGAAAATGGCGACTGTGAAATGGATGGAAGACGAAAGTAAGAAATAATTCAATGCAGCGTATAAAGAGCGCCCCGATCAACGACGTCCGGAGGTAATATCCGTTTGTTTCTAAGTAATATAGGGATGTATGGATGGTAAGTGTTGAGGCACCATTCCCATTAGTTGTAGTTTAGTCTAAGGATTTGGCTTTGGTGTGGTACAGAGCCTAAATAGAATGGGCTGCAGATCCTGCAAGCTGCATCCAACAACACAGCATGATAATAACGGGAAGAACATGCAACGGGACACAGGTTGTCTGATTTCTAATTGATAATGTATTTGTTGTGATGTTGCTGCTAAAAAAGAATAGTGACTTTATATTGTGTTGGCATGCAAGTGAACTGTGCTCAAAGTTTTAGCTCGAGAATAAACCCCCTTTTGCTCATGCAAGCCTATTGTTGATGTAGTCTGCAGTTGTGTAGAAGATGGTTCTTTGCCATCATTTCCTCGAGTTAGTTTGACACTTTTATTTGCCCTCGAAGCTCCCTTTTCTTGCGACCTTGCAATCCATTGTTACAATCTACTTAACAGGTGATCTACATTATCTTGGTTTAGTAACACCCGTGCACTTTGAGATTATAACGTAAAATGAGGAAGAGAAATGTTGGCTAAGGTCACAACTCTATAGGCCTATACGTAAGATATATTTGATTGCAGGCTACTTAAAAAAGATGATGCACTAAATACTGCATTTTAGCAAACCGCCTCAAGATGTCGCTGTTCTATTTTGTACGTACCGAAGTACTTGCGTACGTATACATTCATAGACGAATAATTAAATATGATATGAAATCGGATTTTCCAGTGATCGTAAAAGGTTGGCATACCAAATAGGTTCCTCAGCTAAAAATGTAACATTAAAATTTATGTTACCGAATATCAATTGTTGAAATAGCATAATATGCTAGAAATTGAGTTCATTGATAGAATAGAATATATATTGAATTTTTTTTAAAGTGTAAGTGAACCACCTGTTGCAGCTCAAACCTCGAACACCAACACTATATTAAAGGAAAACTGTTTTAGGCTGAAGTTCTAGGAAAAAGGTGGGGGTGTTTATCCCCCATGGGTGAAGACATTTGGAGAATAGAATAGAATTTCAAATTTCAACAAATTTGACAGAAAAGGCCTTAGACCTAGGGATTTCAAATTCTGGTCGGTTGGCTGATTGGTTGGTCGATATGCACTTGTTTGACCAAGTTAACATTGGTCGGACAATGGCTGGTGGTAATTTCATCAGGGGAGAAAGCACTTCTCAATCCACTATTTTCGGGGGTTTGAGGATGCAGATTAATGTATTGAGTGAGAGGCTATTTTGTAGGGGTGTGACGATACTCAGCTCACGAGACGAGACGAGACACGATATTGGGTTCACGAGAACGAGACGAGACGAGATTTTAAGAAAACTACAATGACAAAATATCAGACTTTTATTTAACCAAGTCGCGCATGCATTTTGAAATGTTTTATTATAACTCTTAACATCCATGATATTGAAACTAAAACAAAAATTTATAAAAGTTAAATTAAAATAAATTAAATTAAATAATTCTCTTTTTTCAAGTGCAAACAATATTATGTGCAAAACCAAATCAAAGTACCCAAAATGTACTTTGATTAAATGTATTCGTTTTCGCGGTTATTCAGCCTCTTCTTCTCCTCCGGAAAAACACGACCGCATTGCATTGTGGTATACGGGAGTAATATGTAGGCTACATCGTATGTACACTCAAATTTTGGATATTTTAAGTGCACTATATAGTGCATGAAATTAACCACTGAGAATTTGAACACCACTACAAAATGGCGAGCACCCTATATAGTACACTATATCCGTGATAGGGAACGATTTTGAACACAGCTTATGGTTGCTTTCGATGCTTCCCCTGCTTCCCCTCCTTCTCCTCCTCTTCTTTTCCTTCTCCTTCTTTAGGTTCTGGCAGGCTAGATGTAGCAAAGGCGCATTACTGCCCCCACAGGCGACAAATAGAAGTTTGGATAAATCACAAATCTCGCGAGACCGATTTTTGACGCGACGGGTAATATCGTCGAGTTTAATCTCGAGATCTCGTGGCACGAGATCTCGTCACACCCCTACTATTTTGCGTTACAAGTAACATTGATAATCAATAACAATTATATTTAAGGCTTCGTAGTTTGTTTTAATAATCATATAGATTAAGAGACTAATAATACTTAATACTTATTATACTTTAAGACAGGAGGTCAAAACACCCCGGTATACACAACTTTGAACTCGCTCAACTTAAGGAAGGCTGCTAGTTTTAACTTACTGAACATTTTCACAGAAGTCGTCTGTGTGGCATTTTATTAAAAAGGCCAAAAACGTATTCAGGCATATCCTCTAAAAGCAAATAAATCTGTTTTTTACATGTTATCTGCGATGCTCCAACTTCAACTGTCAACTTTCATGTTTAATGCTCGATAGGCTTTGAATGTGAACCTATTAAACCTTGGCCCGCATCACAGCATCATCTGCTGGGATCCATTATATTAAACACAGAACAAAATACAGAATCTGAATTCCCGACGTGGTTTGTCTATATACTATGCAATGCTTCCTGAAGTGGCGCTCCGTGGCTGTTCCAGAGTGCGATCCGCTTTGTATTGTGGCTCTGCCGTAACTGAGTTGGACTCAGACCCACTAACGTTCTCAAAACCGAACGTTCATGATATCTAGGCTAGCATAGAGTTCTGCGAAATCCGTATTTTTTTCCCTCCAAATTCAATTCGTTAATTTTATTCGGAATTCTGTGATTTACGATTCGTGCTAATTTTATCATGAGAAAGAGTGCCTACCAGTGGCGAACTTAGCCCTTTGGGGGCTCCAGGCGAAGAGTAATTTAGGGGCCCCTGCATCTACCGGTCTATTGTACCTTATGTCGCATAATGAGATACTCCATACAAGGGATGAACAAAAGTCACTATCCTTCTTTCATGCAAATGTTAATTATCTATTTACAAATTGAGAATAACATACAAAACAATAAGATTAGTTATGTTGACACATTACACTGACTGTTAACCTTATGTCATCATTTACCTGAGGGTTTCCAGTAGGTCACAGCAGCTATATGCTGTGACCTACTGGAAACCGACTGATAGCTGTTTCCAGCTATCAGTATTTTTCCTGTGCTCTTCAGACCTTTCATGGTTGATTAGATGCATTGCAAGGTTATTCCAGTGTTTAAATCCTTCCTCACTCAGTTGTTTTTGTTTTCCAAAAAGGCAACAACAAAAGCAAAAAACACGGTCTGCACTTTCACTAGACTAACCAAGACCTGTTCACCCTCTCGTCATTTTTCATTACTATGTAATAGTATGCTTTTGTGAATCTGCGGCCCTTGGGCCAGAGTGCTGGGTCATCCACAAGAATATGTGTGCACCTGCCCAAGACACAGCAGCTTGGGCCAGAGTGCTGGGTCATCCACAAGAATATGTGTCTCGCAGTCATTGTTATCGTTATTAGGGCCCGACCGATTTAATCGGCCGATTATAGCCTTTTTGAAAATAATCGGCATCGGCCAAAAAGACGCAGATTACAACCGATTTATTATTATTATTTTTTTTTATTTATTTATTTTTATAAATGTTATTGTGTATCCTGCAGATTGCGCTCCTACTCGCCTTACTAACTAACAACTTTAGCTGGAGTAAAAAAGAGGAGATTGAATTTTACCGTACAACATGAAAGCACGCTCGCTCAGGCAGCTGCGCGCTCACCTCACCAATGTACACAAGACGAGTTGTTTGAGCATGTTGTGCCTGTTTTTCTTTAGGTCCCAGGCCATGTTAATTTATTATACTGTAGACTCTAACGGTGAGATCATACTGCTCAGCACGCACGTGTTAGTCACTGCTCACGAGCGCAGCACATTGGGAGTTAGTTATTTATTTTACATTTTACATTACACTCATTTTTGACTGTAAATGTATTCTAAAACACTCAAAGGTTCTGCATTCAATTCACATATTCATCAAAAGTGTTTAAAGTATATTTAAGGTATCAAAAACTATGTTTTATATGTTGTTTTTTTTTGTTTTTTTTTAATCGGCCGATTAAATCGTAATCGTAATTTTTCTCTGAAAATAATCGGCATCGGCACTCAAAAATCAATATCGGTCGGGCCCTAATCGTTATTGTCATCAATTTCAATAACCGAAGTGGAAGAAGGAGAATGAGCAATATTCACTACCAGTTGTGCATAATCTCCGTCAGTTTGTTGACACACGTCATTAGCATCGCTGCTGGCTGAGCCAGAGTCACTTGGAATGAAAGGAGCAGTAACGTGACAGCAAACGATGTTGACGGCTGCTCTTGAGCCGCCGACGGTCCCGCTAACACTGCGGTGGCTGTAAAAAAGCTGGATAGCTTTGGCAGCTTTGACAGAAAGTCCTGCCTTTGGTCTTTCTTCTTCTTTTTATGTTTCACTCGATTTCTCTCTCTCTCTCTTACCGCTTACTGTTTTGAATTTGACATCATTTCTGCATACGCGTCATGAGCGTGATGCGCGTAACATGGAATAGTCCATGTAGTGCAGACTGAAGGGGGGGGCACACGGAAAGATCGTCAAAATATGAGTAATTAGACATCCCGATGCTACTATTGTGAAGAGATATTTATAAAAATAATAAATATGGGGACAAAATATATGCATTGGGGCATTTTGGGGGCCCCAAAAACCTTCTATGGGGCCTGGGGCTCCAGGCAAATGCCTGGTTTGCCTAATAGTACGGCCCGCCCCTGGTGCCTACTTATGTGAATTAATATAATGTCAACAATTGAATAATATATAACACAACATTGCACTATTTGTAACTACTGAATGCAGTGTTTCCCCCAGAATATGTCTTAGTCAAGGTGGTCAAGGAGCAGGGGGGGGGGGTCTCCGTTTCAATTCCATTCAAAAAGCTTTATGGCACGACCATTGTTGTGAACAGTATTACTGATGCATTATTGATCTTTATTTTTTACACCTGATGGAAGTATGTTTTCTTTCCCTACGAGAGTTTTCTACTTTGTTAATGCATAATAATTAAAAAATATTTTTTACTATACATTGGTAGTCAAGGCGGGGCCCTATTGTTAAGGCGGCCGCCTTAACAACACAGTACTGGGAGAAACACTGGAATGATAGCATTGCGTTATTTCACCTCGATATCTCGTTGTTTGGAATATCACAATTTGCATGCGGACAGCAAACAAATTACGGACCACAGCCACAAAATCGTGAATAAGAGCTCGGGCTGACACAGTGCTTTTCCTTGTTTTCCACATGGGCTTTAGACTTTAAGACATATTTTTCATACCCATATTTTTACGGGTCGGATCAATAGTATGATGTCGACAGAATTTGCAAAACAGTTCATCCCTGGACTCATAATAGTCCCAGTATTGCTCTGTTCTGAATTTAGGAGTTGGGGTCGAAATCTTTAGTTTAAGAGGACTTGGACGTCTTAGTTGGCCTCGTTCTCAAAGACGTGAGGTCATGATGCGACCAAAATCCCCTCCCTCTCTGAAAAGGGGAGGGGATTGAATTGAATTCTGAATTATGCATTTATGCCTTATCGTCTGTAGATTAGATTAAGAAATTGTAGCCATTTCAGTCAAATATGGAGAATTTGGCAAATTCTGCAATATTCCACGTTTTACAGATGATTCAATTTTTAGTACCAAATTCTGCGATTACGGCCACGATTTACCCATCATGGAAATCATATGGCCCTAGATAAATGATAGGACTATACAACCCTACACAAATTGGTGTAATTTTTCATAATGGAATAAGAACATCCAATTTTCTCTTGCAGGTCAAGGCCACAGAAATGTCATGCCTGGCAGCTTGTGATGAAGATGACAAAGATACAGATCCCGAGATGAATGCCCTCACACTCCTTCAAGAACCAGTGAGAATGACACAAGCGGCCTTATCTTACATAGACTCTTTTGGCAAGCCTGCTCTTGCCAAACAAAACGGCGTTCTTGATGTTTTGTCAAACGCTGAAATGTTGTCCCCAGTTGGCTTGGGAAACGGACCTTCCTCGCATAGGGCTACACAGGCACATGATCTCAACAGCTTGTGCACAGAGGAGGAGGAGAAAAGCATCACACCCTTGAAAACAGTGCAGGAAATTGATACTGCAGGAATATGGGGATTTGACGTTGATTCACCTGAGGACTCATTGGATGACTTCAGCAGTGCCCGTGATCTTCAGTGGGACCCTCACAAAGAGTTCATGCAGTTCTTGTGGGACGACCATGACGAATCCCCAGGGGAGGAGATGCAAAAGGAAGTTATGGTTTCTAGAACTCAAAAGAGGAGGAAACGTAAGATGGATATGGTAGTTATGGTAGATCCCTCAGAAGATCTTTACCCTAATCTAGGCCATAAATCATCTGAAGACTCGCATGATGGAGAAGACCAAGCACACTCTGTCCCCATGAGCAAGGTACAAAACCTGAGGATGCATTCCAAATCTTCATCAACTGAGAACAAAGAGTATCCAAATGGAACTGTTAAGGCCATCAAGCAAATTTTATACAATGCGCCAACATTAAACTCTTTTGATAATAATATAGGTCACAGGCTTTCACCCTTGAAGGGAAGACTTCCAGTCAATTCTCCCTCGGAGCCTAAGCCATCATCCTATCCATGTTCGAAATGTCACCTCGTGTTCAGAAAAGAGATCAGTTTGCAACAGCACTTGGAATTGCATTCAGATCTTTCCTTTATGTCGCCTAGTCCTTTTATATGCCAAGAATGTGGACATATTTTCAGAGAGAGCAGCTCCCTTTTAGAGCATATGGCTGTTCACACGAAGAGAAGGAAACGACAAGTTGATGAAATCAACGTTATGTCTGATACAAATAAGGCTGGAAACAATGCACTTTGTTGCCCTCAATGCCCATTTCAAACAAACTGCCAGAATACTTTTGTTAAACATGCCCTGACACACAGTAAGAGCAAGCGTTGTTTTAAATGTGAAAAATGTAAATTCCACGCAGTGTCTGAGAGAGGGCTTCGGAGACATAATACTTCGCAGCACAAGGATAGCGGCAGGGATGAGGCCGGTGTTTTCTCTTGCACAATTTGTTCATACCGAGTTTTCAGTAAAAATGTTTTTAGAAATCATCTTCAGTGTCGTCATAAACTGACGATCGAGAAATACGAATCAATACACAGCTTACATGAGATTGAGACAAATGCACAGCTACCTGTTGAGAAGCAAGACTCTTGTAAAATGGAAACAAAATCTAAAATATTCGTCCCCTCAAAAAAAGCGAATTCGATAAGTAACGTTTCCAATTTATTCAAGCATGAAAAGATGACAAGGAGATTTCTCAAGTCTCAAGAAACCCAGTCCAAGCTGGACAAATCGATCGACGTTCTCCTTTCTCGACAAAGACATGACAAAGAGACTGAAGCAAAACGGAAAAAAGAAAGTGACAATGTCATTACATCTAAACACTCATCTAACAACGATGATAATGATTTGCAAGATCATTTGCAAGGAATGCATGCAACTAAGCTTCCAGAAACCAGGTCATCCTCAAATGGTGAAAAGCAAACTTGTGTTTCTAAGCCTGATGCAAATCCTTGTGAGTATAGTGTCACAGAGGAAGGCATTGAAAGCAACAGAATACCTAAGTCGACTTCAGATCAGGCCATTAAAAAGACGCCTTCGAAAAGAAAAATGTCAACACCTTTTCGAAACACCACAGAACAGGATTCATGCTTTATTTTACCCAAACATTTGCCAAGTCCAAAGATGTTAAACCGTTCAGAAGAGATCACAAACTGTGAAGAGAAGGACATTTTTAAATTCAAAGAAACTCTTGCCAACACTAACCTTTTCGATGACGATGATGTCAAGCAGGAAGAAAAGCACATTTATACATATAGTAGGAGGATGTCAATGAGAGGGGTTCTGCAGGCATCTAAGAAGTTGTTTGATAAGATAACGACTGACGGGAATGATGATGAAGTAAAGACTGATATCAAGGAAGAGTGCATAGAAACGGAGGTCTTTGGAGACAGCATTGAGTCCCACTCGATGACAATGGAAGGATCCTACACGGGCGATTCGTCAGATTTGGAGCCAAAATCCTGTCCGTACTGCCCTGAAGTCTTTGAGTCTGGTGTTGGGTTATCCAATCATGTGAGAGGCCACCTTCATCGGGTTGGATTGAATTACAACGAGAGGCATGTAGTTCCTGCTGAACATGTGGCTTCTCGAGACAAGAAGCCACGCATGAGACGCAGGATTTCTCCCATTCCACAATTGGAAGAAGGTATTGAGATAGTTTTGTGTATATTTCAGTCTGCACCAATAATACTGTGACTGTTTAACGGTTCTGATCTTGGCTTTCTCTTTTTGCAGCAGTACTGTTGGAACCCCCTGCAGACCCTCTAGAAAACTCTGATGACCTGGAGATGATCCATTCCTGTCCACTTTGTGGGGACAAGTTTGATAACCGGACTGGACAGTCCAACCACATCCGAGGCCACTTGAAACAGCTTGGTAGACCAATCAAATCAAAGAACAAGACCCCATTATGCTTACTTCGAGAACTGATGCGGGACAAGAAAGAGGTCAATAGGGCTATTCAAATACTCAATAAGAAACGAAATAAATTCTCGTTTCGTAAGTCGTCGAAGCTAGCCAGGTCTCATTCTCTAACTGGACTCTTTAAAAATAATTATATTCCAACCATCTCCAATGATGCCGAATCACACTTCTCCAAACCCCAGTTTTCTTTGTTGGGAGTTGCATCTGAAAAGAAGCAGCTTGAGACCAAGTTGGAGGTTAAAGGATCCCTTTCGAGTGCGAGTGCCTTGATAGGGATTCTGAAGAAGAGAAAGTGCCAAGAAGATCCAAGAATAAAGGCTTATTCTCAAATTTCAAAATCCACGTTATCAGTTTGTTCAGATACTGAACATGGTGCTGGATCAAGACTTGACACTTCATTACTAAACTCGATAGCAGGTAAGTAATATATTTTTTTTTAAATTGTGAGTCCTCGATGGGATGGGATACAGGCTAGATTGGTATCTCTTAAAAAGATGGCTTCAATTTACGCCATGATGTGCCGTTTGTGAAGATCGCAGACAGTCAAAAAACGTGGCATTTATACTCACTGTTTCGCACGGCAGCTCTGGAGGGGCTGTTGCACTCTGCTTGCCGAGCTGCTAAATTTCAATGGGGTGTGGCCCGGGACAATTTGGCGAATAAACCCTCATTTTTGGTTCAGGCTGGCTTGCACAGTTCTCGCAAGGCGACTATAAATGTGGTTTAAGGCAGGTGTCCATAACCTATTAAAGGTTTTGCCTGCAGGATACATCTCTAGTAGAATGGTTTATCGTGCATGACTAGCTGAGGAATGGAGACTAAATGCTCCCTGTTGACATTTTTGTTTGTTCTAACTTATTTTTCTTGTGTTTCTGTCTAATCAGAGAAAGGCGAGTTCAACCGAAAGGTTTGTATGCACTGCAATGCATCTTTCCACAGTGGAGTTAGCTTGTCTAATCATTTGCGGGCGTATGCAAAGCGAAAAAGGAATGCCTCACTTGATGGAGCAAGTAAGTACATGAAGAGCATTGGCTTCAAACTGGTATAGTGGATGATTGTGTGACTTTTTTCAGCAAAAAGCATGTACCCGTCATCTAACCCTTTAGGATTTGGCATATTTGCAAAGACCCCAGGTCAATTGTTGATATTCGCTATGTCTCGATGTAAATCCGCCAGTTAATGGCCAACATAGCTAAATGGGCCAACTGGCCCATTTATTGGCCGGCCAACATTGCTTTATTTTGGTTTTGTAAGACCCAAGTGAATACAAACTAACATGGCTAGGCAGGGTACTCCAATAGTACCCACAAAAAAGTAATCCACTAGTTTGGATTTTTTGTTTTTCGCGCCACTCTGCATGCTCCGAGAGACTGGGCTCCAATAAGTTTAACACTGAACATTTCTAGTGCAGTATAAACACAAAATCAATACTTGTTTTATGAACATGTTTGAAGAAAACTACATAGCCAGGGCAGTTTGTATGCACTTTTGTGAGATACAGCTATGGGAGCTGCTTAGTTGGAATATAATGGACAACAATCGCTTTCCAGCTTCCCAATTTCAGAATGCATTTACACCGTAAGAAGTGATGAGTTGAACAAAAATCAAGGCTGATTTCCATGCCGACATAGACAATGTCAACAAATACCTTGGGTCTTGGCCAACCAGCCATATCATTAAAAGATGTTGAAGGTAAATAAAGCCATCCTGGCTGTTATGGCCACTTGAGACGTGAAACACTGGCCTACTGCGATTCTAAAATTGTATTACAAATTTGGGTTAATTTCGCCTCATAAAAGTATTACATTTTGTAAGTATGTTTAGGGCCACTGTGATGGAATGCATTTTAAAATGTAAAAAGTAATTGTGGACGTTGTCGCTCGTATGACTTAACTGATAAGAATTTTCCATATTTGCTTTAGTGATTGACTGCAAAGGAAGAAGACCTCGGTCAAGGCCTGGCTCAAAGAAGAAGACACTGCCCTTACCACAGACTCCAGAAGAAATGTACAGACTCACATGCCGGTAAAGAAGTCAAGCTCTTCTTGTCAAATTTGTGTTCTTTCAGGTTGCAGTTTCCCCTCAACTTGACCTCGGTACACCATTATACAATGGCAGAAATATTTGTTTAGATAAGAGATGGTTAAAGGGGCTGTTGGTAATATATGTGTCTAATTTGGTTTCCAATTATTAGAAATGCCATAGCCATCTGTCAGCAAGTGAAATGCTCTGTGAGAATATCTCTTTTGGTTGATTCGGCCTCTGTATTAGACAATTTTGATTTTAGAACAGTGGGTTAAGGTCTGATGTCTGATTTATCCGGAAAACTCTTGATATATCCTGCCCGTCTCGTGTTATCATAGCTCCACCTCAGGTGTGTGAATGCCACACTCCACAATGGTGCAGGTGAGGAGGGAGGGAGGGAGCAGGCGGCCCTCAAATCTTGCCTTGTAGTAAAGTCGGTGAGGTACTAAAGGGGTGATATAATGCTCCTTCAATGTTTCCGTTTGCTTGAGACTGTTATATGACGTATGTATACATGTTTTACGTCTGCTAAAATAGAAAAATCTTTATCCGAGCCAGGGGGAGTATTCGCGCCCTCGAGAGGCCCCTCAATGAGTGTGTGAAACAGCTAATTTGCGCTCAAACTTGACTTCCGTAACAGTGTGACGTTAGGCTGTGCAGTAGGCGGTGCTGAAGTACAGATGTCACGCCTCCCGGCTACCCGCAATTTTTACAACTTCTCCGGGGTGTGAATTTGCAGACGCACGAGCAAAGTGTGCGACCAATTGAGTGGTTGGCTGACCAATCACTGCAGACTGGGCTACTCGGGAGGGGGGCCTTAAGGCGACATTATGCAATTCAGACCGTTTTTGAAATTGGTTTCAACAGTGTGAGAATAATAAGGGGTATTTCTAAAATACAGGCATGCAACCCTACTCTTGTGGTGCCCCTAAATGCAATTAACCCATTATTAAAGGGGAATTCCGGTGTAAAACGGATTTGGGATATGTTTTGTATGATAACGAGTTGAAACGTTCGTTTTGGAGCACAAAAAACGCATATAGACGCTTTCTTCAGTTGGCTGTTTTTAGCCGATTCTAACAAAACGCTATAAACTTGGAACAATGGGGGCAGTGGTTATGGTAAAAACTAAATCGCTATTTTAAACCATTTAAAAGGCTAGAAGTAGCCCAACACTTCTTTGGTAGTATAATAAGGGTCTTAACCTATAAAACGAGGCATTGAGAACTTTGTAAGTGTACAGATTGTTTATTAAAAATTACATTTTATACACACAATACCATCAGTAGATCACCCGTCGACACCATTATGTTTTTAAGACTCGATAAGTAGATTGGTGAACACAGAGCTTGCGTGTTGCTGACGGCTGTCAAAATCTCTGTTTGTCAATCTACTTATCGAGTCTTGAAAACAAGATGGCGTCGACGGGTGATCTACTGATGGTATTGTGTGTATAAAATGTACTTTTTAATAAACAATCTGTACACTTACAAAGTTCTCAATGCCTCGTTTTATAGGTTAAGACCCTTATTATACTACCAAAGAAGTGTCGGGCTACTTCTAGCCTTTTAAATGGTTTAAAATAGCGATTTAGTTTTTACCATAACCACTGCCCCCATCGTTCCAAGTTTATAGCGTTTTGATAGAAAGGGCTAAAAAGAGCCAACTGAAGAAAGCGTCTATGTGCGTTTTTTGTGCTCCAAAACTAACTTTTCAACTCGTTATCATACAAAACATATCCCAAATCCATTTTACACCGGAATTCCCCTTTAACATAGTATAGGCAAAAGTTCAGATTATTAAAATCGAGCTAGAGGATGTTATATAGTGATCTCATAAGTTAGTTATTTACAAGTAATTTGTACTGTCAACCAACATTTAGAAGTAATTTGTAGCTCGTTTAGTGCTACAAATTACCTTCTTCTACTCGTTTATCTCTTTTAAATGGGGTTTATCGTACCTTTGTATGCTATATCAAATATTTAATCGATATTTAAAAAAAGGAAGTCAGAACTATTAAATGTGTGACGTTGCTGGTGACTTCTAGCAGAAGACTTTGCAGAAATGGAATTGAATCTTTAGTACGTTTTTATAATTAGTGTATAATCCCATAAAGATTAGAATAGTTTTTACCTTTTAGAATGAGCCGTTTAATAATAATAATAATAATAATAATAATACATTTTATTTGTAGAGCAAAGTTTAAGAAAGAAAATAAGGGTTGTTAAAACAAATAATACGTATACAGTAAAAGAGAAATTAGCAAAAGGCTTTTTTAAAAAGATAAATCTTAAGGTTTAGTTTAAAAATAGCTGTAGCCTGTGGGGCCTTCAGGTGGTCAGGGAAGGCGTTCCATAGTCTTGGGGAAGCAGCGGAGAATGCCCGATCGCCCATGGTGCGGAGCTTGGTCTTGGGGTGTGTGCTGATGCAGAGCGAAGGGTGCGTGAGGTGGTCTGGGGGGTGAGGAGCTCCTGGAGGTAGGGGGGGGGCATGTCCGTGGATGCACTGGTGGGTGAGGAGGGAGACCTTGAATTCAATTCTGAATGTGACAGTGAGCCTGGCAGCGCTGTTTTGTATGTACTGGAGCTTCTGGATGCTCTTGTCAGAGATCCCGATGAGGAGTGCATTGCAGTAATCCAACCTGGAGGAGACAAAGGTGTGGACGAGCCTCTCTGCATCTGCCCGGGTGAGTGTAGGCCGGAGTGTGGCAATGTTTTGAGGTGGTACAATGCGGTCTTGCGGAGGTGATTGATGTGGGTGTCATAGTTCAGTTGCTGGTCCATTTTAACACCCAGGTTGGTGACAGATGTGGAAGGGAGAATGTTTTGGCCAGAGAAAGTGATATTGGTGATGTCGGAGGAGCGGAGCTGATGTGGTGTGCCGATGAGGATGGCCTCTGTTTTAGAGCTGTTTAATTTAATGAAGTTGAGCTTCATCCACGCCTCTATCTCCTCCAGGCTGGTGGTCAGTGGGGATGATGGCAGGGGGCAAGAAGAAGTGGGGGTGGTTCTGAGGTACACATGTGTGTCATCAGCATAGCATAAGATAACCCATGCCTGCTGATGACGCTGCCCAGTTGGAGCATGTGGATGGAGAAAAGGGTTGGGCCCAACATCAAGCCCTGGGGGACACCAGGGGTATCCCCCAGGGCTTGGGGTTGGGCCCCACAAACTGTGGGTGTGGGATTTTGCTTTGCCCAGGGCGACGTGCTCGGTTCTGCCGGTGAGGTAAGAGGTGAACCAGTTGTGTGTATTTCCTGTAAGTCCAATGGTGTATTGCAGGCGGTGGAGGAGGATATTGTGGTCGACAGTGTTAAAAGCAGCTGTTAAATCCAAGAGGATGAGGAGTGATGGGGAACCGGTGTCTGCTGCCATCAGGAGGTCGTCGTCGTGACCCTGACCAAAGCATTTTCTGTCCAGGGCGGAAACCAGACTGAAATTTCTCAAAACATATTATTTTATGAGGTGGTCCTGAAGTTGTGCTGCAACTGTTTTCTCCAGAGCCTTTGACAGGAGCGGAAGATTTGAGATGGGCCTGTAGTTGGAGAGAACTTCTCGATCCAGGGTGGGTTTTTTCAATAGTGGTCTGATGACAGCGGTTTTTAATGCAGGTGGGATATGGCCGGCCAGGAGGGAGTGGTTAATGATCTGGGTGATGAGTGGGGAGACGGCGGAGATGTTGGTCTCCAGCGGGGCTGAAGGAAAGGGGTCCAGTGCACAGGTGGACGGCTTCAATTTTCTGATGACGGCCTCCACCTCTTCCTGTGTGACGTTGGAGGAGGAGCTGAGGGGCTGGACATTCTCAGACAGTGGGTCGACAGTTTAGTGGGGTGAGACAGCAGTGATGGAGAGGTGTGAGCGGATGTTATTAACCTTTTGTTTAAAAAAGGTAATGTGCATGTTGCACCTCTCCTCGGTGGCCTCAGAGTGGCAGGGTGAAGGGGTTTTGAGAAGGTGGTTAATTGTTGAAGATAGTTGTGGGCTGTTATTTATGATGGTCGAATAGAACCTGGCCCGTGTATCCCTCAGAGCTTCTACATATGACCTCTTGTGCTCTCTGTATGCCTGTTTGTGAATAGTTTATATCTACAGGGAGCGTGTCCTCTTCCACGGAGCCTGCCATGTTTCTACACTGACTAAATAACTAAATACTAATTATAAATCCATCAAGAAACCAACTCACCTGACTACTCAATGCTGTCAGTCATTTTGGAATACCTACTGACACGTACAGTAGAGCCCGACCGATAAAGGTTTTTTAAGGCCGATACGATACAAATATTTGGTGATTTAAAAATCCAATATTACGATATATATTTAAAAAAGAAATTCCAGAAACGCGTAACAAAACAAACAGATTTCCCTAACATTGGTTATTTGTAGTTATTTATGAGTCCTCACTAAAATAAGGCAATGCAGTTTAAAAATAAACTTTATTTTATTGTTTTATTGTCACAACAGAAAAGAACATACTGTATTAAAGTTCTGATAAATAAAATGTAAAAAAATACAAACTTAAGATATGAAACCCAGTCCTTTGAACAAAAACAAAAAAATATATTTTTTTAAATATTAATTAATTGGCCATTATAAATGCCGATACCGATGGTTTGGAAAGTGCCTAATATCGGCCCGCCGATAAATCGGTCGGGCTCTACCGTGCAGGCTACCGTAGGTTCACCTACTGGTAGGAAAAGGAAAAGGTATTCAGTTGGTTGGCATCTGCAACCTCACTGCTAGATGCCACTAAATCCTACATACTGCACCCTTAAGTATACCACCTTCCTGTAAAAAGATACACTAAAAGGAAAATGCAGGTTGCTCACCGGGTAGAGCGCGTACCATTAAGGCTCAGTCCTGATCGCAGCGGCCCGGGTTTGATACCCATGGTCCTGTGCTGCATGTCCTCCCCTCTCACTCCCATACCTTCACTCATCTCTCCATCATAAAAGTATAAAATTAAATGCAACGCCGTATCATTTCCTGTGATTAAGTACCACAAAAAACCCATACGATTCCTTTTTAATGGTGTAATGAACAAAGTAATGCTGAAATGGAGGATCCTTTGCGGTTGTCGTTGCAGGTTTTGTGACCTCGTCTTCCAGGGTCCCTTGTCGGTGCAGGAGGACTGGATCAAACACTTACAGAGACACATTATGAACACTGGTGTTCCCAACACCGGACTGGGCATGGTGGAGGTGTCCATGCAGCCCCGGGACCCCTCCAGCCCCAGGCCGGACCAGGACGGCCCCTCCACAGGCCCCCATCATGCTGCTTCGTGAAGCCCGTGAGGAGTACTTCATGGGAAGTCCATAGACTATGTGTTTTGTACATGGATGTTCTTTCACTTTTACTTTCATCAAGTCATCTGTATGGCCAAAATGTACAACATTGCTTAAAGGGGACCTATTATGCTTTTTCGACTTTTATGACCTATAAACGTTGTTATAATGATTGATAGTCATGTTTAACCATAATAAATGGTCAAATAATGACGTACATGCATTTCGACGTATTCACTGCTGGCAGTCTGGGGTGGCTGTGCAGAGCGCTAAACACTCGGGACAACGTTTGCGATTCACTTGTTCACATTTCCGGGAAATCATCTACGTAGAGGCACTCCTGCCGCGCCCCCATATGCCTGGTCAAATCTGAGGGGGCGGAGAAGGACGAAAACGAGCGTTGACAGAGAATGCTGAAAGCACCCAGATGAGAGGAAGAGTTTCCTGAAAATCTACATCGTTTTTTGTGTATGGTTAAACATGACTATCAATCATAACAACGTTTATAGGTCCTAAAAGTCGATAAAGCATAATAGGTCCCCTTTAACAGATTTTACACGTTGAATATATTATCATGGACTTTCATTTTAGAAATTATTTCCAATAATAGACCTAACAGAAAATTGGAACACAATTCCAAAAAAAAAGTTTTTATGCAGTAATGTAGTGTGGAACCCATTTCTAATGAAGACAACTTTTACCTCAAAGATTTCTAATGGTTTAAACATCACTTATGTCCAGTTTGGGAACACCTTCTTTATCATTATTCACATTTAAATATACACAGGTCCATGTAACGGACAGTCTCTTTTGTATTGTGTCATATTTCCAAACATTCAGCCAGTGCTAACGGGCAGTTATTGATTGAAATACTTAAAAGCAATTGCACATTTAAAAAATATCACTGTTTTCAAAACTAAAATGTGAGGAAATGTTTGGAAAAGCAGCAAGGGTGTATGGCAACTCCTGTTATAGAATAGGGTTTATAGTATTACAATCACTGCATTGATTTCTAAAACAAAAAAAATTATGAAGATATGAACAGACAACCAGAGAGCAGATATTTGCTGCCCTTCGTAACTGTCAACCTATATTTAATGTTTTAGACAACTGTTGGAAAATAAATGCTGTTTTTAAATAATTTAATTTTAAATGTACTATATATATCACAGATACAATGCTTTCAACTTTTTGTGATGTTATAAATAAAAAGTTGAGCAATTAGGTTCATGTAATTTATTTAAAAGAAGATTTATTTTGGCAAACCGCCTAGGATACGGATTGGGAAAATAATATAAACACATACAGGAAAGTAAGGTATTGACGTGGAACAGCCTCTGACGCATTCAACTGTGTCCAAATTCACAGTTGAATTTGACACTCCAGGCAAGTTTGAAAAGACGGAACCCGTCAAACCCAAGTCATGAGTATCACCTTGTCTCAAAGCGTCCTTCTTGGCAGTGGACATATCTGGTATCAATGCCATAGATTGTATTCTGAGTTTAAAAGGAAAGCGCTACATATGTATTGTCCTTAGCTGTATGTAGCAAACAGCATTATGGCTTGAGCTTCCTCCAGGCCATAGGATGATCCAGTCATTCAAACGGATTGCCACCCTAAGAAAGGGATAAATGTGTTATTACAGCACATGCTTCGTCTCTAGATAAATGTATGAAAGGATTTGCTTACTATCTGATGTTCAAGTATTCTTTAGATCTAACGAGCTAACATTGGGCCTATAGCGTTGGTGGGTGCACTTTCTGAATGTTTTTAGACTTGTTACTGTGGATATTTACCTGACGGTACTGTTCAAACTGGGGTTTTAATAGGGTGATCATAACTGCAGCCTTGTCAAGACATTCCTGTTTCTGCCGGTAGGAAAATGACTGCATCAACAGGAAAAATATGAAATGTTAGTTTCAGATCCGGCAACACAATATTTTGTAGTCCATTAGTAATGCTTGATAAAAACTAAATTAACAATAACAAGTGTATTACATATTCAACCACATTTTAGGTGAAGCTGCTCATCAGAACCGTTGAGCGTACTGAATTCCAGCTGGTCTCTTACATACCTTTTTGTTATGGAGGTGTTCCATAGAGGCGACATGGTTCTTCACGGAGGTCGCCGAGGTGGAGATGTAGACACTACACACAGCACAGTGGAGCACATCCACCCTGCTCATGTGATCAGTCTCCTTCAACGCTGAGCAAACAAAAACGGTTGGCCATCAAGCCATTATCACATATATGCGATAATATGTCAATTTTGGGCGCTCTCCCCTCGCCCTACCTTCGATGTCCTGATCCACCATAGCACTGCAACACCGTCTCACTTTGAACATCATGACCTCCTAGGAATGGTAAAGAGTACCACTGTAAATCACCATGGCCCAATCAAAACCCCTTTGCATACTTTTCATTTCTTTCTGAATGTCTGACTTAATGATGTAAAAGGTTTAGGTACGATTCCAGAGCTAAAGGTTGAGTAATTTTCTCAAGAGCTACAGGTTGAGTCCTTTTTTTTTTTAAACAACTGCCATAGCCATCCACCAGCTTTTTAGCTGATTAAAGCAGACCGCAAGTCAACTGCGATCCCGCATTAATTTAACTGTAGATGGAAGCCAGCCCGCGGGTTGGGACTCCCTCTCCCCTCACTGTGCGTCCCCACTCGGTGCTCAGTACCTGTAGGAAGGCCATGGTCAGGTCGTCGTAGTGGTTCAGCTGCTGAATGTGCTCCATGGTGTTCCAGTGGCCCCTGCTCTCCAGGTGCTCTTGCAGCCCCTCCAGTCCGGCACATTCCTCCTCACACAGCTCACAGGTAAAGGCGCTTCTACGAGATAAACCACACAGAACAATGGAAACGTTGACACCCTACCAGCCAGTGCGCAAAAACAAAAGCTAACCTTTAAAAAAAGGGTTAGGGTGAGGATCATCTTTGTGTCATGTAGCAAACACCAACCTGAATACTTTTCATTAGTGGATCCAATTACTTTTGAGATCAATTAGATTGCAATCAAATAGAACATGTCTCAAATCACTCCTAGCTCAACGTTTGCATTACATTTGATGTTTATTATCTTTAATACATTTTAAATGAAGTTCAACACCAAGCAAAAATGGCAATTTGTGCCACAAATGCCACATATAAATATGTCAGCAAGTAGCATAATAATTTACTTTTCAGAGAAGCCCAGTGTAAATGAGACCTTCTAAGTGGTATGGCTGAAGAAACCCTACCAGCCGAATAAGAGCTTGAAGATGCCCAACTCAGGCCAAGGTAAACAGCCGAAAAATGTCAGACCCGTTTGGATGAGAGTAACTCATCCAAAGAAGTTTGATCCAAATACTATTGTCTTCAAGAAACGAATGGCAACGTGTATGCTTTTCAGAGTGCAGCACTGAAAGGGAACCGGTCAGCAGTGGAGAGGAGCGAGACACACACCTGGCCACCACAACTTCCTCAAGCGACTTTTTGCAAAACACCACAACAAAAAACTTTCACTTAATCTCTCAAAACAGATTGCTCATGGCAACCGGCAGGCTGATCATCCCAGTGAATATTGTCTTGGCATGGCAGAAAACAGACCTATATATTCTTCATTACAGCTGGACATTTTTCTTTTTGAAAATGGAGGTGGAAATAATGGGCAGCAGCAGCAACCTATGACTAGGTTATAATATTTTTAGTCCAAGGGACCTCCATTTAACCACTATAAAGGACCAAGTGTGCCAAGGAAGTTATGAATAAAGTTAAATGGGTCTGGATTCTATTCTCCATCCACTGAGGCACTATTGTAAGGCTAAACACAAGTTGTCTTGTTCAGATTTCTCTTTAGGTCCCGGCACAGAAGTAGCATTACAAAAACGTGTCCAGCTGTATTGGAGTGGTCTGAAAAATGTCAACATGAATAACATAAAGATTTGTTACATACTTTAGCCAAATTAAACTAAGCCATGTCATCTACTTTTTAATAATAATGAATTGATCGAATTGATATAGCGCTTTTCTAGACACTCCAAGGTGAAGGGGGGGACCTCACTCACCACTACCAGTGTGTAGCAACCACTTGGTTGATGCACGGCAGCCAATCTGCGCTAGAATACCAGCTCTCACCACACACCAGCTTGAGGTGGAGAGTGAGGGAATTAATGAGTCAGTCAATTATACAGGAGGATGATTAGGGGGCCAGATTGAATGAGATTGACTGGGCTACTCTTTGTGATAAGTGCCCTGGGATCTTTAATGACATCAGTGAGTCAGGACCTCGTTTTTACGTCTCCTCCAACGTTTTTTTGTATGAATAAGTCCTGCCTCCTTCAATGCATGCTGCAATTGTTTTTATGATGAACTTGAAAAATGCAAAGAATGTAACATTTTACAGAATTTGCCAGTGAAACCCTGGTTATGCCTCCTTCCCCGCACTTTGAATTACAGAGAATACAGGCGGGAATGTGTCATTTCAATGCTTTTTGTATCTTTTCGGACTGTAGAAATAAAATGTAGAAGATTTTCTGTTAATGTGCAGCAACAAAGTCATTTGTTAATGTTTTCACCTTGTCATGGTGTCAACACAAACATGGATTCTCTGGACTAACTGTCAAAGGTTCATGTAGAGTTGATGGCACTTCTAAGTGATTAACTAATGAAGTGCATCTGATAAGCTGGCTCAAATGTCTTTCCCTTTGCTTGTCATATGGTAGCAGCAGCAGCAAGGGTGTGCATACGTTTCCCCCAACCCAGGACGATGTGCACGTTAGCGACAGTTATATTTGTTCAATAAATGAATGTTACTTGGGAGATAGTTATGGGTTACCACATTTAAGTTAAGTATGAATTAGTTAAGTTAGTAATTAGTAATTAATTAACTTAAGTTAGTATTAGGTGTCCTACTGTTGTTCCACGTCCTTCACTGTGATTGCTCTGCTGCTCATGGCAATCTCTCGGGGAGATGCCATGTTCGCCGATGACCCTCCTGTAGAGCAACAAATGGTAGGATTAGCAGAAGCAAAGTACCCCAAGCTACATATGAAAAAACCAACACATGGATCATAAATCCATGAATTAAAACGACTAAATATGACCACAAACTAAGCTACAAGTAACTGCCATTATCCAATGTACCCTAAATCCAGGCGGTGGATGATGGATAATTAGGATATAGGAATATTGTCCCTTAACATGAAGTCAAGGCAGACATGAGAGAATGTCAGGAAATGGACCCAGAATCTGCGTTGTCTGTTGCTTACCGGTTTCACAGTATCCTTTCTGAAGCTGATCGTCTGCGGGGAAGTTTGGCGTGGATAACCCAACATTTGTGGCAAACTGCAGGAGACGAAAAAGTGTTTAATTATTGCCAAATAACAACATTTGACTTTGCTTAGTGTTAACAGCTTTACTATTTGTCCCCTTTACTATATTGAACGCTTAATCTTGAAGTTCACTGAAAGATGCAGATGATTGCCTCAACATGATCCATGTTCTAACCAGAGCATGCAGTGGATAGCGAAACACATACTTCTGGGACTCGCTCTTCCCTGAGACTGTGTTCCTCAGGACTGGATCTCTCATTGGGCCTCACAGGGTCGTAACAGATCTGGTCATAGGTCCTGGGAACACCAGTGCTAGAAGCCCGGCGATGTTGGCTACCACTTGGACTGAGACTGCCATGATTTGGCAGTCTGGCGTCTGGGTCTCTGTCCCGCCTCTCTGCGCTTCGGTCCCGCCTCTCTGCGCTTCGGTCCCGCCTCTCTGCGCTTCGGTCCCGCCTCTCTGCACCGCACTCCTGCCGCTCTGCACCTCGGTCCCACCTCTGGGCGCCCGTCTCCTTTGGTTGGGCCATCTCCCAGTGACTCCGGTGGTCGACGTCTCTCTTGGGACTGTTGCGGTCGTACCGCTTCCTCTGCGCCAACTCAGACTCAGACTCTGACGAGAGCGGGTCGTAAGGGTCGTAGAGGTCCACCCTGGAGGGATGGGGAAGCCTTTCTTAGTACTCCATCAAACCCTGACTTTGTAAAGATGTCAAGAATGTCAATTAAAATTGTCCACTAAATACATATAAAATACCATCTACAATTAATAACTACAAAGACTTACTCCTCTGCATTGCTTGTGCTGTGATCCTGAGACGTGTTCTCCTGAGGACTGGATCCATCGGTGGGTTTGAACGTAGAGGCCCAGGGAGACCTCCACTGTCCTCCAGAAGAGGCTGAGGTTTGAAGATGCAATTCAAGGAGTTGGCATTTTGTGTATTCATGCAGCCTCTACCAACACAACTTTAATTCCCAACGTTATGTATCATTATTGAGGCATGCCTCAACAATTATTGAGGCATGCCTCAATAAACAAAAAAATTCCTAGAAGGCCACCAAAATACCATTCCCTTGGGGATCATTTTAAGCCATCTCTAACACGGGAACTTGAGTGTGGCCCGATGATTGATCTATATGACTATTACAAGGCGTATTCTGTTGATCTCCCCAAAAAGGTGACAAGCAGCGACCCATACCCGGTGAATCTCAACTGTATGTTTAGGGGCTGGCTGTGTTGTAGAAGGCATGTGAATATTACCTGTATGTTTAGGAGCTGGCTGTGTTGTAGATGGTATTTTAGGTGCGCTGGTTGGTACACTGATCACGCTTGTTGCAGCAGACCTAAAGCATAGTCTATGGAGATCGAAAGATTTGATTCGATGACAACAAACGAGCATCAGTCAATTGCTAAATAAAACTAAGTTTGTAAGTTATTCAACGCCATCTAGTACTTCTATTCACACTTCTCTTCAGTGCAGCATTTATCCACAAAAACAAACCATGTTCATGTTAGCGACTATTTAATATAATAATCGTTGTTGGGAAGCATTATCAAAAAACATACACATTCAGACGTAACGTTAGAACCCATACGAAGTCAAACATCAATGTAAAACTCTTCAAATCAAAGATCTTGGTAGCTTTACCCTCCCTGTCGTGGTGGATGTCGTGGGACAGCTCCTCTGGGTGGCTTCACTTCGAAGTATTTAGGATTGCGCCTGTGGTTCATTGTAACGTTAACTTGTATCAATATATTAATATATATATATATATATATGTTTAAATATATATAATATATGATCCTAACTAAACTACAATTCCTCAAAGACAGCTAACCAGTTAGCGAAGGCGACCGACTAGTACCAAAACCTATCAACAGATGGGAGCATCCCCTTACGTTGAACGTATTGACGTATGCGAGTCGAGGCACACGTCGTGACGTTGAACGTAAGCGAATAGGCGTTAGGGCTAGAGACTGTAGAGACCTAAGAAATTATCTGCGCATATAAAATCACTGCATGTGCTTTGTTCTGATGTGCTCAGTATGGCTTTGTGGTGCAACCATATGTCATTGTATGCTCATTTAAGCATTTCATGCAATCTCAATATTCATTACATTACATTAATAAAGCTGTCGCTTTTGTCCAAAGTTAATTAGACAATAAAGTTGTAACCCAAATAGTGCAAGAATCATTAAAGTACATCGAATTGATCAAATAAGCTAACTGCTTTACCTGCTACACTATATAAAGAGGAGATAAATAATTACTTTATTTCTTGTGCCCAGATGCAGTCTGAACAGATACGGTGGAAGAGGGGTAGGATTTCAGCTTCCAGCTCCCCAGATTACATATGGCCTATCTGAAGCGTAGCATTTATTTTGAAAAAGAATTGCAAGCCAGCTATTTAGTCATTTAGATACTACTAAACTATCCTTGACTGCAGACATTGGGGATCGAACCCAGGACCTTTAGGCTAGGTTAATACCCATCCTGCCAATCTCTCGTTCTAATCTCTGTTCTCTTCCTGACCTAGAACAGGTCATTATGTCAATAAAGCATCATAAGGTTTTCTCAAATGCATTTAAGTTTCCAAAACTATCATTCTCAACAATACTGTAGCAGCTTTAATACTAGTAATATAACCGGATTAAAAGAGCCACCTATGACAGAACAAACTGGTTGGGAATGACAAAATCCCAATTACATGTAATGTATACACTTTTCCACAATCATGAAATCAACAAGAAACAATCAACTTTTTGGTTTTATTGTGCCATAACAGACTGACCTTTGAGCATGTGATCATTCAGGAAGTACAGAAGCTGTCAAGATGAGAAAAACAGCTTTGAACATTATACACAAATACATCGGAACGGAAGCAAACAAAAAAACGAGTTCTCATTACAATGTTCTGAAATGTACACTTAAGCCATGGACAATCGCAATATTAGTGGGATAAATTAACATGTGTACAATAATAGTGGAATAATTAACATGTTTTCAAAAACATGAAAAGGTTAGGGAAAATATATCTCCCTTCTGATGACTGTGTTCTTCTGGGTAAAATCACGAGTGGACAAGATAAAGGTAGGGATGTCCTTTGTAGCTGTAATAGCAAAAGCATTCACTAAACAATCAAATACATATCTCAAGGTACAGATGAATTCCTGTACTTTAGGCCTTAGTCAATAATACAATCTTTGCCCTGACGAGGCAGAAGTCCAATAGTTGCTCGTACCGGTCACATAAGTTAGACTACTCAAGCTACAGTTCTGACTGTTTCTAAGTGCACACTTTTTGGGGGCCTACAAGTCCTGGGGAAATAAATACAAACAAGTTATATTTAATAATCTGCATATAAAAATGATTGTACCATTTAGTTTTATTGTTTACACTACATATTTATAGAAAATGCCCAAATGAACAGTGTACAATAGATTAATATAAATCATGGTAACCTAAAATGCATTTTTTTTGGGCTGTTTGTTTTGACGTCTGACCCCACTGTAAAAGATTTTTAGCAGCAATTAAGGCAAAAGGCTGTTCCCCACGGTTACAATTATACCTGAGTACCTAGGACAATAAATTAATGTAACATGTACATGAACTTTGGTGTATGGAATATTATAACATGAACATAACATATTTTGCTGTTTTAAAACACAAGCAATGCTAAAAATTAAAAGCTAAGCTGCATTAAGTCACAAGTCATTAAGTCATTTTCTTTGTCTCTGTCCTGTTCCTCTTACCTATTACCAATTGAACAATATCTAATCTATTGTGCTATAATTATGATCATTGAAATAATCAGAAAATATATATATATTATTAAAGGGTATAATTTTTCGGACCACCTGACGGCGCCGCTAACTTTCAAAGTTGCCAGCCTATCCGTGTGTCCGCTTTTCCTTTTATCGGCTATAAGCCATTCGTGAAGGAAACATTTGTCTCTCGGCTGATACCTTCTTTCACTTCAACTGGCAGTGCATCAAAGAGGTGGTCCTCAACAATTAGGCAGTTCTTGCGCAGCAAACGGCAGTTACCCAACTGGGCAGGAAGTCGGTCGAGACAGTTCCCTCGCAGCTCGAGTTGCGTCAGCTGGACAAGTTGTCCCACTGTCTCTGGCAGAACGGTGAGCCCATTGTTTCCAAGACAGAGTGCCTTGAGTTTGGTGCATCTGAACAGTTGTTTGGGAAGCACCTCCAATTTGTTCGAGTTAATCGCCAGGTGTTGAAGGTTGTGTAGGAGTCCTACGTCAGTTGGGAGCACTGTAATGGAATTGTGGCCCACATCTAGATGTCGGAGTTTGGGCAATGAGAACAAGGCTGGAGGCAGGGTCTCCAGTTTGTTGTGTGACAGGTGGAGTGCCTCTAAAGTTTTCACTTGGCCGATGGAAGCTGGAATGGTAATAATTTTGTTGTGCCACAGTTTAAGGCAAGTCAACCTCTTGAGGTGTTGAAAGCTGATGACCTCCTCTATGGTTCGGATGTTGTTGGATTTTAGGTCAAGTTCCTGTAGGTTGGTGAGGCTGAAAATAGCATGGGGAATTCGCTCCAACTCACAGCTATGTAACTCAAGTTCAGCAAGGTTAGTCATCTTTTTAAGACTATTGAGTACCAATAATTTGGTGTCCTCGTTGTGCACCACTAATTTTACAAGATGTGGTGAGAGGTCAGCGATATTGGTTGGCATTTTTGTGAGATTGCTCTTCAGATATAATGTTTTTAGGTGTTTCAAATCGCGCATGGACTCTAGACCTATCATTTTGTTATTTTCCGAGCTCAAATTCCCAACTAGATTCAGCTCCCTCAGGCTTCTCAGCAGATACACCCAATTAGGAATTTCTGCAACATCAGTGAACTTGACATGAAGGCAGCGGAGATGGTCACGAAGGAATGCAAAGGCAGTCTGCTCCACTTTGGCTGGGCAGTGGCAAAGATGCAGCTCCTGCAGGCTTGTCATCTGAGAAACCTTTGCTGAGAACCTCACCTCGGGAATCAGTTCCAGCTTAAGCACGTCTAGGTCAGTGAGATCAAACACTGCATTGGGAAGGCCAGAGAGCATGAAGAGATGCAGCTCCTGCTGATCCTGTGGGTTTCGCGTCACAAGCTGCCTCAATTTTTCAAAAGTCCACTCGTGATTAAGACTGATCTCTCTCAGCTTGTTTTCGCTGACCTCAGACAAGAATACACCGAAACGCTTCGAGTATAGCTGGTCATACTGGTCAACCATGTGTAACAGGAACGCAAAGTCATTTTTGACATCTGGAATGTCACTGAAGCTGCTCTCCTCTCGGACTTTCTCAAAGGAGTACTCTTTAAGGGACCGCCGGAATAGCCAAAAAAGAGAATAAATGCACACCATTCCGTAGATCATAATCAAAGCCATGTAGCTCAGAAGAAGCTTTCGCAGCATGTAAGCCATATTGTGGGTGCAGTAGAACCGGCTGTACCCGGTCAGATGTTTGATTTCGGGCACACATGTGTGCACAAATTCGATAGAAGCCATAAAAGTGGACGTGTATGACAAAATCACAATGAACTTGACAGTTTTGACAATGGTCTGAGCCACATACAGCTTGTAGATGAAGTCACTGTCCTCCACGTGGGCCCGGAACTTTCTCACCTTCTCAAAAAGGGCTTTGGCCTGCTCGCCGTCTTTCTTGTCCAGGATCGTCATACTACTTGGGACCTCAACGATGGGCTTATCGGCGGAGAACTTGACCCCCGTGTTTCCAAGCATGGGTGTGGACAAGCTTGCATCCGTGCCATCTTCTTTGCCCTCTGATGATGCGTGTTTTGGAGTCGTAGTCTTCCCCGTCAGCCGCTGCTTGTTCTCCTCAGAGTCCTCACATGCGGTCTCAGAGAGAGCCTTGGTGGTCCAGGGAGACTCGAAACATCTACCCAGGATGGAGACAAAGTGCTCAATCTTTGAGCTCGTTTTGGGGTACTTAAACCAGAAATTGCTGCTGACCATCAGTATGAGGGTGTGGATAAGGGTGAGGTATGGAAAGTACTTGGAATACCAAGGCAAGGCAACGTGGTAGCACATTTGGTTGACAAAGATATATTGTTGATAGTCCAGGTTGGTGCTGATCCCGGCTGGCTGAGAATACATTTTTGCCATTGAGGCAGTGTGTGCATGTGAAACGTGGCTCCTGTGGACCTCACTGTCAGGTAAGTCCTTGGGTATGATCAGAGGGGTGGGGGACAGCGTTGCCCCATTGACCCCTTGCGTGGTTGCCTCCTTTGGACTTTGTGTGGAGAAAGGTTTAGGCCCCGCCCCTGACGTCTGCTCCGGCTCCTCTATAAAGGGAAGGCACGCCACCTGGTCCTTGGTGATCTGCATCGTCATGGCAAATATAGCCAGCATGAGCATGATCACACCTAGGTAGTCCATGAAGACGTCCCACCATGGCTTCAGGATGCGGTACGTCGGTTGGATGTCGTTCAGGGATGCAACCTCTGTGAGAGTGAACATCACTGCAATGAAGAAGATAGAAAATCAGGTTATGGAATCAAAAGTGTTCTGTTAAACATACACTTCTGTCAAACATACAAATCGTCAACATGTCTCAGTTTACCATCCGACTGGTGATGAACTCAAGGAGGTTCTTATTATTGTATGGTATCAGATTTCCTTCAACGTGAAAGTAGAAGACTGCAACAACAAGCAACTCGCAGGGGCTTTCAGTTTGGCAATAGTAAAAGGGCAAGGTAAAGAATTGTTTCATACACGTTTATCTGGTTCAATACAATTCGGAATCAATGGAAAGATTATCAATGAAACATTTAGGTACTCAAAGAAATGAATTTGGTTGTCTTGCATTTTTTTTAATCTGCACAGATAATGGGCCTAACATAGATATAAACAAAGGATAAATAACAGCTACTGTACTGTGCAAAAGAATAGGGTATTAAAAACGGATTATTGAATTATGTATACCAAATTTCTATCATATCCCCACACCAGCCACTCAATATAGCCCTGGATGTGACTCAGACCAGACGTGAATTTTTATTTTCCTAAGAAAAGCCATGTGTGGTTTTATGCCCTCTAGTTATGTGGTGCTTCCTGTGTTTGGGTTAGGTTGGGCAGTTGCTCTAACCTTAACCTGTAAATAAGCTGTAACCTTATAACTTAAGACCAGGTTGCTTTTCAGTCTGAACATAGTGAACTTGTTTACCATTAATTTTCCCTTCACATATAAAGATCAACTTATCTCAATTATTAACTGTATTCGCCGGCTCCTATGGAACATTAGCTCAACAGTCTCGACCCAAACATCCATAGTGGCCCGTTTGGAGGGAGTTAAAATAGCAGTTAGAGATGTAGAGGTTAACGTTACACTAATACACTACTCGATAATTATTCACATATTTTTGCTGATCTTTTTTAAAACGGGCTACCGGCTTCCATGCTTTAGGTGGGCGATATCAAGTCAACCGAGAGACGAAATAGAATCAATATCGCTTGCAACCGAGATATTTTAAAACAAGATATTATTCCATGTGATCGTATTCGGTGGACATCAGGTGACGGAAAACGGGAACACTGGGAACACTGGAGCCGAGCCTACTTGGGCTAGCACCCTCACGCTATGATGTACCACACGTTAACTTAACCAGCGTAGCTCGTCTACTACTATTGGATAAACACGTATAAACGGCGATCAACTTACTGTTGGTCGGCTGTGATCAAAAAACTATTCTCTCTTCGGTCGACGATCCATGTCTACTCTTAAAAAATAAAAATATCCTACTTCATTGCACTTTTAAGATACCGATGTCACTACACGCATGTACCTAGTCCGTCTCAGCCTTGTACCGTGATGTCGCAAACGTTACACAGGGTTCCTAATGCTGAGGCGAGAGCCATCTCGTCTTCAAGTTGGATAGTCTGCGCAGATCCTCTTCTGGCCCCCCCGGCTGCGACGGACCGAGCGGTCCCGTGTTGTGATCCGCGGTGCTCATTGGACGGCGGGCTAAGCTCACACAGCCGGGCTCGCTTATCTACACTTCAAATGGGCGGCAGAAGCTCAGGAGGTAGAGGGGTAGAGCAGGTTGGTTGGTAACCGGAATGTTGCTAGTTCGATCCCCGGTTCCTCTTAGCTGGCTGTCGAGGGTTCCCTGGGGAAGACGCCTAACCCGGACTGTTCCTGACTCTTGGGGTAAAAACGTCATGGTAAATGTAAACTGTTCAAGGTCCTAATACCACCGACCACCTGCCCGCCACAGGCGTAACTTGCAGAAAAGAAAAGAGAATTCACATAGGCTACTCACCTATGCACCATGCCCACACTTGCCACACCACTGGTTTGTTATAATTAACCGGCGGTCTGTCTGTCTGGAAGCTGTCTGGCTGTGTGTTTGGAAAGACACCAAATAAATATAATCCAAGACAGTGTATTTTACTGAATTGTATTCTGTCACGTTATTGTATAACTGAAGACGCATCCATGGCAGCTATTGTCAGGATATAGCGGGATATGGTAGATGATACACAGCATAGAGGTGTTGTCTGCTGAGTTTCACCATGATACAGGTTTCAACCGGTCCTGGGCTGCTGGCTGCTGCTGGTACTCTGCTGCGCTCACTCCTCCCATGTGCACTTTGAGAGGAAGTAAAGAGGGAGACATGCTTGGAGCGATCTGTGTGGTGGCTGTACTGTGTTCTCTGCAATTACAGCCCATTGTAGCCCAGCTTCACTGATTTTAGGTACAACATGTTGCTTAAAGGGCGTTACGGAAATTAGGATTAGAGCTCAAAGTCATTTGCTTTACTTTTTGGTGGTTATTTTATTACAAATGGTAGCCCAAACGGTACCTTTATTACCATCCCTAAAAATGTCATTTCCATGCTCACTCCATTAATGCCTATAAACAATAATTTTTATTTTATTATTATAATACAGTATATATTAGTATTAAATATAATTATATCATTATTATCATTAATAGTAAATAATAATAAAACAATCTAACCATAGTGGCCAATGGTAAAAAGTCGGTGGCCATCACAAATAACTAATAACTATATACTATATATATATATATATATATATATATATATATATATATATATATATATATATGCTCTGTAAGGTGACCTTGGGTGTCTTGAAAGGCGCCTCTAAATGAAATGTATTATTATTATTATTATTACTATATATAAAGTCATGATACAGTAGGGATACATAAATCAAAATCAGGGTGTAAAGATCATGACTGTATTTATCTATTATTGCTATAACTATTATTTGTTGTGTGTTCAGTTCTAGACAATGAACGTTTTCTGTTTTGTTAGGTGTGTGTGTGTGTGTGTGTGTGTGTGTGTGTGTGTGTGTGTGTGTGTGTGTGTGTGTGTGTGTGTGTGTGTGTGTGTGTGTGTGTGTGTGTGTGTGTGTGTGCATTCATGTGTTGGTTACTTTGTAGGTGTAATTTGGGATATAGGCCTATTTACCAGCTGTAGATCATGTGTTGATGATGGTTGAAGACTGCCCTGGCACGAGGGTTACCAATATCATCATCTCAACTTCTCAGAGCTGAAGTTGCTGTGAGACATTATAACTTAGCTTGTGCAAGGATATTCTACTAAAACAAATTAAACGATGACTTATAAAATGGACACGTAATTTGCTTCTTAACTTTTTATTATGTTCGATGAAGGAACAGTTAATTTGTAATAGGTCAAGTTTGAGGCATGTACTCTTCATTTTGTATCAGTCAACTATTTATTTTATTCAGTGATGTGAATATATTTGTTTATAAAAAAGTCCCCAAGAAATATACAAGTATCCCTTATTTAATTATTGACTATCAGCACAAAACTTTGGTCCTGAATCGGTTCCAAAACAAAAATCTGAAAAGTGATTTGCATGCTTACAAAATGTCATGCTTTCTGTTTAATTGTATAATATACATGTATTAACACCGTAAGCAAATGCAAGTTTATCAGCCCTCTGGGTATGCATTTAGAACGTCATACAAAAGTATGCTTTCATGCGTTGTCTGTATTTTGAACCTTCTCTCTGCCCGTTGTTTTGCAGACACGTGGTCAGACAAATCTATAAATAGAGGTAGTAGAATCCATTGTTCGCCTGTGTTGTCTGAAAGCTACTCGGTAACATGGCGTCGACAAGCCGGTGCGTATACGTTGTTTAAAATTGTATATCATTGGTTCATGTGTGATGCTTGAATTACGTGTTGATAAAAAACAGTCGAGTGGTTAAAGATCCACTACTGCCACGACATCGTCGGTTCTAAAACTTGTTCGCCATTTCGTTATCTTTGAGGTATTTGCTGGACCACCGTTGTTATGCTACAACGTTGACCATCTAAAACTTAATCTCTTGCGGAAGCCATTTCTAATTATTTTAACAACACTATTGTGTCTTTGCCCTTTGTGTAAGTGACTGTTGTGACCTGCCTTTCTGCCCGCTTTTTATTGTATGAATTTGAACCATGTTTGTAGACTGCTAACCGATGTGTCAGCCGTCAACCTCAACAGTCAGACGCCACTCACTTTCATCATCATTTTATGATACAAAAAACGCCTAACAATGATTGACATCTGCCGAGTGTGTGTCCTACGCGTCAGATATCCGTGACGTTTGACTCGGACAGAAGTTTTACATGTTTGTCTCGCAACACCAGCAGCTGCAGTAGTTGGTGGGGTGATGCGTCGTGACCTCGGCGGCGGCCCTCGTGACTTTGGCTGTACATTGTGTGTGTCTGCGTGTATGTTGGTATGATTGGGAATACTGAGCTCTCTCCTAGAGAATATTGTTCCTAATTGCCCGGAGTTCAAATTCAACAAAATCTCACCACTTGGCAGACTAGAAAGTGGGTTTCCTCCTCGTTCTTTGGGTTTATCCCAGGTTTTTTCTAACGAGGAAGACTATTCATCCGATGTCCGTCTAATAAAAATATGAATTGAATTGGCACTCATTTTAAACTTATGTTTGTAACTTTTGTCATCTGCTTTATAGGGAAACATCACCTTATCATACCATGAAGGAAACATTACCAATCAAACGGTGTAGATGTTGTGTGTGTATAACTCACTCACTCTTGTCACCCCCACACCAACTCACATTCTGTCTATCTGGTACTTTTCTCTGTAGCGGAGAGGCCCTGGCATTACCCAGAGTGACGTGCCCAAACCACCCTGATGCCTTGCTAGTGGAGGACTACAGAGCCGGGGACATGATCTGCCCCGAGTGCGGACTTGTTGTCGGTGAGTATTACTGCCCGTGAAGCAAGCAAGAAGTGTTACTTCAGTGCTGTCCAGGCGTTGCCATCTGTGGTTCGGGCTTAGTGAGCACATGTATCCGCAGGTTGCCTTTTCTTTCACCTGTCCATAAAAAAGTTAGAATATGTTAGAATCAATAGAACCCATAAGGAAGAGGAACACACTTTGTCAGAAAGGAAATTGGTTGTTTATTGAATGGAGCCCGAATATTTGATATTATGATATTCCTTCCTTTGGTAGCTATTCGAATTTCAATTGAGATGAATGCTTATTTTATTTTATTGAGCAAATTATCATTCATTAGTTTTGTAGTTCGATTATTCACTTTTACATGATTTGAATATTGTGGTAGAAGTGTGAGGATACACAAGCCATCAACTCCCAGCTATCAGGGCTTTAATCGTTCTAGGAGGGTTTTAATAATGAACGTATTAAGCAGCCATTTCAATGTTCAAACGAGTCCAAAAGACACCAAAAATCCCTACCCATTAATGATAACATGTTGGTTATTCAGTGACCATGAACAGAACAGGTGCCAATGTTTTTCCATTCATGGCGATCCGTTGACCAAAGCGCCTGTGGGATTTAGCACGGGGTAAATAGCACCAGTCCTGCTGGGAAATGTTTTCAAAACGTTGCACAATGTTCAAACCACCTATTTGCTCTGTGATAATTGGTAGTAGGCTGAGTCTCTTACTTTGGAGACCTTGTTCAGAAACCTTAAGGCTGCATTGTAGCTCTGCGGGTCCAACCTCGGACTGAGGTGGGGATCCCAAAGCCACTGATGGGATTTTGTTGTTTTGCGTATAAACAATATAATAATGACAACAAGGTTAAATTAAAAAAGTGCTAAACTATCTTTATGTAGAAGTCCTTGGAAAGGAATGAAAGTGTTGTACCTAAAGAAAAATACCAAAATGTTGTTGAATTAAATATATTTATGGTCACGCTGTATCTCTTAGTTGGTTGGCTTGCAGCCAGACTCAAAACTTTTTAAGGATTTTCTGAAAGGTCAGAGTGAAGGAATGGGAAATGTCTGAAATGGAGCCCTTTAAATAGGGGTTGGTCACTGTTCTACTCTATTAACATTAACTACTCCGCCGCTGGTGTTCCAAACAGCCTCACAAACTACACACTCAAATGCAAACATTTTATTCCATCTATTTGTTTGGACAACCTTTAAGCGCCATTGAAGCTGCTTGCCTTTAAATCAAACAGTGTGAAGTTATATGGTGTATAAAAACAATAAAAGTAAAACACACAATCTCGCCTTCCTGGTGGTTTTGAGGCATTTAGCAACGCTTTGGCAATGCCAAATGCAGTGCTTTTTCCTTTGACTACAGTGCTTGTAAAATTGATGTTTGAAATGCTCATAATGGATTTGTATTGTCTGTAAAGAAGAGAGTTAAAACGATTATTTTATAACACTCTAACCCTGGAGCTCACAATTTGCTGATGCCCTGTTGAAAATATATTGAAATAATTCCAATAAAATCCAGACGATAGTCAACTATCTGCTTGAAATAAGACAGACTAAGAGAATCTTTTTGAAATGTGCATTGGACATTAAGGCATGATTAGATGATGGTAGGGGTTTCTAAGAATCAGAAGCAAAGGGAAAGGGAGTCTTCCAATGGAGATTGTGTCTGGAACGAGAGAGCAGCCATTATCTACACTGGCAGCAATCCAAGCACATATCCATCTCCACAGGCATACAGGGGATACCTGATGGTTCAGATGTAAGGAGGCGTTTACGACTCCGTTTCCTGTTTAGAAAAAATGATGGCTTTGTCTGGTAAACAAAGAATGCTCACATCATGTTGATGAATTCAGGCTCACCTCCTAGCAGAAATATCCCACTAACAGTGGGTCCTGATTCCTATAGCTACTCTGCAGCCTGTCCAGCAGTTTATTAGAAACTAGGTTGTGCAGCACGTGGATTTGTTTCTTTATAACGACTCCTTTCCGTGTATGCTCGCTTAGTCCTCAGCCTCATAAATTGCTGTCGATAAACGCGTCTGCTCGGTGGAACTGTACATTCACCCTGTGCCAGCCTTACTTTCCTATTGGAGCAGTCGGAACAGCTCTCGAGCTTCCGATAAGAAAGCTCCCAGTAAAACGTCAGTCGCCGTGGAACAAAAACATGGCCAACGCCTAATGGCCCCTCTGGGGTCGGGCCCCTGGGGTCATGAAGGACATCTCTCTGATGCAACCTCCTGCTCGCTCTGTTCAGCCCGCCCGCCCCGAGCCCTCCGGAGGAGGATGAGAGGCTGGGTGTCGGGAGGGTTCATGGGTCTGAAGGGAGCTAAATGGATTATATTATCACAGATCTCATCCTTCTTGCTTAATGCATATTTCAAGGAATAGAGCAGTCGAAGGATGGGGTTGTGGTCGGGGGTGACGGTCATGTTGTACTGCACTTGGTTTCTCTTTGTACATCCTGTGGTGTTGTAATCCTTCCATCAGTGGTTCAACACAGATGGTGTACCTGTGAGGCTGGTGGAAGAGGCAGGAAACAGCGATTGGGGCCTTTATGGCTTTCAGGCTACCTTCTTTATTAGAGCAGGTTTACAGGTGTAATCCGTGACTAAACTTAATGGAGTCCAATCAAATAAAGCTAAACAACCAATTAGTAATAAGTTAAGTAGTTAGGAGGCCTCCTGCTAAAGGGAGTATGTTTCAGCTTGTTGAGTACTTGTACTTTTAGGTACTTGTAGCATGTCTTCCTGAGAAGGCTTTCCTAGTCTTTTATTTGTCATGCAGATTTTGAACTAGATAGTGTGGTTCCCACCAAAGAAGGACCATTCCCCTGCAGCTCCACCAGAGCAGACGGCCGGGTGGTGTGTGTGTGTGTGTGAGATCCAGCGTACAGCAGAGCTCTGGGTGCCACGTGGAATACCGTAGCTAGCTACTGGTTTACATCAGTGCGTCGACCCCTCTCCCCTTCCCCCAGGCGACCGTGTGATCGACGTGGGCTCAGAATGGAGGACCTTCACCAATGAGAAAGCCACCAAAGACCCGTCCAGAGTGGGAGACGCCCAGAACCCCCTGCTGAACGGAGGAGACCTCACCACCATGATCAGCAAGGTGAGGGACGCCACGGCCACCACCGGGGGTCCACTGTTCTAGCGTAGAAGTCTTGGGGAAGAACACCCAAGATGAGTTATTCTTAGGAATCTGGTGTAAAATGGATCTGGGATATGTTTAGTATGATGACGAGTTGGAATGTTTGTTTGGGAGCAAAGGAGCGCATGTAGACGCATTCTTAAGTTGGCTGTTTTTAGCAGATTCTACCAAAACGCTATAAACTTGGAACGTTAGGGGCATGTCTCATGGTAAAAACTAAATCGCTACTTTAAACCACTTACGATGCTAGAAGTAGCCTGACCCTTCTTTAGTTTTGTTTTGTTTTTAAGACTTGATAAGTAGATTGGCGAACACAGAGCTTGCGTTGTTGAGTTGTAAAAGTTGAAGAGATGATGGAATACCACCGTTTAAAGTGTAGGGCCCCCTGTTTCACTGTAATGTTTTTGGGCTGAGCGGGTGTGTTGTCCCTGAGGTTACGACCCACAGGGGCCGTTGATACCGGTTGTAGTGCAGTCGTTTGAGCGTTGTAATGAGCGATGTTGTACATGAAAAGCGTCAAGCACCACAGCGTTATTAAAGTGTCTCGGAAGCCAAACTCTGGGTTGAGATGACACTGGGCCGCCTCGACTATCACCCACCACCGCCCCGACGGAGCGCCACACCTCCTCACAGACCCTGCCGTCAGTGGAGCAGAGTGGAACCCTCACAAAGTGTCCCTACCACTGTCACAGGCACAGGCTCGGACTCCTGTTATCCCTCAATGACGGCCTTTATCAGTAACCCTGATGAAATGGCATAGATTACTAGGTTGGAGATCCTATTAGACATATTTAGACACGTTTAAAACGAACAGAAAACTAAACACTTAAAGGAAAACTTTAGATAGGGTTAGGCAAGGGTTCAAAGTCAAACGATGCAAATCTAGAAGGAAGCGAGAAAACAAATCAAAACGGTTGTCAAGTGTTTTGTTTAAAGCGTGAGGACACCCCAAGTTAATGGAATATTTACCGGTTCAGTCTGGGGGAAGAGGGAGGAACAATAGAACCCATGGAGCAGCGTGCAGACGGCCACGCCAGACCCCGGCCGCCAGGAAGAGACGAAGGGACGTCATTGAACGCCACACAGGAAACGGCAGAAGGATTTCTAGTAGTTTGAGGCCCATCCGAGGCGGAGTTATGAAAGTCCAGCCAGAGATCAGAGCGGGCCTAAGCCGCTCCACAGCGGGCTAGTGAGACGCAGTGAGACCATCATTCCTAACACTCAGGGACAGCCGCGGTAGCATTAGTCCGGGAGCGTCACATTTAAACTCTATCAAAGGAAGGGTTTTCTTTCATGTTATCCCACTCTTTACTATAATCAGGCTACTAATTAGGGAGTGGCGTTACGGAGATGCTGAGGGCGTCACCAGGGCCGCGGGTCACTGAAGGGACTATGAGGGGTGGAGCTGTGACACTGCGTTGCCATGGAAATTGTTCCCATGGTTGCGGCCAGGTGATGGGGCCCTGTGGGGAGAAGATGCCTGAGATGGGGCATTGACCCAGTTAGCTGACTGGTAGCAGCTTAGCCTCAGACAGGCTCTTTATAGTGGTACCAGACACTGAAACACACTGATCACACAGACGAGGCTGTGTCTGATGTCCCTCTAAACCTTTCTCTCATTACAATTAATTCAATTAAGAAAAGTAGAATGGAGTGGAGACCCGTTTCCACTGTAAGAATACTTATTGCTGAACGCTGACATTTTCCCACGCAGATGTCTTAAACGATCTGGCTCTGTTGGACAAGCAGCAAAGAAAAATGTAAAAGTATACATTTTATAAATAATAATAATAATAATACATTTAATTTAGAGGCGCCTTTCAAGACACCCAAGGTCACCTTACAGAGCATATAGTCATCATTCAAAACTATGTAAAACAGACTAGGAATAAAAGGAAAACAGAGGTTAAACATGAAGAATAATAATAATTAACACTCAAAGACGCCTAAAGTGAAGGGGGGACCTCACTAACCACCACCAATATGTAGCACCCACTTGGGTGATGCACGGCAGCCAATCGGTGCCAGAACGCTCACTACACACCAGCTTGAGGTGGAGAGTTAGGGATGAGGTGGAGAGTGAGGGAAAAGAACATATTTAAACACTATCGACCATATTTAAACACTGTCGATCACATTTAAACAATATCGACCACATGTAAACACTATCGACCACATTTAAACACTATCGACCATATTTAAACACTATGGACCACATGTAAACCCTATCGACCACATGTAAACACTATCGCCCACATGTAAACACTATCGCCCACATTTAAACACTATCACCCACATTTAAACACTATGGACCACATTTAAACACTATGGACCACATGTAAACCCTATCGACCACATGTAAACCCTATCGACCATATATAAACACTATCGACCACATTTAAACATGTAAACCCTATCGACCACAATTAAACACTATCGACCACAATTAAACACTATCGACCACATTTAAACACTATCGACCACATCCAAACACCATCGACCACATTTAAACACTCTCGCCCACATGTAAACACTAGCGACCACACTCAAACACTATCGACCACATTTGACCACATTTATAGTATGTTTAAATATTTGTGATCTATACGTCGACGAGCAGTGTCCCTTCATGATGAATGACCCGGACAATAGGATCCAAACAGTGGATCAGATGAAGGGTCCCTGGGCTCTCTGGTACCTGGAGCCTCCTCACAGTACCGCTGCTCCGCCTGTGGTCTCCCCAGGGCACCGGCGCCGCCAGCTTCGACGAGTTTGGCAACTCCAAGTACCAGAACCGCCGCACCATGAGCAGCTCGGACCGCGCCATGCTGAACGCCTTCAAGGAGATCACCACCATGGCGGACCGCATCAACCTGCCCAGGAACATCATCGTAGGTCCCCCTCTCGCACCGCCGCCGCGGGGTCCCTCCTCCACCGGTACTCTGCCCCTCAGGGGACCGTCCTGAATCCATCTAGAGCTGAGGAACGTAGAGAAATGGAATAATGAATAATGATGATTAATAACATGGAGAAATCAAGTTCTAGATTTAGACTTTTCTTCCCGTGTGCCTTATAAAGGACCTTGAGGACATTGTTGGCTGAAAAACCTTCAAGGCTGTCGGCATGTGTGGGAGGGTTGAATGGGACCGTTCCGGGAACAATACCCATTGTGTCTTGTTTTTTCGCCCCCCAAGGACCGAACAAATAACTTATTCAAGCAAGTTTACGAACAGAAGAGCCTGAAAGGTCGTGCCAATGACGCCATCGCCTCGGCCTGCCTCTACATCGCCTGCAGACAGGAAGGAGTCCCCAGGACATTTAAAGGTCAGTCCGGGTTTACCCCCAGAAGCCTCCCAGCCTGGGGTACTCTGTGATGGGGGTTTAATAATAGACTGAACATCAGGCCCCTGTCCCCGTGTTAACCGGCGGTGGGATTCAGCCTGCTGTCTTCTGAATGGGTTATTCAGCTTCTGGGGGTTAGCTTCAGAGTGCCAGTGAGCCCACTGTTTCAGATGGAATTCAAACTATGGGATTTAAGAAATGTATGTTTTGGGATGAGAGCTTTGGGAAAGCGGGGGGCCCGTTATCCTCATGGTAACGACCCACCCCCACCTTTTGATACTTCCCAAGTATCGTCGTTGTGCGGTGTCATGAGCGTTGTACTAAGCAAGGAATTTGAAATCCGCCACACACCGTAGTCATACTATAGGTGTCGAGGAAGCTTCACCCTCACTCAGACGAGGGTATTAGATAAATCACTGCTCAGACGGAGCTCCACCGTCCACACGCACCGTGGCGTTATGCAGTGACGTTGCAAAATGTGTCCAGAAACGCCAACTTTCTCCCCGACGCCGCAGTCAGCCGCTGCCGAGACGGAGCTCCACACGTCCACTCACACAAAAAAAAAAAGATAAAGGATCCATAAAGAAGGCTTTTAAATAAAGTTTTTTAGCAGAAACGTTTTTAAATCAATCATGAACACTAGAGTGGTCTAATGATTACCCTGCCTTAACAATAACTATACAGTGAGACGGTGAGCAATCATGCGAGAGATGCCAGAGAAGTGCGACAATTATAGCGAAAGAAGTCAGCCTAGCTCTTTAGAGGCCCATCTTCCCCTTCATGAATCTGTGGGGCCCGTTCCATCTAAAACCCAACCCGTCCCTCCTCCTCCCCCAGAGATCTGCGCCGTGTCCCGCATCTCCAAGAAGGAGATCGGCCGCTGCTTCAAGCTGATCCTGAAGGCCCTGGAGACCAGCGTGGACCTCATCACCACCGGGGACTTCATGTCCCGCTTCTGCTCCAACCTGGGCCTGCCCAAGCACGTGCAGATGGCCGCCACCTTCATCGCCCGCAAGGCGGTGGAGCTGGACCTGGTGCCCGGCCGCAGCCCCATCTCCGTGGCCGCCGCCGCCATCTACATGGCCTCCCAGGCCTCGGCCGAAAAGAAGACCCAGAAGGGTGAGCGTCGGAGGGGAGGAGCGTCCTGGTTGGTATCCAGACTGGTGACTGCGCTCGGGTCCGACACACCGCTCGCTCACTCAGCGGCGCTCGGCTCATCGTCTCTCTCCTTAAGAGCTTGATCACATGGGTTTATTTGTTTTGGGTGCGACGGCCATTTGAACTTGTATCTTTTCCCTCAGACTGTGCTTTTCAGTCTTATCTCACTACTGCACGTTGATTGCAAATGGGACCTCTTCTGCTCTTCCGCTTTACACCCTGAGCTCGCATGTGTTTATAAAGATAAGATATGATGAACCTGTGAACTCAAGGAGATTGTGAGCAATGCGGTGACATTTGGTTTATGTATCGAGCTAACATGAGCCCTGAGGTCCATTTAGCTCCAACGTTGGTGTCAAGCCAAAGCTAGCGTCGGCCTGTGTGTCCACGTAGAGCTAATGTTTACAAAGGTATCGATCCAGAGCTAAGAGGGTATCTGCCACGATAGAGCCCACACGTGAGCCTCGAGGTCCACACAGAGAGCTAACAATAGCGGCAGTGCAGGGCTAACAGGTTGGCATTGTTTTTGTTTGGCAGAACTAATGATGGCCTTGTGTGCGTGGCAATGACACGTCGGAGGTGGCTGGCGTCCATGCAGGGCTAACCCGGTCTCTGCGTCTCCCCCTGTGTGCTCAGAGATCGGGGACATCGCCGGCGTGGCAGACGTGACGATCCGGCAGTCCTACCGGCTGATCTACCCCCGCGCCCCGGACCTCTTCCCCCCCGACTTCAAGTTCGACACACCCGTGGACAAGCTGCCTCAACTGTGAAGACCGCCGCGCTGCACACTCAGTGAAGACACTTTCTGCTGTAATCCTAGGGTTATATTATCTCTTTTTTATCATACTTTGTTGGATTTGGAAAGATTGTTTCCCTCCTCACTTAAGACTCCAAGCCTTTGTTTAGGCACTCTCGCAGGAATACAAAGGACACACATTCCAGTGCTTAAACATACAGATAGCAGACTGTGCAGACAGTGTTTCATTTGAGTGTATATAGCTTGTATATATGTCCAAGTCAAAACGTGTAATAAGTGCTTTCACAATTTTAGGCTGGTTTCATACTATATACGATTTTCTTTTTTTTGTAGAAAAAAATAATCTGGTTCTATTTTGTTAGCTTGCATTGTCCTCAGTAAATTAAGAAATAAGTTTTTCCGTAAAGCATAGTTCACCTCATGGTTTGAAAAAAAAGATTAAACTCTGTTTACCAAAAGCACTTGCCTCTGTTTGACGGACAGATGACCCTGGGCTGGTATCTTACCACGATGGGTTATGTTTGTTTACTCTGCTGTCTAATGACTTGGTGAAGAGCAGCCTGTATAACTTAGGCCGTCATGGTCAGGGGAATGGGACCATCTGTGTTCCCAAAGCCTGACCAGTTCATTACCAGTACTGTATTTCCCACTTGACAATCCAATCGATATCCTCTGTTGAAATGTGGAATCACTGTAGTTCTAAGGGCATAAACAAAATCAACTAAATTGAAAGGTCAAACAATTCTATTTTGGATTCCTAATCCAAGAATAATTGACCCTAATCAGGTGAGGCAATCTGTTGACCTTCATTAAGACTATTTAAATGGACAATTATTTTACCACCATGATAAAGACCCTGCATTAACGCCTGGTATTATAATTGGCTTTGATTGGCACCCAAAGGTGTTCTGTTGCAATCACCCCAAATATAACGACAATGAATACCGATACAACTACATTTGAACACTGAGTCGGGGCTAACTAAAATTGTTTAATCTACATTCACTGTTTTCAAACAATGACTGAAAAGATATTTAAAGCATCAATGGAGGCGGTTGCCTCCGGAGCCAGCATGGGCAGGCGCGGCTGTACGACAATGCGGAAGGAAAGAAGCAAACCCCATTACTAAATATAGGCCTTCATCCTGAAAACCAAGACTGCTTTCATATCATTTCAAATGCAAATCATACACGGAGACAATGACATCTCATTGGCTGGTTTTATCTCTTTCGGCAGAAACTAGTCACAATTCGAACCTTAACATTTATAGGCCCAGTGCGCCCAGCGGTTAAAACGACCATCTAAGGAAACCCAACATTGAATCTATAGTAAAAGGCATTACTATTACAGGTGCATCTCAAATTAGAATATTGTGGAAAAGTTCATTCATTCCCATTATTCAATTTAAAAAGTGAAACTCGTAATATATATCCATGACACCAGAAGTTAAATATTTCAAGCCTTTATTTGTATTAATCTTGATTTTGGCTTACAGCTCATGAAAACCCAGAATACTGTATTTCAGAAAATGAATATTGTGAAAAAATTCAACATTGTAGACTCAAGGTGTCAAACTAATGAATTACCTGAAAACCCCTGAATTTTTTTATTTTTAACGGTCTCTCCGTCTGGTTCAGTAGGCTTCACAATCATGGGGAAGACTGCTGACCTGACAGTTGTCAGACAGTCATTGACAGGCTCCACAAGGAAGTTGGCTGTCCAGAGAGCTGTATTTTGAGGTAATTAGCTGATTAGGGTGACACCATGAGTCTACAAAGATGAACTGTTCCACAATTTTGTGGTTTTCATGAGCTGCAAGCCATAATCAAGATTAATACAAATAAAGGCTTGAATTAATTCACCTTTGGTGGAGTCCATTTATATAACAAATTGAATAACTGAAATGAAATAGCTTTTCCACAATATTCTAATTAATTGAGATTCACCTGTATATAAGAGGAGGTATATTGGAGAACTGGGTCAGTGCCACCACTGTTTGGGTTATTTCAGAGGGCCCTGTAGGGGGCATGAAGGAATCAACTGCTAAAAAATATTAAGTGTTTCACCTTCCCTCATCTTGTTTTTATTAGCATCTTGTTCTTTTCCGTTCTTCCATCTGAAACAATAGGACAACATTTCTTGACAACTTAATGTTTAAGACGACAAAGAGTAGTGTTTTTCTTTTATACGTAACCTAGCTTGTAACACTGGTTGGGCAGACTTAAGTGTTTGGATCAGAATTCAGATCAACTGTAAACAGAATATGAAAAAAAGAAAATGCAAAACGTTATTTCAACGAAAACTTAAAATGGGCGCCTAGGGCAGGCTGTTGACAAGGCCGGGACCGGATACAACGTACTTTAGTGTGTGTATCTACTGTGTGTATGCTCCATCTTGGGGTTTCAAGTGAATACGAACAGTAGTAGTCATCATCAGGATGTCCGTTACAGTTGACTGTCAGTTAGTTCAGTGAAGACGATGGCTTAAGCACTTTCAAAAACAAAATCATATTTCACTAATGCAACTTTTCAAAAATGTTCATCATAAGTGAGTCAAAGGTGGAGACAACAAAAATATATGGAGGAATATAATCTGTACAGCTCAAAATCAAATAAAAAACGCATTAAAAAATAAAAACAAACAGGACAGTGACATGGAATAACATGATGTGATGTCATCCGCCCGGAGTTCATATGAAAACATTCTCAGTGGTCAGACCGTGGGCACCATGGCAACGACAACAGGAGAACGCAACATCCCTCCTGATTGTCCTTCACTCCTGTTATCTGTTTTAATCCGTTTTTCTGTTAAAAAAAGTTCTTCATGTTGATTAAAAAAATAGAGAGAGGTGTGGCGGGGTGGGGGAGGGGGAGGGGCTGACCTGTCTGTTCCCCGGCCGCACTGAGCGCGCCCAGAGGCCCGCCGAGCAATGGTCCCTCTCGGCGCGGTCGTCGGGCGGACCACCTGACGGTCCTATAAAACCGGTCACCACAATAAGAGCGCGAGCTACAGTCTTTGCTCTGCGGGTTGGTTCACAGTGTGTGTGTGTGTGTGTGTGTGTGTGTGGTGTGTAGTGTGTGTTCTGAGGGAGGGGGGGTCCGGGGGGGGGAGCTAGCACCAGTCGGCGATATAGTCAAAGTCGTGGAACATGTTCTGCTCGTCGGCCCCCAGCGGCCGCGGCTCGCGGGGCGGGGTCAGGATGGGTGCCTCCGACGTGAACTCGTTGTCGAAGTTGCTGACGTCGCTGTTGCCCTGGATGGTGGGCACGAACGGGGGCTTCACCTTCTTGGCCAGCAGCCCGTTCCAGTCCAGGTTCTGACGGAGACAAGCAGAGGCAGAGTTACTTAATTGAGGTCGTCTTATTGAGAGTGAAATGGTTAGGCTGTGTTCCTCGACCGCCACATAGCAGCAAGAATACAAGAGAAAGTAACTAAGATAGTAAAAATAAATAAAGAAAGAAGTGGTAGTGGTACCAGCCACAGTCGAATCTAGAAAAATATGTATTTACATAATCTGTTTTTGAAAGTTGATTTTTGTGCAAAAATTCTGTTCAAATTACAGAATTATGTATTAAAAAATCTGTATGAAAAGCACGGAAACACAACAGATCATCTGGATCTTAATCTGGTCATTCAACAATTGCCCTTCAACAGATTGTATCTGATCAAAATGTCCCACCTCGGTTAAACGTGACGTCACCATAATGGCCGTATGACTACGCGGTACTGCGCGGTGCGAAAAAACCACACAGACCTGTTCACGGCCACAGACACTGGTGTATTATCAAAAAGGATCAATTAGGCTTCTGTAAATAATTCCCCTGGCTGGGAGGCAACAGGCCCTGGTCCACCAGAACCAGCACTCATGAGGATATGTAACGTGTCCTTACCCTGAAGAACAGGTGCTTCTTCACCTCCTCGGCGTCCTTCTCTCCGGCGCCCAGCCGTCTCTCCGGACTCCGTCTCAGCAGCTGTGGAGCAGACACACCAGAGCGTCAGGCCCCTACAGGCTCACCGACCCAGCCCTCAGACAGCACTCTGAGCCGGGCTCCAATTCACCTCATGATTCAGAAACTATAACAGCCAAACGAGTGTGGACAGTGCACGACAGATATCAAATCATCCCTCCTTTACTCAATCCATGTACCGAGACAAATACTCAAGAGATACAGAAGAAATGGCAAGAATCACCTCCCTGAAGGGAAGATAAGATAAATGTTGTTTATTCAAGGATTTATTTTTGCATTATGAGATAAGACGGGAAAGAGATAGAGGAGAGGAAAGGCAGAAAAGAACCACGGGCAGGAATCAAACGCGGTTCGCTGCGTTCAGGACTGAGCCTTAATGGTTCACGCTCTACCAGGTGAGCCAAGACATACGTTATTGATCCCAGAACGGAAGCATGGGCTGGTGGTCAGCCTTCCTCCGGAGTCATCCATGTTTTACCCCCCGGGTTCCACCGTGTCATGGCAAGAAACCCCAGAAAAGCATCGCTATGGAAACTGGACTTTTCCATGGAGCTACTGGTTAGAGTCGGGCGCTCAGTGAAACGTTATTAATGGAGTGTGTTTATCAGAGGGCCGGTTCTGTGAGGCTGCGAGCGAGGGGAACTCACCCTCCTCATGATGGAGATGGCCTCGGTGGAGAGGAAGCGCGGGTAGCGCACCTCGTCGTTGACGATGCTGTCGAACACCTCCTCCTCATCGTCACCGGGGAACGGGGACTGGGAGGGAGAGACACACGGATTCAGAACACAACGCCTCACAGAGCGGCAGAGAGAAGGCTCCCGGGATGGTCCGCCAATGTGTGAACAACGCTGCACGTGTGTGGGTTCCTCTGATGCGTGAGCGACCCTCTGGAGAACGGGTGTGTTCGTACTGCGCTGAGGTCCCCCCCCCACATCTAGTCCACACATTCGTTCATCAGTCCTTTGGCTGATGCTTCTACCACAGCTAAACCAACGCAGAGCCCACGGTACGCAGAGGAGCCAGACGCACTGAGTGGGGCTCAGAGGACGCTGAACCCAGGGCCGTACAGCAGGTGGGGGTTCAAACCCCCGACCCCTCAGGGAAGAGAGGGGGTCGGGGGTCCACTCCGTCTGATGAGGGGCGGTCTCGGCGGCTCACCTCCCCGACCAGCATCTCGAAGATGAGGACCCCCAGGCCCCACCAGTCCACGGCCCGAGTGTACGACGTCTCCGTCAGGACCTCGGGCGCCAGGAACTCGGGCGTGCCGCAGAACGTACTGGTGCGGTCCCGGAAACCCATCCCTGGGGGGAGGGGGACAGCGTGAGGGGGGGGGCGGCTCACAGCTCAATGTCACACTGGAGGGGGAGGAGGATTCAGCCCCACCCAGCAGGCAGAGGGCGACACTTGAATCATGACACGGATTGTGTTTATCTTCAAGTTGCAACAGTTTTGTTTGTCAAATAAAGGTCAGAGGAAAAACTTCAAAAACAATCCAATATCATACTTTAATATTGCCTTATTCTTTCCGTATTGTAGGCTTGACAACAGGGGCCTCACCTTCAGACCAATACAGACGGATTACCTTCTTTGCAAAGCCCAAAGTCCGCAATCTTCACATAACCCTCCGTGTCCAGCAGCAGATTATCCAGCTTTAGATCTCTGAATGCACCATAAAGATAAAGAGAGGTATTAGTACAATGGTATCTTATCCCACAACCACAGAGGAAGAACCACCAAGCGCCATCAACAACCAATGAGACTAGCTTCGGCTCTTTGGAATATTTGACGTTTAAGCCATAGTGTTTTAGATTGACTTCCAGCCAATCGTAATCAAGGAACAGACGCATCCGTTTAATAAAAGTAAATCCTCACCTGTACACAATCTTGTGGTCGTGTAAGAACTGTAATCCTAATACAACACATGCGGCGTAGAATCTGAAACACAAAACGTCAACGGATCAAAACCAAGACGGACGGAGCCGGAAACCATGATTGTGTTGTCGTCTTCAGGACGACAACACAACACAACACACCAGACAGACAGGGAGCATCTTTACACAGTCAGACAATACAAACCAATTGTTCCCTAACATAGAGTGGAACCATTCTCCATCCGATCTAAAGTGAGGGCACAGCAGTGTTGAGATTGCATTAGCTCGAACACTGCCTCTCAGTCAGCAGCCACCGAGTGTTCAGTGCTCAGCTCAACGGAACGACAACAGGTTGCTTTGACAGACAGAAAACAGTCACGCTGCTGTCGCCATAACAACCAAAACAGAGGCGACAAGCGACCAAACAGACTCATGCGTCTCAGGGCCGAGGCGCGTCTGTTTGGCGGTGGTCCAGTGCCGCCGTGTGTGTGTGTGTGTGTGTGTGTGTGTGGGGGGTGGGGGGGCTCCCGGGGGGCTCCGGGCCGCCTCAGAGACTCACATGGCGCGGGGCTCGGAGAAGACGTCGGCGTGGATGTGCATCATCAGGTCTCCCCCCGCCGCGTACTCCATGACGAAGCACACGTGCTCCTGGGTCTGGAAGCACGCAAACAGGTTGACCAGGAAGGGGTGGCGCACGCTGTTCACCGTCTCGAAGATACGCTTCTCACACATCAGGCTGGGGGGGGGGGGAGAGAGACGTCACACACTCAGACCTGGTTCTACACCCTGTACGTCAGGTAGGTGTAACCGGAGGATAGTGATAATAATGCGGGACGGTGGTTGCAGACGCGTTGGGGTTATTTCACAATACCGGGGGGAAAAAGAAGAAGGAATGATTTTTATGCTTGTGCTAAAAATAGACGGTTATGTTCGGAACAGCTTCCATAGCGGATGGGATGTTGTTCATTACAGAAGTAACACTGCTTGACCACTCAGAAACAAGTATTTAACAAAGCTGTGTAATACAAACGTAGATGTATTCAAAGCTTCACAGAATCGGTGGAGTGTAATCCCCTAAAATGACATTGAGAAATGAATACCTAAATAAAATCCAACTTATTGCCATATTTCCGATGTCAAACGCGACGCACTCTGGGCCTTGCCTCACAGACCCAGTGCAGAACCAGGTTGTACCAGTAGTTTGTACCCTCCTCCTCCTGATGCTCAGTACCTGTCCACCTCGTCCCGGGCCACGATGTCTCCCTTCTTCAGGGCCTTGATGGCGAACATCTCCCCGGTGCTCTTGTACTCCGCCAGCAGCACCTGGCGGGGGAACAGACAGCTCAGAGAGGGCCGCTCTGAGGCCCCCGGCCCCCCACTCTACGGTCCCCATGCGTACCTTTCCAAAGTGACCCCGACCAAGCACCGCCACGCACTTGAAGTCCTTCAGGCTGAAGTGGAAATGCTCTTCTTCCCTGAATGCACGAGTGGTGGAAGAGGAGCGGTTTATTCTACATGTGAAACTCTTAACCCTGCTCATTAATCATTTGGGGACTCTCTTTTAATAATCAGGCAACCCTTCTTCTTTTACAGTATCAGTCTAAAACACACGTTGCATAACGACAAACAAAGATAAACAACATATCATTCTATTGAAGGTATCTTGAGGATTTGTTTCTCTTCGATATCTTACTGCATCCCCCAATTCATTAATAAACCCTTAAACCTACAGTTCTCTTCTTTCTAAACATCTTTGGAACTTTGTACTCTAATGGTCAAATCATTTCATCTATATTAACCTAAGAGCTTTATTGGTTCGTAAATCCAAAGCTTTATCTATGTAAAAATGTAAAAAGCTGAATCATCATTTTGAATGATTCAGCTTTACCACTTTGATAATGTGACAGCTTTACCTCTTTGATAATGTGACAGCTTTACCTCTGTGATAATGTGACAGCTTTACCTCTGTGATAATGTGACAGCTTTACCTCTTTGATAATGTGACAGCTTTACCTCTGTGATAATGTGACAGCTTTACCTCTGTGATAATGTGACAGCTTTACCTCTGTGATAATGTGACAGCTTTACCTCTGTGATAATGTGACAGCTTTACCTCTGTGATAATGTGACAGCTTTACCTCTGTGATAATGTGACAGCTTTACCTCTGTGATAATGTGACAGCTTTACCTCTGTGATAACATAAAGCCTTAGATGGACATAATGGCCCGGCTGTCCGGGGAGCAGTAGCCCTACCGTAGCTGGTTGTCCTGCTGCAGGGCGCTGAGCTCCAGCTCCGGCTGCTGGAGCTCCTGGTCCACCAGGTGGTCCAGCTCCGTCTTCACCGCCATGCTGTTCCTCCTGTTCAGGAAGTCAAACGACGCCAGGGCGTCCTGGACAAAGGACAGACACTCAACCATCAGCCATATTTTTAGGTCATGCGTCCAACTCAGTTCCTTAAAGAGGTTAGGGTTAGCGAGCCAAACATTCCGTCACACTAAGGTGTCGGACATCTGCAGGAAGTGAGTGCAGTCTCTCCGCCCTTATTCCACCGCCGTCGCCACCGTACCTGTACCTCTTCCTTGTCGGCCATCTTGTCCTGTGTCGGGGGTTCGCTGATGTCATCTGGCTCAGGGTAGTGCTTGGGTACTGGGATTGGCTCCTTGTCAAAGTCCAGCTTGGTCACCAGCGTGTCACTGGGGGGGGGAACATTACACACTTATTATCCCCATTCATCATCCAAGTAATCCGTCCCTCAAAAACTTGAGGCAGCTCAGCTCTCCTGAGCCGGGCTGTGTGTAGCGCAGCAGAGTCAGCAGCCAGCCAGTATCCAGCGGGCCTAGTGGCCCCCGAGGGAGGGCCCTGAACTCCTCCTGGGTTCAGTGGGCCCCAGAGGGCCTCACTGCCCCTAGGACCTAAGAAGTCCCCACTCACTGTTCACAGGCTGCTCAGTCATTTAGCAATTCACACACTTTGATCCAATGAAGAATGGAGGATGTAATGAAAGCTAGGATAGGCAATCAATTGCAAGGCTTTTTTTTATTTATTTTTTTCATATATGTAGAAGTTCTCTTTGGGCCATAATTTATTGACAGCAATCAATAAATAAAATGCTTTGATAAAAAAAAAAACTGAAAATGAAGTGGTATCTATGGCTGTCTAGGGCTTTAATTAGCCCGGCCAATCGTTTGGACATCTTGGAGGCCGTGGCCCTCGGACAGCGTTTAGTGCCCAGTGAGTGTGTACTGGACCCCGTGAGGGTCTGGGCGTGTTGCCGACCCCTCCTGACGGGGACATGAGAGGGACTGGGTAGTGAGCGGTGGTGCCGTGGGTACCTGGAGGGTGTGGGGGAGCCCGGCTGACTGCTGGGCCCAGAGTCCGCGGCCTGGGGGCTGAAGGAGTTGGTGCTGACCGTGGGGATGGCCCGCCTCACCAGCCGGCCCCACGTGGCGATGTTGATGTTCATCTGAGGGGCCCGCAGGAAGGTCTTCCCTGGGGGAGGGGGGGGGAGAGGGGGGTTATGATGGGCTCAAACCGTGGAGCGGAACAGCAGGAACCAGAGAAATAGAGTCGTTTTTATTTGTAACCAGGGAAACAAGAGACCGGGACAATACACATATATGACCGCCAACATCCGTTGGGAATGTTTCATTCCTCTGTGTGTTCAAATCGGATGATTATTCTTGTAGCAGTAGACGTTGTGAAACAGGACGTCGTAAAACAAACACAGGATGGTAAAACCCATGATATGAAGATATCCTCATCTTCTAATACACAGTCTGAACACTAGAGGGGGACAGACTTGCATCCAAGTTCTCTATCAGAAAATTAACGTGTTAAGGGTTAAGTTCAGGTCTTTCCTTCTCAAAAGTAGCCTTTTGTATTGGTGCCCCTGAATGACCAGACAAACAGTTCCTGTGGGAGAAGTGAAACAAGACTTCCAGCGTCCCGGTGCCCATGAGGCCAGCAGAAGGAGACGCTGAGAGGGGGCACGGCTCACCTTGCTGCTTGGAGAAGATCTTCTTCTGTCTCTGGAGCCTGGGCCGCCTCTCGATGACGGGGTTGAAGAAGGTCACCTGAACAAGAGCAGGTTCATCAGCCATGCAGAACACAAGCACACGCTCTGAGGCACCACCAAGACACAGCTCATGGCTTTTTACGAGGCATTGATCATGGAACCGTCTGCAAAACAGGCCAAGACACACAGACCAATAGATTTATACATTTCCACTGCAGCTATAGATTTCGTTTTCAAAGAAATGTCAACCCTCTCAGATTAACCCGTGGCATTTTTAAATCTGGTTTGTGTTGACCCCTGGTAAACGGTCAGCCCTTTATATAGCTCTTTTCTAAGCAGTGGCCACTCAGTGCCCTGCACTAGCGGCTTACATTAACCCGTCCATCCACACATTCACCCGTCCATCCACACATTCACCCGTCCATCCACACATTCACCCGTCCATCCACACATTCACCCGTCCATCCACACATTCACCCAACAGACCTCCCTGGAGCAGTTGGGTTGGGGAGCTTGCTAAAGGAGACATTGACACCTAGCTAGGGGGAGCCAGGAATGGCTCTAGCAACCATGTCGGGTGGCTGACAACCTACTTCACCTCCTGAGCGACTGCTGCCCAAGGTGATGTAAGGTCCTTCTCCGTTCCAATACACCTTTTTGTGTGACGGCTTTCTGGGTATTACATCATTTAAATTTGTTTGAAATAAATGGGATGGCTTCAGGAAAAAGGTAAAAAGAAAAGAGGTAGGAAATGAAATTCTGATTAAACTGAGAACTGCGCCCCATTGAGTTCAGAGCAGACACTGGTGTGTGTGGGTTATATTTCAATTTGAATTGTACCTTTTTATAATACCCGGCTACTCAGGAGAGACCTGTGGTCTTTTTCCATTTGCACCGTTGGCCGAGTCAAACCATGCCGCCGCAGCGATGTGCGCTTTCATCACCAGTTACAGTGATGGGTTTTACCGAGTGGCGCCCGAGGCGGAGCGTCTCCGAGGGGGGGCCGCGACGCCCCGCCCCCCAGCGGGCGTCCCCCCCCGGCCCTGGGTGCTGTCCGGAGCACCACGGCCTCTCTCAGATGGTAAAACTACCATCGCTGATAACGACGCGCGCCATGCCAGCCGAGAACGGCACGAGGTTGGGAGCAGCTTGGTCGTTAGTATTCATTTGTTCCTATATCCATAAAGCCTGATTAAAAAGGGTCCGGCAGGTTGGATAGAAGTGCAATGCAGTGATGTTAGTTTGACGATATTCGCTTTCAAAAGCAGATAGTCTGTTGGAGGACAGATTTGGACTGGACGTTGGACAGTATTACCGACTATGAGATGACTGATATCTATATTCAACATGTTGTTGTTTTTCCTAATGTCAAGGGCGTCGGGTGGCACTCGGGGGAAATATGTGTGATGCATCGTCTGTAGTGTCAACAGGACTTGGCTCTCATTGAGCTGTTGAGATGAGGAAGCTAAAGGGGACTATTGAGCCTCAGACTGAAGCCCTCATCACCATATTATCGCGTGTGGTCCGTCCTTCTGAAACAACCATGATATATTAAATGGGTCTTCGACGAGTCGATCAGATTTAGCGGTAGGCTATAATATAAAACTAAATAGGCTTCAGTAAGTGCGTGTGTTGTTGAGTCATTGACTCAAGACATCAGTCAAAGACACACCTTCAGGCAACCCTGTTGTAAAGGAGATGCAAATCCCAGCTGTGCTGGGCTGCCAAGCTGAGTCCCACCAAGCCAGTCCAGTATAGTATAATGGAAAACTGCCACTGGCCAAAACAGGCTGCAGCACATTATGTAACAACATGGTGTGTCTGGTGTGCACCTCAGGGAACAACATGTCCTCACACAGAGAGAGAGTGAGTGTGAGTGTGAGTTTGTACGCGTGTACGTACGTGTGTGTGTGTGTGTGTGTGTGTGTGTACGTGTGCGTGTGTGTGTACCTCAGCAAACAGCATGCCCTGGGGTTCCAGGTAGAGACACATGCCGTGGCGCTGGTTGTCCAGGAAGTCCTCCAGCCGCAGGAACTTGACGGCGCACAGCGAGCGCCAGTCCCTCCAGTACACCGAGATCTCCAGCTCACGGGACTGGTGGGTACACACAGTAGACGGGTCAGGGTTCACTGCCCACACACACACACACACACACACACACACACACACACACACACACACGGGTATTCACAACGGCTGCCTTTCAGAGGTCATGCTCCCCAAAAGGAGTCCACTACTGGACTACTAAAGGAGTCCACTACTCAGTAGTGGACCCCTTTAGTACTACTAGTGATTGATCGAGTAGTGACTACTCGATCAATCACTAGGATACTAATCACGACATAATCCGTCTCACCCACTCCTCACCCATCTGTAACGTCTTTCTGGTCCGACACCTCGAGTACATTGCTCACATAACTAGACTTCCAAACTCAACTTCCAAAAACTAATTCTGCAAAGAAAGACTCATCCCACATACTAAAGGGAAATGCAAAACAAGTCACGGTTCGTGACTCTGATGAGGCGGATCCTCGGCACGCAACCCGCTGAAGCAGTGAAAGGGGAAAATTTATGAGATACATCGTCTAACTTTAATGATCCGTCCTCGTCAAAAAGGTCTCAAACACAACCAGTGTTGGTGCGCTCCCCTGGGCCATGTTAAGAGGGGAGCCGCCTCCAAGTTGAAAGTATTGAAACTCCCGAGACAGTGCGCCGCATTGATGCATCGTGCCGAGTTGCCAACCGATATATCAGCAGTGCCGTCCAAAACTGAATGATTAGAGCTCTGGCTGATTGTGCATGCATCTCCTAACCTCGCCACACACACGGTTTCTTCACACAGCAGAGTCCTCCATTGGCTTTGGTTGGGTTTGGCCACAGGCCTTTTACATAGGAGCCCCGGTATGATTGGACTAAACCCCCAGCATGCTTGTCATAGCCTGAGATACCGTTTGACTGAATTAACGATGAGACTGCTGCGTAGGTTGATGCAGTGCCACTGCTTTATCACGGCACCCTGTATAAGCAGAGCGGAAGCATTGGTCTACCACGTGCTCCACTCGTGGTTCTGATGGTCAACTCGTCCCCCCCCATCCCGTTAACCCCCTCACAAACAAAAACAGAAAGTGTAAGCGTTACCCGGTCGAGCTCCAAGGTAAACTTCTGGTCCCAGGACTGGTTGCTGCCGGGCCTCCAGCCGGTCTGCCCCACCACCGTGTTGTCCAGCTTCAGCACTGCGCTGATCTCATCTGGGGGGGGGGGGGACAGGACTCCGTAAATCAATCGACAGGGCTGATGAATAGAGTGATACATTTACAGAGTTTATAAATGAATCGGGGTGACGGCTAGAGAGTGATACGTTTACAGAGTTTGTGAAGGAATAGGGGTGATGGCTAGAGTGATACATTAGATGGGGCGATTGGATAGAGCTCTAAAAGGATTGAGAGATAGATGGACAGAGAGGCGTAAATAGACGGCGAGACGGTGGATGGAGTGCGTGGCGTACTGGAGAGGTCTTCGCTCTTGGTGAGGTTGCGTGCGCTGGCGCCCCGGTTGCGGTTGGCCCTGCTGATGAAGGAGGAGCGCGTCTCGCTGGGGCTCCAGCCCGGCAGCGCCACCGACGCCGCCTTGGAGCGGCCCGGCACACTCTCCAGCAGGTCCTGGCAGCCCATCAGCCTGACGTCCAGCGTGCCTGGAAGGGGGGGGGGGGCGCCACACCGGTCAGGACAGGCCCCCCGGGTTCCCCCAAGGAAACACTCGATACGCAAACGCTAAGACTAATGTTTACTACTGGTGGCACACGTGGCCCTTTCCCGTTTGGTGGCACCCCTGCTGGCGCCGCTTTGCCGTGGTATCGGCCCGTCCTGTCCCGTACCATCCAGCCGTGTACGTTCATTTGAAAAGACTCGCTTCTACATTGCGGGTACGTTGTAAAATGATTTCATTGCCTCGTCGTCCCTTACCTCAACAGCCAACTCTTCATGCTCCTCCTCCTCCTATGTCAACGTCCTACGACTACAAATAATAACAGGCGGGTAACGAGGGAATACCCTCCAGTTACAATTACATTTGCACTCTCGTGGTGATCCATCATCCAGAATCGTGCGCGTGGGCCGTTTGTTCGCAGGCTCTTATCGCGACAAGCACTAGTGCTGCCGTGGAACTCCTTTGAGACTTTGCAGTGCACATAACATTTTTTTTAGCAGTGTGTCTTAACTGGAACCCAAGGGGTTTGTGTTTCCAATGAGAGACCTCACACCAGCGCTGCATACCGCTACTCTGTAAACCCCAGCACTGCTTCAACCTTCAATGCCAGCCCTTATATTTAAGACAGAACGAGACCTAACAGGGAGACTTCAACGTTGTCCAACTACTGCCCCGCGCTGCCTGGTTTCCCGCACGCTTCCCAGTGGAGCTCTGCCCTATGGGTAAAGCGCCTTGTATGATCGACCCAAAGGGGATGCCAATGCCACTCGGTCCACACAGCACTCAGTCATGATATTGTCGTTTATTTCATAAATCCAATACAACATGTGTTCCAACCTGTTGAATCATTTCAGAATTCATATCAGCTTACAAGGAGTTGGAAAGGAGCAACGCGGCATCATCATTTGTTTTGGGAGAACAAGGATACACAACCATTTATTTCTTACTGGCGTGGATGTCACCCAGTCGACATGCCCTTCACCCACATTATAAATACTTGCCATGTTGAGTCCTTGTTGCAGTGAACCAACAGAAAATACTAAACTCTTCTATACCAGGTCAGGTCATACCAGGTCACTGATGTTAGCATGGGGCCAGTGGATCAATACCAAACACATTTTGAATAGAAAATGCCAAAGAATTTATATGCATGCATAGATGCCTCCTCCATTTATTTGATCAGTATCATGTTTGAACACTGTAAAGCCCCAAAGCACAGCGCAGCAAAATAGGAATCATATTGCTACTCCATAACAATATAATCCTATTGATGCAAGAGAGCAAGCCGACAGAGACACATGAAGCGGGCTGCATCTCTCTGCTTGTTCTTATAGTACCAGGTCTCTATATGATTTCTGCTTGTTCTTATAGTACCAGGTCTCTATATGATCTCTGCTTGTTCTTATAGTACCAGGTCTCTATATGATCTCTGCTTGTTCTTATAGTACCAGGTCTCTATATGATCTCTGCTTGTTCTTATAGTACCAGGTCTCTATATGATCTCTGCTTGTTCTTATAGTACCAGGTCTCTATATGATCTCTGCTTGTTCTTATAGTACCAGGTCTCTATATGATCTCTGCTTGTTCTTATAGTACCAGGTCTCTATATGATCTCTGCTTGTTCTTATAGTACCAGGTCTCTATATGATCTCTGCTTGTTCTTATAGTACCAGGTCTCTATATGATCTCTGCTTGTTCTTATAGTACCAGGTCTCTATATGATCTCTGCTTGTTCTTATAGTACCAGGTCTCTATATGATCTCTGCTTGTTCTTATAGTACCAGGTCTCTAATTCTCTATATGATCTCTGCTTGTTCTTATAGTACCAGGTCTCTATATGATTTCCACTTGTTCTTAAAGGACCAGGGCTCTATACAATCTGTTTTCTTTGGGATGCGATAACTTAAAACACTACTTTTCATCCTTCCTGAAACCATCCTGTGCACTGGGCTTGAGGGGGAATAATGACAACAAATGATACATGTCTGCTTTTTGACACGTTATGGAACGTTATCTCACTGAACACACTATTTTGATGAGTCCTTGTGCCAAAAGATGCACCACAAATTAAAGCATCAGGGAATTCTTTCAATACTGGCAGTGGTGGACAGATAATGCTGTAGAACCAGAGCCCTCCCCACAGCCCGGTACCTGTGAGGGCGGCGGGCTTGGCCACGGTGCTGTACTGGTTCTGGGTGGACAGCATGCTGGCCCTGGGGCTGAGGGCCGGGGACGACAGCAGCGCCAGCTCCTCCACGATGCTGCTGCTGCGCGGGTGGTTCTTGGGCAGCTCGCTGAGCCGCTGCTCCAGGGAGTAGCGCAGCAGGTCCAGCTTCTGGTTGGACTCGTTGAACCGCGCCTGGGCCTGGGGGAGCAGGGGGACGAGGGGGGCGAGGGTCGAGTGGGAGGAAGATAGAGGGTGGGAGGGGGAATGATACGTTGGTGAGACAGATGGAGAGGGAGCCATACAGAGAGATGAGAGGGAGGGAGGGAGGGAGAGGGAGAGGGAGAGGGAGATTACACAGTCCATTTAATTTAATGGTACAAGCTGTAATGGCGGTCTCATTTTTTAATCCCATAAAATTCGGCTTCAGCCTACTGGCACTACGCTGTTCCTCATGAAGTAGAGGCTCTTTGTTCGTAGAAGAACCCTCAATCTGCCACAGTGCACTGGGCTCTACCTGCTAGCCCTTATACCCCGTTGGTGCGGTTTGGAGGTCAGTGGGGTTCAGATGCCCTCTTGGTATCAGCGGAGCTTCACTGTAAAGCGGCTCAGGCCAGGCGGGCCACGGAGCGCCGCGCAGCAGAAAGACCACTCATCGCAACTGGATGCTAGGTTTGGTTCTGTGTTTAGAGGGGTGATATCATGCTTTTTCGACTTTTCCCTTTGCTTTGGACTGTTGTAAAGTACTATTTAGGCTGTTGTAAGATACAAAATATGACAACTATGTTTGTCATACTGTGACAAACAGTATGTATACATGTTTTACATCCGCTAAGCTAGAAAAATCTAAGTCTGAGCCAGAGGGGGGTATTCACACCCACCAAGAACGACCCCGAATTAGGTGTGTGAAACAGCTTGTTTGCACTCAAACATCACTTCTGTAACAGTGCGACGTCAGACGTGTAGTGGGCGGTGCTACAGTGCAAAAGTCCCACCTCCCGGCTACCCGCAATGTTTACAACTTCTCGGGGGTGTGAATTGGCCGACTTGCTGCCACACCAACAACTTATTTGACATGGTCTCAATAAGGTTGTAGCCGAGCAAATTAAAGTCGGCCAAGACTAGCAGCCTTACTTAAGTTGGGCGAGTTCAAAGGTGTGAAAAACTGTTTTCTGATCTCCTGTCTTACAAGCCCTTGTCTATTAAACCACACTATTATTAGAACAGAAACTTAGGCTTGAATTTGAATAGTATTCATAATTAATGTTATTTTTAACACAATATAATGTGTTACCGATGTGTTCAAAGATTTAACACATCGGTCTGCATATGTCCCTCCTGCCTGTAAATAATGGATCAAGATGCGTTCTTCCCCCTATGAAAGAATACCAACCATTGTCCGTCCAATGAGAATTTGGTCGAGCAAGTGCATATCGACATACTATCTGCTGACCGACCAAAACCTGACGGCCACACACACGCAAACACACAAAAACGTATAAACACACACAGTACCTCCGAGTGCGCCCTCTTCTCGGTGACCTTCCCGGTTCCGAGGAGCTTCATGACGTTCTTGGCGCCCTCTGCGACGGCGGACTCTATCCTGGCGTGGTGACACAGCTCCTCCACCCGCAGGTCCAGAGGGCTGATGATGGGCTTGGCTGCAGAACAACCCATCAAACCCAGAGAGAGAGGCGGGGGTTAGAGGGAGGGAGCTACACAGGACCTCATGAGGGAGAGAGCCGAGTTCCCAAGCAACAGCTGTGCTGTTTGCTTGGGGATGACAGCAGGAAAGCCTATCAAACCCAGAGAGAGAAGAGGAGAGCTCTGAGCTGTAAGCAACTTAGCGTCCTGCAGGTAACCGTGTCAGTGGTAAGCAATGCATGTGCATGTTGCTGGTGAACCACAGCGGGAAAACAATCAAAGCCAGCAGTGAGGGAGTGAGCGTTGAGCAACGTTGTGCTCCCGCGGAGACGCCATAATTCAAAAGCAACAGGTAAGCATGTTGTGAATTATGCGTTCCCTTCGACAGGACCACCACTGAATACTAGTGAGAGAGAGCAACAGAGAGGGATTTGAGCTGCACACATGTCAACGCAGGCAGAGTGGAGAAATGCGTCTCTACTTTGCATGCTCACCCATAACGTCGTTGTTATCGAAGCTCAACTCGTTGGCCTGGCTGGCCTTCAGGATCTGCATGCGGATGAACTCGATCTTCATCTTGCTGTCCTGGAGCATCTGTTGAGCGGCCGCGAGCAACTTGCGATCCTGCCAGAGAAACACGAGGAAACGAAGAGACACTTTGACATTGCGTCGGCAGAAACATTTCACTCACATCGGTGGTATCCCATGGCAACGGTATCCGGCGGCCTATAATGTATCTAAGCTGTCAAAATAGCTTTGCTCGACGCGAGCAGGAATAAGTAAGTATTTGGTAAACATGTCCCACCTCCACTTCTATTTAACGTACAGCACGTTACAGTAGCCCAGACGGGAGTATAGGTTGACCTCCGATACAAAACACGGGGCCCAGACACAAAGCGTTGCTGGGAGACTGCTGCACAAACAGCCAAGGGCCATTCATTCATGCCCTTAACGGGAGCCAAGTAAGTCAATGACCACATGGAAACTCTTATTCCCCACAAATACCCCTGGAATGTCATGGTGTGCTGCCCGGGGTCTGAGAGTACACACACACACACACACACACACACACACACTGGAGTAAGCAAACTCCACCCAGAATTCTTCAGATGTTTCAGTCATGGCGGTGACGGCGGAGTCCACAGGAAAGACCTCCGTCTGCAGGCATTTCCTCTATGACATCATGGGGACGCCGCTCTCAGGCCCCCCTCCCCCCCTCCCCAGCGCCGCCGCCAGGTCCCGCCCCCCCTCTCTACACTGCTCAGCCTCACACTGCCCTCTGTCCAGCGGGCGGGGGCTGGTGGTCCACGAGGGGAGCCCCACTTGACTCATCCAAGCTGCTTTTACATGTTATGTTAGTATTTTTTTACTACCGCCATTTAGCAGACGCTTGTATCCAAGGTGACCGGCGGTGATTTGAATAGCAGACACACCAGCTCACTAGCCGCCATAGAGCACTTGAGCAGTTACAGTGTTAAGGTAAAGGTTCCCTTAAGGTTCTGTGGACCAGAGTTGCAGGTGCCTCTTCCTCAGTTACTTTCCCACGAACGACAAGCTCTCTGAATGTTAGGAACAACGACGGTGTGATTTAACGCTGACGTCGAGGCCAGACCTCGGAGCTCTCTAGGGCCCTCCATAGCCGTTATTACTGCAGGTGACTTACAGGACACCTCAGGGCCAAAGTATAGCTGTGGTGCTCTGTCATCAGAGGCACCAGACGACAGATTAGCATACAGCTGTATGTGTCCGTACTTTGTGCTTTCTACTTCCATACAGTCAAGCTGTGGGAAAATAAAAAGGGAGAAATACACAACATCGGCGATCACACACGACAGACAAGGGTAAACAACAGTTTGCACGCGCAGAGTTGGGACCGAGACAAGGAGAAGGAGAAAGTGGCTCTGTTGCTACTCTTGACTACTGAGCCATCCAGCAGACATTCATCTAGACTAAAGAATACTCAAGAGCATTGAGGGCTGCGACCCGGAGCCTCTTGAGCTGGAATTCCCCCCCCTAACCACTCGAAGGTCCCCGCTCTGCTGCTGGATCCTCTTGTCCCAGTAGCACGAGGACCCAGTCCTAGTGCAGTAGTAGTACAACCAGTATGACGCGCACCATCTCCCAGGGCGACTGATCCATTTCTGAAGACCTCTGGTACGAGATGCTCCCGCTTTGGGCCACTTTGATGCGTGGACAAAGCCCTTGTTGTTAAGTTTCTACTTTTAATTGGCTCTCCACGCTGCGTTAGTCAGGGCTGGAGACCCGGGCGATAAGACAGGGCTTTACTCCAGCTGGTTATGACCGGGCGTGCCGATACAAGCTTCTTCTATCATCTCCATTACCATGGATCACTTTGTACGGGAACACAAGGTGATGGAGGAGTTGGTAGTAGTTGTTGTTCAATTCAAATGATCCAATAAGGAGATGCTAACAGTGAAGTCTAGCAGCAGCCTCAAAGCAGGGTAGGCCATACTAACAAACGACTCTATTCATTTTCTACAAAGGAGTAGCCATGAAACAAGCTTGAATCTGTGTGCTAACTGCAGGAGACAGGATGACTAACCCTTTTTTCATGATAGGGCTAAACTTGGCCTCCTACTTTCCTGAACTCTCCGTAAAGTGAAGTGCGTTGACCGAGGAGCCCATGAGAGCCGACCCCGTGGTGTCAGAGACCTCATTACACATCCAGTCCCCGCAGCCATGTAGCGTCCAGAACCGAGACGGGACAGAGGCCACCGCTAGGTCAATAAGGCCCGCTGTACAAAGCAGGGCTGCAGAGCTGCCTCTACTCATAGGTTTCAGTTAATATACAATTCAAGCTCCACCTTTGATTAGACTGTGTTTAACGTTGGCTGGTCCCTGGTGGCCTCGCGGCCCGTTACCTTGGAGGAGACGTTGGAGTACATCTGGATCATGTTCTCCGCCCCCTGTTTGACCTTCAGCTCGATGTCGTTCTGCTTCTTCAGGGCAGCGAGGCGACTGCTGCTGGTGAACATCCTGGCCTCGCTGTTGGGCGTGTCCGGCGTCAGGGGGCATTCTGGGGGAAAAAAACGCGACACAGATTAGATGAGTTAAAAACAAGAAACCGGTTCACTCAGAATATATTTTTGTGTTTTAGGTTCATGGTCCAACGTTTTATGTTGAAGTTAACTAGAAAAGTATAAACGAATATAGCAAACATAAATGTACTATTATATGCATTAAAAAATAAAGAACAAATCACAGGACAGTGAACTTTCTATTTAATGTTGAAAACCAACAGCACCAAGACGCAACAACACCGTGGGGGCCATTGCTCATAGAATAGTAGAGCTCTACTCAACATCAGATCTCAGGGAGACACAGAGGTAAATGGCTCATTGACAGAGGTCTATGGATGCTGTAAATGCTGCCCGGTGCTCCTCAGAACAGCAGAGATAAATCTATAAAGACTATAGATCAGAAGGAGAACACACAGGAGTCTTCTCCTCTGACAGAGACAAGTGTAAACTTGCCGGCGTGCAGCGATGACATTATTGACGTTCATGCAAACGAGGCTGAACTATTGTTGTTATGGCTGTTATCGATCAACACCCCCCGCCCTCCTCCACCCCACGCGCTCTCTTCCCGAAAGGGTTTCCATCGGATCAATTGATGCAGGGCTCCACTCCATCTGTCTAATCTAATAGAGGACACACACACACACACACACACACACACACACACACACACACACACACACACACACACACACACACACACACACACACACACACACACACACACACACACACACACACACACACACACGTATCTTGTAAGAGCTCAGCTGGACTACGGCACTCTGAGGTGAGCTCATCGCTGTTTTCTTTTTTCATGCCTGGACTCGAAAGATTCCCAGCAAACATCTCTTCCCCCTCGAGCTTACTGTAGGAGCGTGGGTGCAAGCAGAGATTTCACACACACACGGTGGGCTAAGGGAAAACCTGACCGACTTCTCCAGACCTGTAGTGCAAGTTTAGTTTTTAACCGCCTTTGAGAGGCCTCTCTGTGATGAGATCCCACACAAACCAGAACGCTCTGGATTCAAACTCTGCATTCCCCCACAGGTTCTGTGGGCCACGCGTCTCATTATACAACCGGAACAGGTAAATGGGCTGATTTCTATAACGCCTATAACCTGACATTCCCCCATTCAAAAACCCATTGACACACCAACGGCGGTGTGAACCATGCAAGGCGTCAGCCAGCTCTTCAGGAGCAGTTAGGGGTGAGGTGTTCAGGGACACCTCGACACCCAGCTAGGAGGCGCCGCGGATCCAACTCGCAACCTTCCGGTATCCAAACAACCTGCTCTGCCTCCTGAGCCACATGCACCCCCCCTCCCCCCGGCAAGGTGGAACCTGACCCACAGAACCGGACCAACAGAAACGGCCTCAGGCGTACCATCGCTGTGCTACAGCTGCTGAGTGGCTCCGTGGGAGGTTTTCCTACGATTCTATCACAAGGTTGAACCTGCACATTATGTAGCTTTGTCTTTGCCCTACATCCCCCGGTTTCTGCTCAAACCCATTTGTAGCTGTTCTCTCACTGTGGCTCATCACCTTTGTGGTATGAAATGATGAGGGATTCAGCATGAGATCCTAGCCCTCCCACGGCTCGATCCATAGAGATTGGTTTCACCTCAAAGTCAAATCCATTGGGTCAAAACAAAAGCACATTTCGTGCAAAAAGACATGTCTCCTGCGCAAGTAACCGACATCAAAGTATATTAGCCCAAAAGTCCTATTAATATTGATCCACGCTTAAATAAATCAAAAACAAAAAGGAAAGAAATCAAATGAGGAACCTTCCAAGCAGTAGTTCTTTGAAGATGAGGGACCGGCTCGTTGAGAAACCACAAACACCACAGCCTGTGACAGGGTGCCTGTGTCATAATAATGTCAGCAGGAAATAGAGGGAAAAAATAAATAACAAGAGTGATTCAGGGCCAGTGATTCATCTAACCTAAGTCGCAATAAGAAGAGAGGGAGCATGAAACAAAGAGAGTCAGACAATCCAGGTTGTAGTTTCTGTTGATGGGGACACACACACACACACACACACACACACACACACACACACACACACACACACACACACACACACACACACACACACACACACACACACACACACACACACACACACACACACACACACACACACACACGCATAACTAGAAAAACCCGCTAGGATGTTCGACTGTTGCGTGATGACTCACATGAAAGCCACCAGAGCTTCTTGTGTCAAAGTGTCAGGTATACCCTCAGTCTCATCCTTGTCCAGTTTTAAGCATATTTCATTTAATTGCATATTTGGTGATTTGGCTGCAGTCAACCGTCCCTGACAGTCCAAGTTAGTTTGTTCAGGAAAGAAAAAAACGTTTAGCACACAAACTGGGGTAAGACTGAGACAGCAGTGTGTCTGTTGTGCTGTACCATTAAAGAGAACGGGTGACATGAGTGGCACCTACATTTCTGGCACTGATTTTAAATTAACCGAACCACCCACCACCAGCTTACGGAAAGCAGGCAAACAGTTCCCCTCAGAAGCTGGCATAACTGACATACATAATACATCACGTCAAAAGAGACAAAGTTGGGACTGACAGAATGCAAGACACGGCTGCAAAGTGGTACACCAGGCATTCAGTGCCACTGCCCTTTCAGGGACAGAGGCCGGTGTTCAAACGGCGCCCTATCAGACAAATTAATTAACATGCTCAATTATGCAAAGGTTGGAATGTTTTCTGATCTACTTCTGCACCCCCTCTTTGGTTGTCTACCCGTACACACTACAGTCTGTAGCAGGTAATATGTGTGAATGACGGGTGTGTTGATGGCACACTGCACACACATGTATGCACATAACCAGACAGCGATGTGGTTGGTGGATGCAATGGAGGAGTCATCCCCTCCTCTCAGAGCTCTTTGTATACATTAGCACCCATAGCGCATCTCCAGACTGAACAGCTCATAGACAGCCGACAAAGTATACTCTCCCCCTCGCCCCCCACACCTCATTCCTTCCTTCAGCCAATCTAAACTGAATCCAATGGTGGGCCGCTGGAAAGAAGGAAAAAAAAAACCTGCTGACAATGACCGCCATATAACAATGGCCGACCAAGGGAAAAAGATTTGTTGTCATTACAAATCACTTAGAACGTGTTTATGATGACCGCAGGAAAGCAGGGCGGAACTCGGACAGAGAGCGGCGATGACTTCAGCGCCAGGGACCCAAGCATCTGCTGTTGTGGATGAGGTCACGGCAGAGGGAAGCGGGGAAGCCTGATGGGTGAGCACACACTCCCAGGGCTTCCACGACCAGACGCAGCATCTGAACACAGCTCAGGCCATGTGTGGCGTGGGGATAGGAGGGCTGACAGAAAGCAGAACACAACACCTGGACCTGGGCTCCACAAGCAGAATAAAAATAGACTCTTAAACACTGCATGTGGGGCTCAACAAGAGGGGAACGCCAAGATCCATGCAAACAATGAATATGTTGTCCTTTGAGTCAAAGTCTTTCAGCCAAAGTGACTCAGTGCTTCCTCCCAGGTGACTCACATGTCGTTAGAGAGCAGGTAGGGGTTACATGTCTTGCTCAATGAGGAGTACAGGTAGACCGCAGACATGGGGGTTCAAACCAGGAGCCATTTAATTAACTAACAGAGAACCTACCAAACCACTATCCCACTAACTTATCCTAGAGGCTAGAACCTGTGTTTCTAGTATGAACGCGCCAGGTTTAAAACAGAAGTAATGTGTTGACTTAGATAAGGTCTATCGCTGTAGTCTCCAAACCTCCAGTGCATTCTCCTGACAACCAGTCACTGAACAAAAGCACTTACTCCCTCCAAGAGGTCACGCAGTCATGTTAAACTTGGTTGTGCTCAACCCTGCTGTTGACCATAGATGAACATGACCTTCACAACAGGCACAACACACACACAAACAAACAACCTTGTTGAATAACTTCTTCAACCGCTACAATATCAGCACATTCTATCAGTGTGTGTGCGTTTGTTACCACCTGTGAAACGTGGAATGCAACTATGTCGGCTACAAGGCTTGAGTGTGTCACTTTCAAAGATTGGAGGACCGTGTGTGTGTGTGTGTGTGTGTGTGTGTGTGTGTGTGTGTGTGTGTGTGTGTGTGTGTGTGTGTGTGTGTGTCCTCGGTTCGACTGAAGTCATGACATGCCTCCTATATAATAAGAGCTAAAACAACTGTAGCATCAGTGTGCTCTGGAAGAAACACACCCACAATTAATAAAAGCACTACCTAGCTGGGGCCCGCTCACACAGAAACAGATTGTCAGCAGCACTGTGTAAGTGATTAAGCATTACCATAGCTCATCTGACCCTAAGCTTATCTCACTATTAATAGTTTACCGATTACTCAAATGCAACCGTGACCAAGTGTTTCATGTGCATAGTCATTAGTCACCGAGCAGCTCCTCCGGGTCTTTGACCACGAGGTGGGCGTTGAGCTCCTGCAGCTCCAGATGCAGCTCCTCCACCTTCTTGCTGGACTTCTTCAGCATGTTGTCCACGTAGGCCAGGCTCTTCTTGTCCGTGGTCACCTTGAAGCACGCCAGGAGAGAGGCGTTGATGGGTCATGAGAACAGAGCCAGAGGAGCCTTGTCGTAGTGCAGGGGGATGCAATGCATGATCGTGAACATTGTTATTTAACACAATAATCCTTCACCACGAGGTAAGGATACGGGCCTCATTCACTTAGCGGCTAACTTGGATCCATCTTGGTTGTAGACGCAAGCTTGATGGTGGAAATTCATTTGTGATTCTACATTTCCAAGTTGATGTACAATTTAAACATGGTGAAGTTGGGAAGAACAATGGTATGCATTTCAAATTATAACGATTTCAACCTCACGTTGAGATCATTTAGGTAAGTATCTTTAAAAATGTTTACAAAACATAAGGATCCCATGATGACTCTAGAGAATCTATAGAGTCTACATCTCGTTACATGTTACCTTGGGTCCACTAGACTGAGTCCAAGTCTCGTTACATGGGCCCAATAGACTGAATCTACTTCTCATTACATGGGTCCACTAGACGGAGTCTAAGTTTCGTTACATGGGTCCACTAGACTGAGTCTACGTCTCGTTACATGGGTCCACTAGACTGAGTCTACGTCTCGTTACATGGGTCCACTAGACTGAGTCTACTTCTCGTTACATGGGTCCACTAGACTGAGTCTACGTCTCGTTACATGGGTCCACTAGACTGAGGCTACATCTTGTTGGGTACCTTGCGCAGGTTCTCTGCTCCCTCCTTGATCTTGAGCTCTTTGCGGATCTCGCGGCGGATCTGGTCCTTGATCTCGTCCAGTTTCTGCTGGACCATGGTGTCAGACAGATCCAGGTTCTGGCCAAGTCCCAGCTGTTCCGACACCAGCTGGCCCCTGGCATCCCCCTGGACACCCAGGTGAAGAGGAGGAGAAGCAGGAGGAGGAAGAAGAATAGAGGAGGAGGAGGAAGAGGAGGGCAGAAGGGGAGGATGGCATGAAAAAAAAAAAGGAGGAGAGAAAAGAGAGGCAAGTAATTAAAAACAAACATGGCTCTTCCCACACCGTTTTAGAAGGACCTCTTGAGTCCGAGTGGATTTCAGTACGAGAATACACCTCAGTAATTACTGGGGCTATTTTTTGTATAACTTTCTAGCACACTTCTGTCCGCTTCCCGTTGCCATGAGGGCGATCTCATGATAATCTTGTCATACAATAATAAACAACTGTAATTTCCTTCTTTCTATAACCCCATTTTAAACATGAAACTTTACCAAGAGAATATTTGATTCAGCGAGTATTGCCCTGGTAACTTTGTGTTTTTAAATTGTTTTCTGATGATCTTCATCTTTTAGTCACCTAAATCTCAGACATACAGCCTCTTTGCAGCAAATTGAAATCAAATTCTAAACAAATACCATTGTGACACAGAACCATTGTATGTTCCCACTTTCTGGTCTGGAAAGAAGAAAATAAACTGAACGTTTGCTTTTCTGAAGGAATACACCGCAAATTTGTGACATTTAAAGTATGGATTCTCCCAATTATAGTGTTTCTTTTTCTGTATTGGTGCTGTATCCTTTCAGCACTAGATCATACCAAATCAAGTTGCTCGATTTAACACCATCCTAAACAATATGCTCTGTTGAGGATGCCGTATTTCTTGATTACTAAGGCCATGTCCACCAATTTCTCCGTACTGGTGGACTCATTGCAAAGACGCATCTAGTTGTAGTAACACTGTAGTACATGATACAGGCCTATATGTGGCGCTGTTTCTGCTACAGAACTCTACCATAAGAAGAAGAGGAGGGCTGAGCATTTGCATCAAGCCTGCTCGCTGTATACAAACAGAGTCAAAGAAGAAGAAACCAAGAAACCTTGTAGATTGAGCAGAAAATATATAAGTACAGTTAGTAATTATATTTATCCAACGTTGCCCACCAGGTGGGTGGAGTGATGACGTCATCGATTGCGTATCTGGGGTTCTCAAGAATCCTAAAAACCCGGGAGCTGGTTTCAAAAGGGTGCGCAGGCACAGAAAACTGGGTCCTTCTGGACGCTCGGCCCAAACATGCAAGACTTCCGTGTTTTTACACAAAACTCGTAGCCGTGTGGACAGGGCCTGAGACACATAATTTTGGTCAGCCATAAAAGCAGCAGCTGGAACTACAGTTTTATTTATTATTTCATTTAGCAAAGGGACTGATAGTGAACTCCGATACAAGGATTCAGGGGCAGGTGGGGCTTTGGTCAAGAATGGCTCCAGGCAGGCTGTGGAACTTGGGGTTTGAACCAGGAACCTTTTCGGCTGGGACTCGGCCCTCCTACCTACCACGCTATCCTGCCTCAACAACAACTCCTAGACATCCACCGAAAACCAACTTTGGGGTTTCCGCAATAACGAGTCAATCATTACCAATGACGACACCTATGCTGATCAGGTCGTTATACCGAAAGAGATCACATCAAAGTGGAAGTGGTGGATAGGTTTGATGAATGGAGGATCCTAGGCTGCACTCCAAAAAGCCTACGCCCCTATACCCTGTATCTGGGAATCTGAACTAACAAGGGATTAGGAGGTTACATCATAAACAGGTCTGGGTCTTAAAAGGTGACAGGTGAGGTGCTGCAGGCAGGATGTGAGATTAAACGTTGCCGGCCCAGACGCAACAATGCTAATGAGGAACGCAAAGAATTGATCAGCAAGTTGGTGTTCCAAGATCTTGGCAATAAGTCAAACTTTGACAAACACAATAACCGACCAACGGCAAATCAATGAAAACACTAGCCCTCCGTGTGTGGAAACAGATACAAAAATGCTCAGGCTTTTTGTATCTGTATATTGAAAATGATAACCTTTTCCATGGATTTTAATATGTCAATCAACTTGACTTAAATCTAACAATTTGTTCCGTTTAATGTTTTAGAGATTCACTTTGCAGGCTAAAATTCTGACTGTAAAACACTTTTATATATACGAAGTAATATTTATAATAAAATGATGAATCGTACCAGTACTTAAATGGCTCCATTTTACATAGACAATTCTCCCATTCAAATGACACTATTCAAAAGCTCTCCTCGCAGTAGCCGTGTGCACGCTACTGTACACATTTACCCTTCACATTCCCATACACATTAACAGCTCCAGCACAGGGAACCTTTCACAAGGCTACGCTCCGCCAGACGGTGGTCCTGATAAGAGCTACACTGAAACCACACAGCGCGTCCATGTAGATCTATGGCTCGGGTGGCTGTAGAAAACCTCACATTCTGAACCCATAACCTCCTTTAAAGAAGTCCAGATGGGAACCCTGCATCAACTCAGAAAGTGGATGTACCTCGTTTGCTAAATCATCTCAAATCAATTATTTCAATTAATGCGAATGGCTTGCCTGGCAGGCAAAACCCAAGACAAACACAGGTGCCATACTGTAGCTCCATATTTTTAATTAATACACAGGTGACATAAGCCTCCAGAGGCCATAAAAAAACATCCTGAGTCATTGGTTTCTCTCCGTCTCCCTCTCTCCTGCTTTTAATCAATGCAGCGTTAAGGGGCGACACGGCACCTTACCAGGACATCTTCCCCGTCTGACGGCTCCGGCTCGGCCATGGTGTCGTCTGAGCGGACCAGCTCACGCATGCTCCACAGACAGACTAGGGTCCCTTATGGGCCATCTAACAACACAGGCTGCGGTCCTGGCGTGTCCTCGGAGGGTTTCCTCCCGTTTACTGCGGCAGTGGCATCCTTAAAGCCCAACACTAGTCAAGGCCCCACGGCTGGCACGCGCCCCAGCCAAAGAGACACAGACCAGAGCCATACATTCAAAGTCACTGTGTTACCCTGTGTATGCGTCTCTCTCTCTCTCTCTTTCTCTTTCGCTCACACTGGCCCTTTCTTTCCCTCTCACAGACATACACACACACCGGGAGTGTAAGCTAGACAGTGAAAGCTAAAAATGCACACACACGCACACACACACACACACACACACACACACACACATAAACCGTCTGAGGGACAGCCAAATCCCTCTTAGCTGGTCGCTGTGTGAGGTCACAACAGCCTAGAATGGCACCTAATCTCACTCTGGGCAGCGAACTGCATGTAAATGAACCACTGTTTGAAATCATCATGCCACCAGGCCATGGAGAGGGCCGTTCCTGGGAAAGCAGCGGGTATATGGTGTGGCGGTTAAGAGACCAGTGACAGCTGCCTGGTATAAAAAGTGGAGATGGGCTGGCCTACACTGAAATATAGTTCAAGAACACCACCAGACATGTGTTGATGAACTCTTTGTTTGAAGCCTGGGGACCGTTAGTTTGATTTATTAAACCCGCAACATAGCTGAGTTTTACTCGTGATGTTGCTAAATATGCCAGAGCAGGTTATGGATGTGTGTATCCTTGTAACGCATTAAGGATGAGTGGCAGCCAACGCATGGCTTCTGTACACATTGCACAGATCATGATGACCATCTTTGTCCTCAAACCTTAACTGCAGACTAAAGGGGCAGGCCAGAGGACTAGCAAGTGGAAATAAACAACACTGTTCATTGTTTCGCACAGACTTTACAGCTTAGGCGGCCACCTAAGAAACACATGCCTGTCGCCTTTCCTACGATGTCCAAAAAAAAATAATAATAATAATAATGTTATATTTTTTTTTGGATTGCAAAATTATACAAAAGTATAAAATAATCTAAACTTCATTCACTCTCTGTGTATAGATCAGCCTGCAGGGCAACAGTCTGACAGCCTGCATGAAAATAAGCTTAAAGGGTCCACCGGTAAAATAGTTCACCCCCACGGTCTCATGGCAAACCCCGCCACCTTAAAGTGGGTCCCCCCTCACTGTAAAGCGTCTTCGAGTGTCTAGAAAAGCGCTATATAAATTCAATCCATTATTATTATCAACTAACAAATGCTCCTGTGAAACCCTGCTGTTTCTGGATGGACTGCTGTTTAATGGAGCTAGCTTTAGGGGCGTCCTTCAGGTATAATTGTAACTTGTGCAGCCAAGTATGACCCCAGTCGTCACACAGAATAAATTCTCAAATAGATGGAGTGGGCAGTGTTTAAAGCACACAGCCCATACACCCCCAGACCCACGCACTGTGGGGTGCCGTGCCGCATCTGTGCAGCGTTTCATAGTACAGCTCAAATAGATCTAGTGATGCGACACATGCGAGTAAGAGTCCAAAACAATAAGGTGAGTGTCAGTTGGGCAATGGAACAGGTACGCGTGGTTCCTTGAGTTGCATTAACCCCACCTCTCTACCTACCTACACTGCCTCATAGAGGGTACACCTTGTCTCGTGCACACAGCTCCTGCCTCGGCAGGCTATACCTTCCACATGAGTCACGGGTAAGACGGAGGTCAGAACTCCTGGAAGTACGTAGGCTTCAAAGGGTAATGCGCTGGTGAGTGGGGAGAGGGAATTAGGGGGGAGGGGTAGTCAAGAAAGAAGACCACCAGAAAAAAGGGACCTATTTTACAAGAAACAATGCAAGGAAATCCCCAATAGGCCAATCAGATAAGGTGGAAAGAAAAAGAAAAGAAAATAACAAGAACGCCATATTGCCTCGAGACTTCTGCTGGTCTTATTTGAGATAAAACAAAGGGAGAGTTAGAATGACAGCGCAGAGCAGGGGAGTTGGCTAATAAGAAACATGGGCTTTTTCCATACAGGGATGTTTCGTTTTTCTCCTGTAACAATTTTTGTTGCTGTGGTTACTATTGCTGATGGGTCACAGTTGCAGGCATTGCACAATATATTTGACCTCACGAGGCCGATGCTTCATCTAATCTATAGGAACTGGCCTGCTCTCGATGGAAGGTGGAGACGGATTAGAGGGAGGCCTCTGCACAATGTCCAGTTGTTGTGGAAAGCTTGCTCATGTAGCACTTACTTAAAAAGGTGTAAAACTTGCTTTGATTGTTCTGAACCTAGGCTCCAAGTAGCTTTGGTTTAAACCGTCTGCAGAGTGTAAACGTAACCTTTATAAGCGACGGACAGTCTTAGGCATACACCTTATCTTAACTTGCTCTGTTTGTTCTTCTGTTCAGCCTGCAGCGACAACAGGGGCCTACAAAACTCACAACCCCGATACTGACAGAACCGATTGTCATGGGGGGGCTTAGACGCACCAAACAACAAAATAACTTTGTCTTTCAGAAACTGCAAGAGTAAAGCCTTTCCTTAACATATTGCAAGCTCTTCAAAAAATAATGTTGGTACAAACCTGAAACTTATCAAAGATCTACAAAAATATGAAACAAAACACCAGCCTCTGAACCCCAAGCATAAGCAGGTTAACTCTGCTCTTTAAGCCCTGAAAGCTCCAACAAACAAGCACTCCATTCAGACAATTGTCCACCACAAGAGGCTAAGGCCACCACTCTATATCCAGGCTCTATGCGTGAAGGCCAAGTCTGTGCCATTTCAACACAGGGCCTACTAGGCCATGCCTGACAACCTGACACCCTGCCCTCTTACCCCCACAGCTGGTCCCATACTTCTGGACCACGCTTGCCCGCTTGACCCAGGAATAGAAAAACTAGGGCCAAACTTGAGTCCCAGCCTGGACAAACGCAGGCTGTACCCAGGCTCCCACTGTAATCCATGGTTGTCTGAGATCCAGGCAGTAGACGCTTTTGAGTGTGTTTTACTGATGTTATGCATGTTTTTACAGACACACAGAGGGCCAGGAGGTAGTTTTCTTAGAAGATCAAGTGTAGTCACAATACCAATGTGGCTGACTAACAACTATTCATGGCACACCAAAATCCTTTAATCAACTACTTTAAGTGTGTTGTATTTATTCTTCGCAGTGTAGCAATTTGGGAGGTACAGTGTTGTGTAAAGAACTTGGGTACATTCTTGATGCACTATAAAAGACCAGTAAACGACCTCAATAAATCCCTAATTGGAACAGGGTTAATCATAGGTTATTAAAAATACTTGAACCAGGGTGACCAGCATCACTGACTAAAGGACCAGGATTGGTTTAATTGTATGTAACATTAAAGAAGAGTCGAGAATAGTCTACGGCTACAAAAAGTATTTCAAAACAACAACTATTGCTGGATTTACGTTTTCATGTCAATGCATGTGACGGTTCGGTGTAAATAACAATAAAAAACAACGTGGTCTTCCTAGATGATGCGGAGTAGAGACCCGATACTGAATCCCCGTGCAACGGATTGGTCTCCAAGTTGCGGCTGACCAACGCTGATACTTTGATAGATGTCAGAAAGTTGTATTTGAGCAGTGACGCCATTACAGTGAAACCACACGATTGTCTGAGTCATGACGTTTGAAGAGAATAATAAAAGAAACTTTATCGGATTATGTTTTCGTTTACTGAATCCCAGAATGTATTTTCCACATACAGCTTTGGGGTATACTTCTGTAAAACGTGTTGTTTGATGGGAATGCGTCTATTGACTATTGACCGATCAGTCCATAATATCTGACGACTTAAAACGCGTAACTCAAAATGAATCTCTCCATCTCAAAATCAATGAGCTCTGTTTACAAAAGATTAAGTTGGAGAAACTCACTATATTCAAATTCACCACAACGTTACCCAGGAGAGAAGACGATCTCCAGGAGTAACATTGAGAATTCTGTAGCGATGAAGTACATCTATTTCACTTTCACTACAGAATAGAAGCCCGTTAAACGTGTATCATAAACACGCTTTGAGTCCACATGGTTTCCGATCACGTTTTGTACCAGATTACAATGTGCAAACTGGGATAATTGTCTCCCAGGCCTCGATCCATAGTTAATTCCCAGACAACCCCTTTAGGATAAGGCAGAGTTAACCTGAAAAGTGTACAACAGTCACCTTCCTCCTGGTGATATGGCTTTGAACAAATGATACGTTACAAAGTCACTTACTGGCTTGATAAAATACTATTTTTTAAACAAGTTTGCGCACTTTTCGGAAGAGTTGTCAACTTTTCCTACCTGCACGGAATCGGCGGCCATCTTGGTTTTCAACTTTGAATCAAGTCCTCCGGAGAGAGGGGAGGTGGTGCTCAACTTTCCCTCTCTTGTGACCAAAATAAGTTATTCTTTGACCAAACCATCGGTCATCTCTGCAAAACCGGAAATTCCATGTCGTCTTTACACTTCGTTTACGTTCTTACAGTGTCCAAACACTCCCCCCACCCCCAAGAGGAGCCTATTCATAAATACACAGGAGGAATACGTCTGTCCCAGCAGTCCTGGTGGAGCGCGAGGCGGCGGTGAGTGGGACCGCCCGCCGGAGCCGCGCGCTGTGTGCACCCGCTCGACCCAGCGGCATAACCGGCGCTCACTCTCGCGACCAGACTCTATTCACACATCCCCACGTGATCAGAAACTTTATAACCATATCTATTCTCACTGTCAACACGCCGACATTATCTTGGTGGAAGAATACTATCAAGGTACTATTAGGCTCTTTCTTTTCTACTGGGTTACTACTAGGCTATAAATAAATACATATATAGGCCTATATATATATATCTATATATATATATTTATGTATCTATATATCTATATCTAATCTCTATATATATATATATATATATATATATATATATATATATATATATATATATATATATATATATATATATATATATATATATACACACACACACACAGTATATAGGCCTACATAGATATCTATAAAGATATATTATAGGTCTTTATATATATATGTGTGTGTCTGTGTGTGAGTGTGAGTGTGTGTGTGTGTGTGTGTGTGTGTGTGTGTGTGTGTGTGTGTGTGTGTGTGTGTGTGTGTGTGTGTGTGTTTGTGTATGTGTCGTCCTTACTAATAGTTTTGCTCACTGTATGAATTCAATTCACATCTTGATTGAAATAAGAATGTAAATATAATTATGCGTCCAATATGAACTTATACACCAAAAAAATGATATTAAAACAAAACACCATGGCCATTGAGTTATTATTCAACAGTGCACACCGTACTGTAGCAACCTAAACCACAGCGCCCATGCGCACACATTCATGTATCAGCATAAACGTCCTAGTTTTCCATTAAGGCCTATGCATGACATGCCACACCTAGGTGCGGGGAGCTGGATGTACACACACCGCAGGGAGGTGGCTGTAAGCAAGCGGAGCTCTCTGTGATTTGGCAATTTTACATAAAAAGACCACAAGACACGACCAGAAGCCACGAGACAATCTCCCGGACCCATTACTGATTCATACATTCATACATAACGCTTTTTTCCCGAACGAGAAAGATTGCCTTCAAGTACAAGCGTCTCTTCTGAACCCCGCAGAGGTTCCTCAGTTGCCATGGTGACGCAGTGGCGCGCCGTCTGTTAACAGGTGCGCCTGACAAGCAAGTGTTGCCAGATTGGGCCAGATTCCCGGCCCAATCTGGCAACACTGCTGACAAGAGGTTCCCAACGTCGTTTTTATAACACTTGAAACCATACTTCACTTTCTATAATCTTGTACCCTATTTTTTAATGATAGTTGATATAAACGGCTATTGCGCAAACTTCCGGTCCTGTCTCCATGCACAAGGTAGTATGATTACCTGAGGCCGAGCCCCGGTTCTCCTGGAGTCCAGAGACGGGTCCCCGGTTCTCCTCCAAGGACAGAGGCAGTGTTGAATGTGACCTACTGAAGCCATGCGTAAAACACTATCATGGTGTGCAGCATCCATCCCCACCTTGGAATAGAAGCCTACTTACTGTAGACCGAGAAATAAGGCAGACTTTTGAGACACTATCCATCACAGTTGCCTTTTATATATTTTTTAAATGGTGTAAAATTAACGACAAATCAATATCCCAAAGACTTATTTGTATATATTCATAGTAGCATACTGACCGATTTAAAACGACACAAACATAACATACAACTGATTAAAATATATTGGTTGGCACAAAATACACAAGATGAATGGGAAACCTGTTTTGAAGACTAATTTAAACCGTTCTAAATTTACATTTTAGCCTATGCTTTAGGCATCCCCAGAATAAGAATTTCAACTCATTATCTCCCTCTGTAGGAGACCATGGTCTAACATATTGCAGCTCTCTTTCCCCACACAAGCCACTCCAAATCATTTCCTTTACTTCCCAAGAGGTTCAAACAATTATTGAAACACAAACAACCAGTTGGACTGACACAAAACACTGAGATTGTGTGACACTGAATTTATGTATATTTTTGGCAATCAAAACAATGAGTTTTTTATTAACAAATCTGCAACAGAAATAACAGTTGGGCAAAGAGAAGGCACGTTCAGCCTAACTAGTAAACCCTTATATAATTTTTTCTTTTTCTTATTTTGATTTCATTCAGTAAGATGATCCTCTGTACTATCTCTGGACAGATCCGATGTATCTCAGTCTTGTTAAATGGACCTTTGTGGATTACGCCTAGGATTGGATTAGTTTTGTGGGACATTTATTGTCGAAAGGCTCTCAAAGGAGCACTGTGAATAGGGTTCTAGTATTACGGCTGTCATATAAGCTGTCAGCAAAGATTACACGGAGTGGAATTTTCCTTTACATTTTGCAAATTTTCTTCTTCTGTGGAAGGCTTAGCCTCCCGGCCAATCAGAATACATCTGATCCGTTATCGAAAGCGAGTGATTTAATTCAAGGACCTATGGTCAGGGCTCACAGCCTTGACAGAATACTCTATCCTGATTGGTTGGACATCTATCTATCTACCCTATTCAATGTATTTATTTATCATTCCAACTCAGAATACAGAACATTTGTCTGTTGAAGGCCGAAAAAACAATAACAATTTCGAAACAAGCCAACAGTTTGTGTACATTTAGTGTTATAACCATCTTTCACAGCTCCCCATTAAGAGAGATTATGTTAGGAATTTAACAGGGAAGAAATCTACAATCTTTACCTAGCCGTAAATGAGCAAAACCACCTAAAAACATACTACATAAAAGCAAATCTTACAGAGAAAAGTTTTTTTTTCATGTTATGTATACAAATGTAAGAAAAAGGGCTACAATCTTAGCAGCAGAGAATAAGTATGTTTCTGGGCATCCATGTTTTACAATGACTAATCAAAAATAAATCTTAAAAACAAACATGGTCAAGCAAGACCCACAAACAATGAATTGAACAGACAGTTAATTTGTTTGTAGGTGTTAGCACAATGTAAATAAGTTAATCATAAAAAAAATCATCGGAAATTAATCCATTGGAAATAATATGTACAACAGCAGTATTGTTCAACTAGTTGAATTACTTAATGTACTTAACCTTTCAGTATCCATACAAACCCCCCCCCCCCCCCAACAAGGATGCACATTTACAAGAATCATAAAACAAATACATTTATAAAACACAAAGATTTGTCCCAGGAAATAGTCTATAGCCACAGGATTCTGACTTGGAAAAAAGCTGAGCTGTTTCTTATTCAAGTCCAATGCAGTAGTTTTACATTTTTCACGCTTTCCTTTCTTTAGTTGTGGTCTCTAAGCACATCAACGTCTTTTCACCCAGGAGGGGAAAAGATAGAATCCTGGTCTTTGCGTGAGAAAAAAAAAAAACATGATAGTTGTAGACATAAAAAAGATCATCACAGCACAATCAGAAAATAACACAGGCTCCAGTGTTTGGGCTGAGGGTGGGAGGAGAGAGCCGAGGTGATCACCGTGGAGATCCGGTGACCAATCCATAGTGACGGTCCCAACAGCTGCCGGCCACGCCGTGTCCCAGACGCGTGCGAGTAAAAGAGCGACCAATGGCCTTCTTCCTCACTTGGAAGAGGGGAGTTTCTCAGCAAGGAATACGATCGGCAAATAGCGGCTGCCACACTGGCCTCCGCCATTTGGCCAGCTGGTGGGGCAGAGGGGTCATCAAGCACACATCGACACAAAGCTCTCCGACCAGAACCCGTCCACCACCTCCGCTGGAGAGTTTGGTAGCACCTCCTTTGTTGTTGTTTAGTTGTTTACGAGTACGACGGTTGGTCCACCATTGAGCCTTCTCTCTCAGCCCATCGCCCCCTCAGGATCAGTTCATCTCCCCAGTGCGAGGGGCAACAGGGAATGGACCAGCAGGTGCCCTAGTTCTTGGGGTAGATCTTCTCGTAGAAGAAGTTCTGGGCCAGCAGGTAGAGCTCGCCGTCCTTCTCGCGGACAGCGTGAGCGCGGACGAACTGGAACTGCTCCAGGGCAAACTCGTAGAACTCGTTCTCCATCTTCCAGATGGCCGACTGCTGCAGCTTGGCCGTGGACTCCCTGGTGGGCGGCTTCTTCTCCGTGGTCCTCCTCAGATGGGACTTCTTGCCTGAAGAAGAGAAAAAGGAGAACGAGTTGAGGGATGACACGCTGCCTTACGTATTCACCGAATATTTGAAACATCTAGTGATCTAGTGCTTCTTGGAAACATTACAGATGAAATTTAATCAAGTCCAAGTATAAATAGTGAGGTGGCCTGGCTTGATTCCATGAAGGTTTTAGGCTTGCAAGTGCTGATGCTACTAGCTGAGCTCAGAAATAGGCAGACAAGTTTGTTTCTAAGTGTGCTACCACACATCATGTATAGTAAATATGGCATTAATGCTGAGTAAATGCTTTTTTTTATTGGCTAATCTAAAAGACAAAGCAAAGTTATTTGAGACACTTTATCAACCTTGATGGGCTTTTCTAAACTACTCTAGTTGCAGCCCTTGTGAAGTGACTGATCTGATACTGGATATAACACTGTGTGAAGCATGCCGTTAGCACCAGCTTTGTGGTCTTTATAATAGCCTCCTATTCCTACTTCCTTTATGTATTGGTACTAAAAGCTCAGCTTGCATATATAAATTCGACTTCTCTTAAAAAGGTCACCAGGAAAGGGTCTATTTGGTTAAAAGAAATGTGAAATGAAAGTGATGAGCATACCCGAGCATACAAAATACCGGTTCAGCTTGTAAATATTGCCAAGTTAATCTTTATGCAAATATAGTGTTGCTTGAAAAGGTCACTGGAATATTTCCCCAACAAAAAAATATGAAGTCAAACAGATTGTTCTGGATGGCAGAGAATTGCAGTGACAATGATGTCGACGCACACCGGGTTCAATCCCCATGTCAGGATGCCTCCTTACTCCACGTACGTCATGAGACTATATGTTATAAGGTCTGTATGTTATAAGACGCCTATGTTATAAGACGCCTATGTTATAAGACGCCTATGTTATAAGGTCTGTATGTTATAAGACGCCCATATTATAAGACTCCTATGTTATAAGACGCCTATGTTATAAGGTCTGTATGTTATAAGATCTGTATGTTATAAGATCTTTATGTTATAAGATCTGTATGTTATAAGATGCGTATGTTATAAGACTCCTATGTTATAAGATGCGTATGTTATAAGACTCCTATGTTATAAAACTCCTATGTTATAAGACGCCTATGCTATAAGACGCCTATGCTATAAGACGCCTATGCTATAAGACGCCTATGCTATAAGACACCCATGTTCTAAGATGTGCATGTCATAAGTCACACTAGACACGGACGCTGTTGTGTTCCTTGTCACACCTTCTGGACCGACACCCGCCTTGCGTGGTTCTGTGATAAAAAAAGATTAGCCAGCATAAGGACAGATCTTCTTTATGGCAATATTGGAGGATCGCTGTATGAAAGGGGCTCATGGTCCCTGTACCAGCCGAGGCCGTGTCAGAAGGGGCGGAGGGCTCAGCGAGGCGGCGGTGGAGCGGGATGGAGGTGGAGGCGCGGGCGGGGTACCTGTCTTGTAGAGGTCGGTAGCCCCCCTGAAGAAGCGAGGCAGCGCGGCCTCCAGCATCATCACAAAGTCCTCCAGCTCCTCCGTCACCCCCACCAGCAGGTACTCGTTCACCAGGTTGTACTTGGCCTGCTCCAGGGCCCAGGGGCTGCCCACGTTCCTGAGAGGTCACAGGGAGGAGCGAGCGGATGTAGTCTGTTAGTACTGCGGTTGGTTTGGTCCGCAGTGCTGTGGTCTGGAGTTCTGCCCTCGTGTCTGGATCCTTATGAGGAGATTGGGCATGTTGTTGTTGCGCTGAATGATTTGGGGGGCCGTGAGAACAGGGTAGGTAGACTGGACGGGGACCGAAGGAGCTCAGGAGAGGATGGGACATATGAGAGAGAGGGGGAGAAAGAAGCAGAGAGAGATGGGGGGGGGCTGATGGAAAGGGAAGGTTATGATTAAAGAAAGAAGAGGGAGCTGGAACATCAGGTGAGAGAGAACGAGGGGGGAGAGAGAGAGGACAAGCAACAAGCCAGAGGGAGACACCAGATGGAACTGTGGGGAAAATAAAACCTGAGGGTAAGGAGGAGGGAAAAAAATATGAATGTGGGTGGCAGGAAATGTGTCATGCTCAGGAAATTAAATGTTATGGAAGTCAGAGATAAGCATGTGGAATTCACATAATGGCAGTTGAAAGAGTGAGATAGTGCTAACTGGAAACTCGCTGACTCATCTTCCAATAATCTATCTAATGAACAGACAATGTTGTTGAGACTGGAGGATTGGCATAACAATAACAACAATGTGTTTACTATGGGGGATGTGTATACATCACCCATGGCAACCAATAGGTTCCCAAAAACAAAGGAAACATAAATTAGAAATTGGGAGATTAGGAGACCAGAGACAGAGGGACAGCAGAGAGCCGGAGAGACAGGGAGACAGAGAGACAGAGAGACAGAGAGACAGAGAGACAGAGAGACAGAGAGACAGACAGAGACAGACAGAGACAGCCAAAGGCCAGGGAGACAGCAGAGACAGGAGGGGGCCAGATAGACAGGAGGGGGGCAGAGAGACAGGAGGGGGCCAGAGAGACGGGAGGGGGCCAGAGAGACAGGAGGGGGCCAGAGAGACAGGAGGGGGCCAGAGAGACAGGAGGGGGCCAGAGAGACAGGAGGGGGCCAGAGAGACAGGAGGGGGCCAGAGAGACAGGAGGGGGCCAGAGAGACAGGAGGGGGCCAGAGAGACAGGAGGGGGCCAGAGAGACAGGAGGGGGGCAGAGAGACGGGAGGGAGCAAGCGAGAGAGCAGAGGGAAGGAGACAGCCAGAGGGAGACTGGGACAGCCCAGACAAACAGACAGTTTCAGATCACCATTGCGACAGGGAAGACACCAAGGCTAAGGCGCTACGATGGGAGATGGTGCGAGACCTCCGGGAGATGACTAGGGAACAGGGGACAGCTGAGCCCTATTAAAGCCACCGTAGCGTGTCATGGAGCAGTCTGGGGCCGCATGGCTTCACGGCCATCACCTGGCCCTTGCCTGGCGCCGTCTCCCCAACCTGGTTCACTTTAACATTGAATGAAGCCACCGACCGCAGACACTCACCGTTCAGACACATGATGCTAATCATGCCCTTGTGCAACGATTCTTATGCAGGAAGCTGAACAAAGCTGTAGTTGCGTCAAGCAACGGAAACTCAATTTCACATAGGGTAACACATGGCGCTCGGAGAATGAATACAGATATGGTATAGGCATAGTGTGCCGGCAAGGAGCTTACAGTGCATGCGAGAACCCATACCCATCTGCAGGGCAGCAACGTACAGCCCCATAAACTCATCGACCCATAGGGTAACACGTGGCGCTCGTAGGATGAATATAGATGTGGTATACAGCAGGTGCATAACAGCGGTGTGCGTCTGGAACACGTACCAGCACTCGGAGTAATGGCCGCAGAAGAACGGGATCTGCAGCCACAGCTTCTCAGGGGCACAGTCCGAGCCCCCCGCAGACACACACTCGTCAAACGTCTGGAGCACACACACACACACACACACACACACACAGACACAGTATAACAATACAATTTAGCAGCTGTTTGTTGTATTATTGTAATACCACGGGACGTACAAGATGTATTTAACATTTAAAATGATCTCATGCAAGAGTGATTATCATTATTGTAAATCAACACCACCACAAAGAACACGATTGAGGCAGTTAAGAGTCAGAGAACCCAAACCCTTTTATTTTTTTGCAATATGCATTATATGGTCGTCAAGTTGGTCAACATTGCCATTTTAATACTGTTGCTGAACTAAGACCCCAATTAAAAAAAATAACAGGGTAAAATCCTATGTTGGTCCATTCTCCCTAAAACACTATGTCTATGTTCTAATCTGCTCGGAACAGGCGGCGTTCGGTTCCTGACGTCTGAGGTCTGTCTGGACGGTGTGTGTGGAGCGCTGTCCGGGTGGTGTGTGTGGACGTGTGGAGCGCTTTTCGGCACACCAGTGTGTGAGTGGATGGTGCAGCTCTGCCAGGGCAGTGGTTTATTTAATATACCACAACCACGTAGTTAAAGAGTATCCATTGGGATGAAGTCTCCCTCTACCTTAAAAGTCTCAACCCAAAACTCGTTTTTTTAAAACTCAGTGTTGGTATTCCAGCTTCCATTTCTTGTCACCAATAATAATACCAACACAACTACCTTCTTGTCACCAATAATAATAATAACCCAACTACCTTCTTGTCACCAATAATAATAATAACCCAACTACCTTCTTGTCACCAATAATAATAATAACCCAACTACCTTCTTGTCACCAATAATAATACCAACCCAACTACCTTCTTGTCACCAATAATAATACCAACACAACTACCTTCTTGTCACCAATAATAATAAAACAACTACCTTCTTGTCACCAATAATAATAACACAACTACCTTCTTGTCACAAATAATAATAACACAACTACCTTCTTGTCCCGATAATAATAACACAACTACCTTCTTGTCACCGATAATAATAACACAACTACCTTCTTGTCCCGATAATAATAACACAACTACCTTCTTGTCCCGATAATAATAACACAACTACCTTCTTGTCCCGATAATAATAACACAACTACCTTCTGGTCCCCAATAATAACAACACAACTACCTTCTTGTCACGAATAATAATAAAAACACATCTACCTTCTTGTCCCCAATAATAACAACACAACTACCTTCTTGTCCCGATAATAATAACACAACTACCTTCTTGTCACCGATAATAATAACACAACTACCTTCTTGTCCCGATAATAATAACACAACTACCTTCTGGTCCCCAATAATAACAACACAACTACCTTCTTGTCACGAATAATAACAACACAACTACCTTCTTGTCACGAATAATAATAAAAACACATCTACCTTCTTGTCCCCTTGTTTCCTGCGCCTGAGTCCGGGTCTGTAGTCGTCCCCGAAGCGCAGGAAGTAGTAGTAGGACACCAGCCTCTCGATGGGGTCCCGGACCACGTTGATGTAGATGGGCTTCTTCTTCACACCAAACCTGGAGACCACAGTCAAAATTAATTACATGAGGGAGGAAGACAGCAACTTACAACAAAGACCAAGATATTGAGATGACTCTTTCTGGGTAAAAAAAGAGAGAAACACATATTACATACATAAATAATCTTCCATAAATAATGACACTATTGAACAAGAAGCATGCATGCCTCTTTTTCAATTGTTTCATTATGGCTGTAATAAGTATCATTATGACATACATTATGCATTCAACATAAACACATTCATATTTGTGTTAGGAGATTGTGAAATGGTGAAAGGAAACCTAAAACGCGATGAACTGCTTTGTGCAACTTCTACACATGACCACAAGGTGGCGACAACATCACAGCAACAGCAACGAGTATCTTGGTGTTTTCTTACTTGGTGAAGTCGAGGAAGGAGACGTGCCCATGGTAGAAGGCCGGCTTCATTTCCCGCCATTCTGTCACGTTCTTAACAAACCTCACCTGAATAAAAAAAAAACATCATGACCATGATCAACTGTCTGTTAAAGATCCAACATGCAAAACAGCAGTACTTTGGTTATGAATGTGTAATGAAATCCGATTCAGGATTTCCGTTACAACTTTGGATGAATGATTATCGATATGACTTCCAAGAAGGCCCCTCTGAAGACATCCACGGGTGCTCTTATATCTAGCCTCACACCTTTCTTTATGTCAAAGTAACCACTGTCTTTGAAACCATTCATGCTAAACAACGATACACCAAGACTTGACTCAACGTCAGCGCGTGTGTCTGTCTCCTTACTAAATATCACACTTTGTTGCGATTCACCTAATCAGACTAATGGATGTGAATAATGCTTTCTCAAGGTAGTGATGTGGTGCGGTGCTGCCATCAAGCCCCCCCCCCCCCCCCCCCTCCCCACCAACCTGGTCCTGTATGGACATGACCGGGTTGTTCTTGGTGGTGTTGATGTGGAGCACGTGGTAGTGGTTCTTGCCGCACAGGTCGTAGGCGATGTTGGTGAAGGAGGTGCTGGCCGTCTTGGGCACTCGGTTGTAGATGATGACCACATCTTCTGCGTCCGGCAGCCCCGCCCCCAGCACAAGCCCCGCCCCCAGCACAGGCCCCGCCCCCACAAGCCCCTCCCCCCGCTCGCGCTGCCCGTCCTGCGTGTGGCGCTGCTCGATCTCCCGCACCTCATGCCTGGCGATGGCTCGCTCTGCACGGACACACACACGGACACACACACACACACACACACACACACGGACACACACACACACACACACACACACTTTGTTAATTGTTGAATGAATGCATTACAATGTTCAAATGCTTTTACGAGACATATTGAAGGTACATGTAGTGCGAATGAAGCCTATTGAACTGAGAGCGATGGTGAGAGGGGGGGATAACAAAGAAACCTTGGAAATTCTTTAGTCTTGTCAATAACTCTTTCGACGACCCCCCCCCAAAAAAAACTAACCATAATTTTCAGACATAACTTTATTTTAAAAAGGGACACATATTCCTATCATCCAATTTCAACCGAAGCATATTTGTGAACTGCCGCGCCATTATTTTTCCTTCGTGCTGGAAACACAATAAAGATCTATTAATGAACACAATGTAAGACACAGGAAGGGTCAAAGCTTACTTTAGAACCCAGTGAATCAGGGTTTACAGAGAGATCCTCTCTAAAGAACCAGCCGTATTGAACACGGTGTCTGAGTGACGGAGGCGGTGGGGTCCCTCGTCTCCACCCCCCCCCGGACGCTGCGGACCGCTGACACACTTCAGAGGGGCTGGAGTGACGGCGACCCCTGACCCCGGTTTTGCAAAAGCTAGCGTTTCAACGACCAATGGAGAGCACTCGAACCTCGCTTGTGTCAAACGCCACACAACAGACACAGGAGGCGGGCCTCCTGTCCTCGTCTCAGCCCCACCCCAGGCAGACGGCCAGGCAGTGTTAGCCACCATAAAGTCGGAAAGCCCACCATAAAAAGCAACGACATTGGTTTACGCTTTGGCATCAGAACATGGTGAAGCTCACTTTAGTGCAGTAGAAAGTCATGAATATCCCTGCTGCTGAACATAGATGATTTACTAAATCCAGGTTTATTTTAGGAAGCATTTTCCAGATGCTTTGAACAAATTAAGTCTCAAATCTAATAAATGATTGAGTCTAGTAAGTATGATTGAGTTCACCGTATTAATGATGCTGGAGTATCATAAATTATATCCAGTATAAACGATTGCCTTTTGCACAACAAACACATTCATTTTAGGGAAAACCGATCACAGATACAGTACTCCCTTAATAAACCAATAACCAAAAGGTTTGAGCAAAATGTGACCCCCTCGCGGGGTGAAAGGTCAACGCCCAAGTGTATGAGCTGACAGGGCACGGGGCCGGTGGTAAGGGGTCAATTGAGTCAAGAGTTGAGTGGGGGTCATTCGCAGCCAGTGAGACGTCACATGGATGCTTGGCTGTGACCGGTCAACACAACAGGTGTGTCCGTCGGTCTGTAGCTCCTCTTAATACACACATACACGACTACGCTATACACAAAACATAAAGCAATCACCCAACAACTCAAAACACAGGACACCAATAGCCTCGCTCTTCTCTCCTTCCTCAAACTGCCGTTTGACAGTTCTTCCCGATAAGCCCTGAACGCGATTGGGATCGACTGCTGTTAAGGATGACGTCCGGGCCCCTCCCACAGAGAGAGAGAGAGAACCAAAGAGATACAAACAGAGACAGATGGACGAGACACAGAGAGACAGACAACAGAGGGACCGACACAAAGAGAGACAGCCACACGGAGAGACCGACGACAGAGAGGGAGAGACACACAGAGGGACAGCCGACCAAGACAGTGAGCGAGAGAGAGGCAGACTGGGGGAGACAGTGGCCCCTGGAGCCCCTAACACTTGTGGGAGGTGCCAGGAGCTGCGGGGCCGTAGTCAGCTGCCCGGCCTGCAGGCGGACGTCCAGGTAGCATCTGGCAGCTGGTGTTGAGCGGCAATTAAGATATCATCTGTGATGTCCTGCAGCCCACTCTCCCAGCCGTGCACACACACACACACACACACACACACACACACACACACACACACACACACACACACACACACACACACACACACACACACACACACACACACACACACACACACACACACGCCTAGAATGAATGTGCATGAACACAGTCAAGGCACAGACAAGAATACACACACAATCATACCCGTGGACACATATGTGCATCAAGTTCACACACATCCTCACACAAATTCTCAAAACCTTTTATCACACACCAAACCACAAACACTCCAGTGCCCCCGGCGCTCTCCCCTCAGCCCCCCTGCAGCTGTTAATCTTCCACTGATCAGAGTGATGTAGTGACAGACATGGCCAGGGTGGAGAATGACTCCTGGTTCCTGCTGGCAACTGATACCTCACTGTGCTCCAACGGCATGTCCAAGAGGAGGGACCTGGGGTGGTGGTTATGGTGGCGGTGGTAGGGCTGGTGTTTACGGGCCTGACGGGCACAGCCACGCGGGGCACGGCTGCTTGGAGGCACGCGGCGCACATGCTTGCAAGAGAGACATGGTGAATCCCACGACTCTCATGTTGGAGACAATTCTAATCAGCACTTCAAAATGAAAAATTAAAGAGAGAGAGAGAGAGAGAGAGAGAGAGAGAGAGAGAGAGAGAGAGAGAGAGAGAGAGAGAGAGGATTCTGACACTGATAATGTAAATCTGTATTCCCTGCGTGTGTGTGGGGGAGGGCCAGCCATCTGCATCCTCATGATCACAGCCATCGGTGGGTCTGAGGAGACCTGGTGGTTAAAATGCGAAGAAGCTCTTCTCCACCGTCCTTCATCCACTGCCGAGCGCCCAGCGAGCACATCCCCTCTCTCTCTCTCTCTCTCTCCCACTGATTTGCCTTCAGCCCGATCCCCTCTCCAGCTCTCTAACTCTGAGACCCGGTCCTGGTCCACGCCCCCCCCCCCCTGGACAGGATGGGGGCAGAACCCAGGCCCCGCTCTGGTCCCGATAAGGAACAATGAGCCGTGCTATGTGAAGGGCCCCCAGAGGACACTTGTTTAAAAAAGGAATCGCAGCCCCAGTGCCAAGTCCCCAAGAGGGAGGGGGAGAGGGAGACGGAGAAGTTGGTGGTGGGTGGAGTTATAATGGCGCTATTCAACGACATGGCTGAACACGACTTGGCTCAAAACCGACAGGGCGCCACACACACACACACACACACACACACACACACACACACACACACACACACACACACACACACACACACACACACACACACACACACACACACACACACTTTAATCCAGGCTGGCCCCTCTGAGGCCACACAGCAAGGCCTCCTTTCATTCATTTCCACCCACAGATACCACCCCCCCCCCCCCCCCCCCCCCCCCCCCCCCAAACGACCACCAATGACTGCACCTCATCACACCCCCCCCCCCCCCCCAACCGCAACGTCTAGCCCCCGCCCTCCCTCTGGTAGTTTCCATGCATTAAAAGCTAATTATGAAGCGTGAAGGCTAACACAGGTCTCGAACACAGGGACATCTACAAGCCTATTAGTCAGAGTCTTTCAAAGTAAGAGCGCGAGGAGGGCGGAGACTGAGAGGGAGAGGGAGAGGGGAGCTGTAACAGCAGAAGAGACTTGATGCTTCCTGGGATCTATTTACTGAAGCAATTTAGTGGCTGATTAGGCCCGACCGCTGCTTATAGTCGCCCATATCCACCTCAGCGCACACGGCTCGACGGCTGGGACAGGCCGCCCAGTATTGTGCGTTCTCGTCAGATCGGATAATAAAAGTTAGGAGGAGGGGGAGGGGGGGGGAGGGGGAGGGATGATCCATCCTCCATGACGCTCGTAAATCCATCTCTACAGACGACTCAGCACTTCAGGAGCTCACACACACACACACACTGTTTTTTTTTTTCACCATCTCTCCCTCTCTACCAACCTCCTTATCTCTCCTCCTCCTCCTCCTCCTCCCCCCCCCCCCAACAAAGACACACACCTATTCCCTCCCCCTCTCCATCTCCCTCACCCCTTCCCCAGCCCCCCAGCCCCCCTCTCCCTCCCCGGCGGGGCCTGTGCCCGGAGGGGGGTAATTGAGATTGTCTATCAGCGGCGGGCAGCCCCGGGGGTGCAGTGGTGCTGGGAGCGGCGGGGCGGGGCCCCGGTGGGCCCCAGTGGGGGCCCCGCTCGGCGCTGATGCCTGGAGGTGCGAGGCTTTGCCGGTTCCGCTCGGATGAGGCCGGATTGCAGAAATCGATGAAGGGTGACAGCAGGGGAGAGACGGGGACGGGGAAAGGGAGCTAACCTCCGTAGAGGTGCTGGTTTGGATATACACACACTGACACACACACACACACACACACAGATAAACACACTTACACCGACAGACACACAACCTTACACAGACACACAATCCTGCACACACACAAAAAGGTATACGAAGTCTTGAACATAGATGCTTTTTGCACACAGACAGACACATACACACACTTTATATTTCAGGATCTCTGTTGTTCAGTTTCTGCGGGTTTGGTTTTTGATCATGTCAGATATCTGGATCCTCTTTACAACCCACAACGTTGGCATGAAGCCAATCGTTGCATACAGTGCAATGCAGGCAAAAATACCCCATGCTTATCACGATGTACAAATTCATCATCTTCTGCATCAACATTCCTCTCCAAATACCATGCACCACTAACCATGCGTTTCTGCATTGTGCCTCAAAATATACACGGGCTGTAATTGCAGATAGCCATCACACGTCATATATCATGTATCGCCTTGACGACCTGAAAAAAGACTGCAGTGAAATAGGCCCGCGTTGCGCACCATCGCAGTCACGCTCTCGATCCATAATCGCTCTCATTTCAGCGCTTGATGGATGAGGGCTTTTAAGGCCTGCCATCAACTCGCAGTTAGGTTCTCTCCGAATCAACTTCTGCGATCTGGTTTCTGTGGCTTATGGGACGAAAAGTATATTTGCACGGGTTCTCTTTTTTGCTTCAACGCCCAGACACACTACGCTCTGAGGCCTATTTGTGCGGCGTTGGGGTATTTGAAGGACACTGCGAGAGGAATGCATTGTGCCAATGCTCAATGGGACCAGCGGAAGAAACTTCAAATGGAGCCCGATAAACCAGAGCACTTTCTCTACCGTTTAAGACGCTCTGCAACCCCCAAAGAGCGGAGTCCGTTCTCAGGCGGACAATAGGCACACACAAAAGATGTGTGGATGTACTGGCACACACACAATCATATCCTCAGTAACGCACACACATACACACACACACACACAATCATATCCTCAGAAACACACACACACAATCAGCAAATACTGGTCTGAGAGCTTTTTCCACAACTGCCTCTGGTCTTACACTAGTTCTCTTATTCAATCTGCTGGAAGACATGACCACATCTCTCTCGGCCGAGACAAGATCAAATGCAATCGCTCAAGTGATCTTCTTATAGAATGCCTGACGAAATACAAGTGTTACATTGACGCTAGATGAAGGATCTCATTCACTGGCTCGGCTGACGCAGAAGAGTGAAACACACAAGAGGAGTGCTGGGCTGGACGCAGCTGTTCGTCATAATCTGAACAATAATGGCAACCTCTTAGAGGCTTTTTTTACCAGACATTGCTTTGTGTCACACACTGCTGTGAAAATCGACCCATCTCTTACCACAGTCCTGCTTCACTCGACCGAGGAGAATGGAAAGGCTCACCGCCCACGAGAAGGTGGGCGGTGAACCTTCCTCCGACTCATGTTTGTCAGGAAACGGCAACGACCACGCAGACGACAGCTGCCCCTCCTCAAGAGACGGCTTGGTGGGTGTCAGCACAAACACGGACACTACAAACGGTCACCTTCCTTTAAAAGATAAAAAAAAGACGGAGCCACTGTTGATTCCTCACGAGTCAGACAAGTGTGCTTTGTCAGTGGTTCAGGGCAGGCTGGGGATCGTCTGCTACGCGTGGGCCAGACAAAACAAGGCCTTGTACGATACAGCCGGCCCCAGACGGCTCTAAGTGGTTCCACGGCATGTCTCTGGTGACCTTAATTATCTGGCTGTCCTAGATGGTCATACCAGTGGAGTGTGTGTGTGTGTGTGTGTGTGTGTGTGTGTGTGTGTGTGTGTGTGTGTGTGTGTGTGTGTGTGTGTCAAACCAACCCTATAATTAGAAAAGGGGAATTAGTGTGTTTTTTTTAATTAACAATGAATTCCATTCCAAACTCTTCAGCTTTAAATTAGTAACTGAGGAGGGAGACCGGTGGTCCTAATCATGCCTGGCCTCTGCACCAGCGAGGGGAGACTTGGATAGATGAGGGGCCGTGCGCTGTGGTCCAACCGGTCGTTTCCCGGCTGATATCTCCCCCGGGATCGACCCGAGTGTATACCGTGTCTGACAGGTCAGCCTATAGCGTCTGAAGCCGCGCTATCAGCCATTGGCTATTGGCTATTATGTATCATGTGCATGTGTCCGTGCCAAGGAGGAACTCTCATCAATTTCAAACAACTTGGGGTTGGTCGGAGATGGGGTTTGTTTATTTTGTCGCAGATAGAACTCTCTATCATTGAGTCCTCTGGTCTAAAGGTTGATCTTGGGGGCAGCGTGGTTAATAATTGAGTGTCCGCTGGATAGAATTGGCCCCGGGACCGTCACCGGCCTTGCCCAGGGCGTTCAGTCCCCAACTGTTATTAAGAAATGGAAGAGGTTGAACTTTTAAAGGCCAATGTGTGTAGAAGGCATCTCTAGCGGGAAGGCCCAAAAGTGGGTGTGACCCGGACAGAGCCGTATTGAACCGTACTCGTCTCACAGTACTCCTCCGTTGGGGTACTGAGACGCCTGAAAGGGTGCCGGCAAGTTCGAGCTACACACGCCGACCGTTGATTGGTCGACAGAATCGCACTTCCGTGCGAAAGGGGGATAATAACAAAAAAAACACATTACCCGCGAGGTATTTCTGGACAACGCGAAAGCTTCGTTTATTGAAGAAAATGTCGCACAAAAGTTTGCCGTCCTTCTTGAACGTCCTACATTGTTGCTCTTTGTTCATTGTGTGCGTTCTACTTTTTTCTTGGATTTATTAGCAGGCTACACTGTGTCGGGTTGCGATGAGATCACGATGCTTGTGTAGCTAAAATATTGCAGTCTTTGCGAATAAAACATTGCTCGAAATACTTCTAGTTGGCCTAAACATTTATTTAACCATGGGCGAACAAACTAGCATAGCATACACTGATTTAAAAAAAAAATAGAAAATATAGAAACAGCAGAGGAGATTGAGGCAATTACATCCTTAATTACATCTGTCGCAGCCGTTCAAATGAGGCTATTGATTTTCTGTTTACAAAAGGCGGCTGCCTTGTTGATTATTTATGAAATTGACACTTTGAAATGAAAGCAACATTTTGAATAGATTATTTATCTTATTATATAATACTGTGTATGCTGAGACTACCTGTAGGGGTCTGTGTGTGGGCTTTGCACACCTCCCGTCCAGTGTGTCAGGTGAAAACTAAATGTCAAAGGAAAGAGGATGTGGTTGAAAAAAGTCTTTCGACCACTTATTACATTCATTCGTTGCCTATAATGAACCATCACTATGGTAGAGCTAAGAAGGTTCTACGAGCGCTTCAGTCCAACCTTACCAATGAACGACTTACGAAAGAGATTCATAGCAAAGAACGTTTCGGGAAACACGCAAAATGTTAAGGTAGAACTTAAAGTAGAGGTTAAGAATGACGTAGCGTTAAGAAGGCTTTAATAAGGCTTCGGGAAACCGGGCCCTGGGCAATACCGGACCGTCACTACTGGGCTGAGGCGTGCTGGGTCCGAAGCGTACCCGCCGGTGGGTACGCTTCGGACCACTTGTAAATTATGACCCCTAGTTTTACAGCCTAATTACTAAACATAATTTATGAATCTATTCAGGAACCATCACTTGACACCCGTCTACTCGATGCAGTTGTAGACGATGACGTTGACCGACATCGTTTTGGGGATAACTCCTGGCACACAAGTACACCTAGTAGTACACAAAGCTTATCCTACACCAAAGCAAAGGAGGGATGAGAGGAGGTGAGGGGTTTTTATTCAGTTGGTTGCAAGCTGCAACCTCACCCCTAGGTGGCATTAAATCTTACACACTGCACCTTTAAAGCTTTTTAGGCAACAATAAAATGTGGAAAATAGTATTGAACACAGGGGTGTCAGTCCGTTTCCAAGTTCCATCTAGGTGTGATTATCATCCAACCGAACAACATTGTTGGTTGAATGTACCACAATGTTCTCCGCGAACTGGAAATAATATTTTTTGGCAAAGTTTACATGAATTTATCCTAGATTCATAGAGTCTCGGTCAGAGGCGGTGCATCAGAAGGTGAGAGCACACATCAAATATGATTGGACAACTAGATAAAGCAACGCTTGTGTTCACTCACAACAACACTGGGATTATCTCTCCAATAAAAGCAGCGTCACACTCGACCCTGAGGCTTCGACTTACATTGTTCTATTCTCCTATCAAAGTCCAGTTCGACGCTAACCGAGCCAAATTAAACTGCAACAAGATATCAATTCCACGCATTAAATCGGGCCGAGTCCGAGGCGTAGCACCCTGCCTAACGAGGGCGTAGCACCCTGCCACACGAGGGCGTAGCACCCTGCCACACGAGGGCGGAGCACCCTTCCGAACGAGTGCGAATCACCCTTCTTAACGAGAGTGTATCACCCTGCCTAACGAGCGTGTATCACCCTTCTTAAGGAGTGCGTATCACCCTGCCTAACAAGCGCGTACCACCCTTCCTAACGAGTGTATCACCCTGCCTAACGAGCGTGTATCACCCTTCTTAAGGAGTGCGTATCACCCTGCCTGACGAGCACGTATCACCCTTCTTTACGAGCGTGTATCACCCTTCTTAAGGAGTGCGTATCACCCTGCCTAACGAGCGAGTACCACCCTTCTTAACGAGAGTGTATCACCCTGCCTAACGAGCGTGTATCACCCTTCTTAAGGAGTGCGTATCACCCTTCTTAAGGAGTGCGTATCACCCTGCCTGACGAGCACGTATCACCCTTCTTTACGAGCGTGTACCACCCTTCTTAATGAGCACGTATCACCCGGCTACAGACGTGCAACACGTGTTATTGCACATGACAAGGTTCAATTCAACATTTGACAAGAGAATTTACATTTTGTTGGCCGGCCAAAGAAATGGCTCGCGGAAACCCTGCTGATTAGATGACAACGAGATGCCAATACACGCTAGAGCCTCGGTCAGCTTGTTGGGCTTTGTGCGAATCGATCTGAAAAACAACAGTATTGGCATTTCATTTATGAACGCTTGTCTTAAAGTCTGCGTTATCTCCAGTTCCCATTTCGCCCCACTGGATTGTATTTCAACCTCGTGTGACTTTGTTTTTGAAGCACCATCGTAGTAGTGTTTGATCTCTGCCTGCAAGTCGGTATTAATAGTCTTGGTGTTCCACTGTGATTGGTGACCTCTGCATGCCCATATCCTGGATGGCATCACCAGATCCTTGCCAAAACAAAGCCCCCCCCCCCTTCTAAATGTCAGATTGCTTGTAACCCATGTGTAAAAACGGGGTCGCGGGAGCCAGGGTTGTTTGTGTTGCCATTAAACCAAGTGGCGTTTGGTTCAAAGCAGAACAGAGAGGAACACGAGTGGCAGCAACACATGTCCACAGCCTCGCAAGGCAACAGAGACAAAAACAAACAGTTCAGACGATTCAGTGTGAGACGTGCATCTCCAAACCAACACCCCGGTCTGCTGTAGACATGTTCTGCTCCATGAGAGTCTCTTAATACAACAACAAACATTATTTACATGATAAATGAAGAAACGGTGGCGAGAGCACAGCTTTCAGCTCAGATCTCCAGCTCCTTGCTCCCCCTCTCGCTCTCCTAATGTGTTCATCTCTATCCCCCCCCCCCCCCCCCCACACACACACTCTATGATAATTAATAATGCATATATAGGAGCCGGGGGACAGCTCTACAGTCTATTAAGCCCAGCGCATGACAGCTATTCATAGGTTTAATGATGAGGAGGCGGGACAGGTTAGCACTGCAGAGATCCGAGCAGAGTTGTCTCCCACATTGTAACGGGCTGCTGCACCGCACCTCTATAGTCACACCGGAGAGACCGGCAAGGACCGGCCTAACAAGAAGGCCGTCAGCCCATGGCTTTGGTGAGATCCCCTTCTGTCTAAGGATTCAGTCCTTCTCTCGCTCTCGCGGCTGTCTGTTGATTCTATGGTTCGTCCTGCAGTTAGTAAAACAATCGTCTGGTAAGATTTTGGTCGGAAGTAAGAATCCAAAGAAGGAATGGAGGAAATAGACTTAACGACTTAACTTGCCAACTTGTATTTATTATCACTTCTGTGTGTTGCTGTATTACTAATTAGTACTCTGTACTTCACTCTCTCCGACAATTGAGCGATCATTATTTGAACAAATCTATTATTTGAGGGGGAACACAAAAGAACATCCTTTAAGGTTTAATGCTAGAGTCATGTACAAAAGGCCAGCCCAGATGGCAAACTTGTGGGGGATTATATTATATTATATTTAAAGCCCGAAGAAGAGAGGGCGAGAGAGAGGGGGGCATACTGACAACAGCTCCTCACAGGTGAATGTGACCGAAATACAAATTCTAGAAGCCATACAGTCCTCATTACCTGCTACATGTATACAACGCCATTCTCCAAAATAATGTTTGGGTATTCCGTACGAATCCTTTTTTCCATTTTGATTTGGCTCCCTTTGCTTTGCGGTTGTAAAATTCCATACATATTTGATAGAAAACCCAGCGAGTCTCCGAGCTCGGGTTTGAATTAATGCACTGAGGCTCCACCACTGCCCACTGAACACATCTCGGTACTCGCACACACACACGCACACACGCAAGCTTTGCCCAATTTCATCATCTGTTACTGTATGAAAACTGAATTAATATGACTGAAATGAAAGACAGGATTAAGGTTAAACCTTGAATGAAGCTAGAGAGACCTGCAGCCAAACGGCTTCTCCTTCTTTCATCATTCCTCCACCCATTCCTTCCATTCATCTGCATCCTGAAGGACTGACCCTCTGCTCAGTCTTAGGTCCCATATTGTGTTGAGACACAAAGAAACTAATTTGACAGCGCTGCTGCTTTGACACCGCAGGTGATTGCTGAGATGGAGTTCAAGTTCTGTGTTCCTGTGAGAACTTAAACCAGGGAAAGTGTCCCCCTGGTTTACCTTTCCCTTCACAACGTATGCCGGCGGATGGCAGAGGCACAGGGATTAGCCTCAATGTTTTCTGTCCAACGAAAATTGAATAATCCTCTTTTTGTTTATTTCCCTCTCGTACGCCACTGCCTTTGTGCTCTGGAAGCAGGGAGGGTATTTATGTCTGGGGTCCGGGGAGATTACAGTAAAAGAAAGGTTCCTCATCCAAATAATAAGAAGGCTATTTACAGCTGCTTCTTGATAAGGTGTTGGGACATCCACATTCAGGCCCTCGTTCACTCTACTAAACTCTGCTGCTTGACAAATGACACCTGCCCTCATATATTTTGAATCATCCTACAATGGACGGGCCACTAGGAGCCGGCCAGAAACATTTTAGTCAATGGCCCGCAGCCAAGCGCATGGAGAATGGAACAGATTTGATTTTAATGCTCCAATTTGAATATCTTATCGTTGAGTTATAAAGCAATTATGGCCAGTGTTGTCATATTGATTATGTCTCGTAAGGATCGATTCCCCTCGCCATATCTTTTAACCGCATAGTTTTCCCCCATAACATGAACAGTTATTTAATATTGCAGTAGTGACAGCAACAGCCAAACAGTATTCTTTACGGAACTATGCACACAAAATGTTCCTCTCAAGAGGCGAAAGCGGGGGGCCTTCAGAAGACGCCCCTGTGGTCCTTTGACCCCCGCTCCCAGCAGCTGTCCCACCGGGCTGCCTGTCCTCTGTGAGCCACAGGGGAAGTTGGGAAGAAAACATGGCGTTTGACAGGAAGTGACAGGGTTTGGAATACTAGCGGGCTGCAGCAGTGGAATGGGGGGGGCTTGTGAGTGGGAAGGGAGGAGGGGAAGGTGGGCCTACACAAACCACGTGGGCCGATCGGCTCTCCGCGTGGTCTTGGTATAACCCAAGACCCCCCCCCCCAGAGAGAGGATTCCAGTCATTATACCCGTCTCCATTCCATTTGCTGCTCCACTTAAGGGTGGTTAACTAGAGTCAGTCAGTCAGTCAGTCAGACGTTCAGTCAGTCAGTCAGTCAGCGGGACCAAAAGAGACTAGTGACTGGAAGGCAGTCAGGGCCTCAGGGGACGAGTGACTTGTATTCACCCTCGAGAAAAATCGTAAAACCTTAAACTGGGAAGAGTAAGCGAAAGCTCAGAGTGAATCCAAGAACTGTGACCAGAAAGTCTGAAAAAATGCTGTCGGGGCATTTTAGGACAAAGAGAACGAGAAAGGCGCGAGAGAGCGAGGGCTAAACTATAGATAGGTATACTTCATCATGCCGAGAAGATGGGTGGCAGAGCAAGCAGTCGTAAGCCATAGTTGTCACACTCCTAATAAGCTTTACAGAAAGACTTTACACGAACCATCCTCCGTACTACCCTAAATACTATCATAAAGTCATCGATTCTTCGCGGATATACTTTCATTAAGGATCAACCAGAAACAAAAGCACTTGTGACGCGTGTTCTTATTCCAGTCACCCGACTCTTCCAGCATCACAATATCAGATGGCTCCACTGCGAGGGAGCCCTGAAGGTCGATAAAAGACAACACACAAAACCGAGCGCGAAAGATACGACGGCCAAAACCTCCGACGACACTCAGTGAAACCAAATCAATATCATATTGATATAACATCGCCGGTCCTACCCCGTCTCCCCCCACTTCCAGCCCTCTTAAAGCCGAGCCCGTCCTGGGTCTCCGGGGAGAGCCGGGGCGGCTGGGCCGCTAGGAGCAAGTGCCCAGCATGACAATTGAAGTCAAATTCACAACACAAGCTCAGGAAGCGGTGGTCCGCGGCAGTCAATGAATGCTAAGCTGTGCGCTCTTGTGTCGCCTGGGTGGGCCGGCAATGTGACCCGGTAGTCCCTACGCGGGAGAGCGATGATGTGCCACGGTTTGGTCCACACACACGGACAGAGCTGGACTGTTTTATGCTGCAATGAACCTGGCCTGATAGCATGCACAGCATACCAAATACCAAGAGATACGTCCAGATAACTGTTGTTCTGTGCATTTTCAAGATGTTTTCAAGATGTAAGACCACCTCCTGAAGTAACGTGGCATGAGATGGGTCCTAGGTGACGAGATGTTTGGCAAGTGATGGACGCCTCGTCTGAGATACAAACGGGGCTGTCCTCCGTAGGACGCGCCGGCCTGACTCACACCCGACTGAGAACAAGACCTTTAGCTCGGTGTGTCTCTTGTGTGAAGAATTTCACAACAGTGCAATTCTCAGCCCTTATTCCATCTATCCAACCAACCACATCAGCCTAGTCCACGTGCTCCACTGTGGATCCGTGTAGTGGTGATGAGCAGTTGATGACCAGTGATGCCATCACCCCTTTTACAGTTTTTCTCAGTCGCTTTGGTTCATTCCTCAGATCAGAATTGAAATTCTCAAAACTACCTGTTCAATCTTCACATCAGTGTGTCACTTGTGCACATGAAAAAAACAGTTTCTCATTTATTTGAACACGTTGCAAATGCTTTGGTACATCCATGCACATGATTATGTACAATTCTCTGCTCTTTCCTACATTATCAATTGCTTATGTCATGTTGATCAAAATGTATTGTAATGGTCTCTATGGAATAGTCTCACCCCCACAGCATTTAGGTATCAGTTCATTGCATAAGTCTTTACATGCAAAATGGTTGAACAAGTTGTCATAATATGTCAAGCATATTTCTATACATTTCTATACACTGGCATTAGACTTTTTTTTTGTTCTTTTTTCTAAATCTGTCCTGAATTGGTCAATTGCTACCAGGTGAATCTTGACTTTCTCTAAAGAAGGGAAATGTGTGAAGTGTTAGATCAACCAACGATCAAACAATAGCTCAAAGGTGCATCTCCTGAACCATGAACTGGCAAGTATATATATAGCTGGAGCACAACACAATGTTACAGTAAATTGTCTGAGAATTTGTGGCCCAACAGACAGGAACGTCAGGAGTTGTAGGATGACTGCACTGTAATTCCGACAGCAATGCATGTACAGTTTACCCTAAGGAGATTTTCCTATGTTCACATTTCTAGCAATGACATGGTCTGTCAACAAATTACAGTACAAACAGTCAAAGCGTAAATGTGAATCTTGTCCAGTCTCTTGCAATCAATCTCCCACATACACTAAGGTGTAACTTACAATTTACAATAATGTCTTCAAAACTTTAGCCATAGTTTACATCAGAACATCCCTCCTAAGTACACTGTTATATTGACAACATGACTAAGCAATTTGACTGTCTTATACGTAGACAATGACACAAGGACTTGTCATTCTGATGGCACTGACATGTTCATTGAAACAGATATTTACTTTTGAGAGATGAACTAAGGATTTTGAGCAAGAGACTGGCTTTTGCAGGTCATCCATGGTGTTTTGCTATTTGAACACATTGTTTTGAGAAATGCACTAACTGCTTTGCAAATTTCAATTCTGATCTGAGAAATGTACCAAAGCAACTGAGAAAAACTGTAACACCTTAAGGAGTCATTATAAAATGAGACTATCGCCTCCTAAATGGTTGCTAAATGGCCCTGGATGGATCTCAGACCCAGCCTTACTGGGGAGGCTGTGTTCTGCAATGTGTCCTTCGAGCATTTTTGTGCGATAGCCATTCAGCTCCCCTCCAAGAGCCACCAGGCTGGGAAAAAAGGGTGTTTAGTTCATATCTGTTGACAGGACAAACCGCTGCAACATGGGCATGGAGGGAGACGGAGGAGTCTGTAAAGCATGAGGGAGAGAGGAGCTCTGGAGCCCCGCGCAGCATGGCTGGACAACCACCCCTCCCGGGGGAGGTTCTCTCTGTCCAGGAACACTGAAGTCCCCCTAAAATATTCCCAAGAAATATCGCTGCGTCACTAGATTTGAAATCATCCCAAACACAGCATGCTGGGAGTTAAAACATGCACTTCTTAAATCCCGAATGGGGGAAGCGTTTCAATGCAATATCGAGAGATAGAAATAGACAATGGAACGGCACAACACTAGCAGCAGGAGTCACCTCTAGCCTCCCGACACCAACAGTGTGTATCACAGTTGACGACGTCAAGCCGTTGTCGCTGCAGCAGCTGAGGCAGACGGCAGCGCCTGGTCACCTGATCACCTCTGCGGCCGTCCATCACCTCCAACACCGGTCCAGCGGAAGCCCGAAACCTCACTCACAGATATGTGGCCATGCAGCACATAATTCAAGGCTCCGGTGTACCGGTGTTGACCCCCCCCCCCCCCCCCCCCCGTCATCTATCAGAGAGCTTTTGCCCACTCAACAGAATCTAGGAGTGGCAGGCCTTCCAGGGAGAGGGTCTGCTAGCTCCTGTTTCAGCATTGTGTGTGTGTGTGTGTGTGTGTGTGTGTGTGTGTGTGTGTGTGTGTGTGTGTGTGTGTGTGTGTGTGTGTGTGTGTGTGTGTGTGTGTGTGTGTGTGTGTGTCCTGAGAGGGCATAGATTTCACTCCCTGTAATATTTGATCCCGCATCCATCAGCAAACCAAATGGACAAGCCAGGGTTTAAAGCAGCAGTAATGCAATCTTTCTACTAATCCGAATATTAAGACACTGCTTTTATATCAACAAGCCATAGTCCTCTCATTACGGTTCATTGACAGAATTTAACAATATTTTGGCTTCAATTTAATCTAGTGGGACCAATTACACTGGTGGGCCGGCCACAGCCCAGACTATTATTAGAAACTACTGCTCGCCTTGTGAAACTGTTGACGAAGTGATGGACAAAACCAATCCAGCAGATCGACGGGTCGCAGCTGGAGTCAAGATAATTCCTACAACCCAAAATACTTAACATCTGTGTGCATCATTTTCAATGAGGAACCATTGCAAACCCAGTTCCTTGATTGATGGATGGGTGGGAGATAAATTATAGAACACATTAGAGACCAAAAAGAGGTAGTGTTTAGTGAGCGCCGAACATCGAGAATGTGTGGTAATTAGACTTGCAAGAGATCTCCGGACAACAAAGCCACCAGTCGGCTCAGGCTGACCACGGTTGTAAACCCTGCTGGCACATGGACGTCAGCGTTGCAGAATTGCAGAGAATGAATTTATGAGAGCGCGCTATATGGCCAGGGGGGGTCCTTAACAATCATTCCTCATTCACTGACAGGTCAATTCCAGGTCATTTGAATTTCCCCATATTCCTTTATTTTACAAAAAGCTCATGAACCCAAGAAACTCTCTCATATATATTTCAATGAAACATGATTAAAAACTCTTTAAAATATGCGAATTAGTAGCAACATATCCATTGTGCATGTCGACTAATGCACTTCGCCGACCATACGTAGAGCAAAATAATCCGACTTTTTTTCAAGGTTATCGGTGAGTGTGATTGTGTTGGCATGACAGGGAGAAAGCCTTCTTTTCATATAATGGTTCAGGGGACAGGGGGTCACAACGCCAGCCCCCCAGACCCATACACAACACCGATGCTGCTGGTATGAAACCAGTCTCCCAGTTGATCGTGATTTAACCCATTCCGATGTACAACTAATAACCCAAACATTACCACGGCATGGCAATCTGTTGGACATGCATACGGACTCGCATAACGTGTTGTGATCGCAGCTATAACAGATCGACCGGGGGGTGGGGGGGGCCTCACCAAGCTTTCCACGGGACTCCTCCAGCTTCTGGATCTGGTTCTCCAGGAAGAACATGGCCACTGCGAAGGCAAGGAGCGTCAGGAGCTGGAACTTGGGCGGCATCATGACTCTTAGCAACCCCATCAAATAATCCAGCGTGGATTTATTACTCCATGTCCGGAAAACCCGAGCGACGCAGTGCACCCTCCGCGGTTACAGAGCCAGCAGGACGCGGCTGTGCATGGCCTCAGCGCTCTGGCTATCCCTCCACTCTTACAATATTCTTCTTCCTCCGAGTGCACACTTATAACGGGATCGTTCACGTTAAATGTGTGCAATTCCCTTACAGGTGTAGTGGATAAAACAAAAACGAATTCTCTTTGTGTGTAATGTGTCCCTCCATGGGTGAGACTACCAGCCGATGTTGTGTATGTCCGCCGCACAGCGCTGTCCCGTCCAGTGTGTTCACCGCACGGTGGAGAACTGATTAAAACCGCCCGGCCATTGGACCAGCAGCCGACTGACGTGGTGAGGCTCTTCATTCGTCCACAGCTACTGTAAGTATGCTGAGATCGGATTGGACGGTTTGAACCACATGGTCTCAGACCTGACAGCAGAGGGCGCTGTTTCTCGACGTTTCATGAAAAGGTTCGCAATGGATTATGGGATGAGTAGTTCCTTCACTCGTTTAAAATAAATAATGTACACAGTATACTACCTTTGTTTTTATTCAATTTCCAAGTTTATTTAAGCTCCGAAACAAAATAATATGGATACAACAACCTTGACGAATATTTGCCTTGGTTCCAGGATTAAAACTCTTTATATAGTGATTTAAGAAAAGTCAATGGAGAAAATGAATAGGATATTTACTTCCAGAACCAGGGCTGGTCCGAAAGGGGGCGGTCCCTGTGGCGCTCTGCAAGGACGGCGCTCTGACAAAGAAGAAATGGAAAGGCTCACTGAACGGAAGCCAGAAAACGAATATATATAATAACTTTAGTATGACTTAGAAAACTTTTTTATAAACATTTTTAATATTTTAGGTAATGATTACAATTATTGTTAAGCTTAAATAGGACAAATAAAATAGAAGATAACATGTAATGTTTGAAACAAGCGGCAGGCGCGAATCAGCCTCCCCGTTTTTATTATTTGGGTCCTGGACGTCGTTTCCTTCTATAGCGGTTTCCAAAATGTCGGGGGAAGTGTATCTCCTGTGGCTCCTTTCGCTCCTACAAACGGTAAGAACACAAATTAAGATTAGAATTAGGAGTATTTCATGAGTGCATCGTTTTATAATACAAGATAATTCATCGCACACAGTGACATGTCTTTTTATTCCGCAAGATTTGCATTCAAGCTACCCCGCATTTCCCGAGGAACCAGAATGACGTGGCCTATAATGTTTCACCCTAAAGCAAAAACATTGGATTACTTTAAAACGCAAATTGGCACAAAGCAGGGATTCGCCACGACTATCTCTTTCTTCGCTAAGCGGATGTGTCGTATCTTCTACATTAGTTTAAATCATGGAGCTTGTGCTCCTCTGTGTGGTCACAGCGATCTGGTGGACAGGTGAAGGCACCAAACTGTGTAGACATAACACTGCGTGGGGGGGGGGGGGGGGGGGGGGTTGTCTCTTGGCTTTAAGGTTTGTTGGAATAATACACAAGGGAAAGGCTAGTTGAAGCCCGTTCCAAGTCAACCTGATATAATCTGCAGCAGCCACGCAATGCAATGCACCCAACCACACCTTTGAATGTGGAGGGACAGTTTACCAATAATTTATTCAGACATATGTGTGCTGAACGAGGGGTTTTGTGCACACCAACTTATAATGGCGATTGAACAAACTATTTTTACTACTCTCCGCACTTCATATGACTATAAAATGCAGCACTATTGGCAAAGCTCTGACAGCTCACCGCACATTACCTCAGCCAAGTAAGCATCAAGACAGGCACCAACTTATCCGAGAGTGCCTACTAGAACAGGGACACGAATTGACCTCCACCACAACGACCAACAATAACCTGTGCCACGCTGCCCCGATCCAGAGCAAGTGCTACACAACAGCCTCCTTGACACCTGCACTGAAAGCAGCAACACTCGTGTCTTCTTCCCCCTCACCTTCCTCCTCATCTTCATCCTCTTCAGCTGTCGGCGTTCGGCGCTGACCTGACGTCGGAGGCCTGCCGGGAGATGGGCTTCTCCAGCAACCTGCTGTGCAGCTCCTGCGACCTGCTGGGCGAGTTCAGCCTCAGCAGATCCAGCCGTCTGCCGGCAGTGCTGCCAGCAGGAGGCCCAGCTGGAGGCGCGCAAGGTGAGACAGACGACACCGGGCCCTTTGTGATCTTTTATTTATTTATTCATTATTAATCAGGCGATTTCAGGATAGCACAAGGAGCTATAGACGTACTGACGGATAGATCTATGTGTGCAAGTGAAGACCTATCTTGGCGGTTTTAGTTTATTGAACAAACATAGGATCTTGGTAAACTTTCCCATACTGAGAGAGAATAAAGTAAAAGGAGAAATGAGGAGGGCCGACTCGGATGAATTCTTTCATTATTAAAGAGTAAAGACGTCCAATAGGGTTTACAAGGCTACACAAAGGGATTTATGAAACTTTAAGCCTTGGATATACTCCAAACATTGTTTAATTTGCTTTCAATCACAGTGATTACGACGGGCACTATGAAGTCACTGCAATTTATGGGCTGTTAGTCAAATGAAGTATGTTGCGGCGAGACCTAATGCACTTATTTACATGGTATGGCTAATCAATGGCAGGTTGCAGTGTATTAGGGGAGCGTGCGAAAGGTTTGACTATTAGGGCCGAGTACCCTGCACACGCTGGGCCAATGCAGGGATTAGGTTTGGTTGCAAAACTCACATTTTGCCTGCGTGCCCGCAGCGATGACGTGTTGATTCAGGTTATTAAGAAGAGGACTCTCTGGTCGTCTCCTTTGATGGCCCCCGTGGAGCAGGATCCTTTTATCTTTTAGAAATCGGTGACAAATGAGGCCAACGTTGGTGCACTGAGCGTACATCTATCTCTCCAGTGAAAACAGACTCTGGTTCAGGGCAACAGAGGTAAACTGATGAAGAAGGCTGATTTCCGGTGGTTAATCGAAATAGTGGTCAATGGTGGCCAACACAGTTGCATAAGGTTGTTTAGACACTTCAGTTATTAAAAGGAAGTTACTATTGAGTAACTAGTCACATTAAGATTGTTTTGACAATGTACTTATTAAAAGGAAGTTACTAATAGAAATGAGTAATTAGTCGCATTAAGATTGTTTTGACACTGCGGCTATTAAAAGGATGTTACTAGTGTTACTAGTAAAAGTGAGTAACTAGTCGCATTAAGATTGTTTGGACAATGTACTTAAAAGCCGCCTGCAGCCTTTTCCCCACAGCACCTGGTAGTACCGAGACCACAGTCTGGCAAGAGACGTTCCTGTTAGATAAATTCTCTTAATCCCAGCACTTGGCCGAGCACCAAAAGCACACAGACGTGTACAGAAGAATAGGATAAATGTTCTATAATTCATCCGGTGGCGCAGAGCTGCCTAACCAACTAATCTTGTCTTGTTGCACACTGTTGTCTATTCTACCTCCGGTCTCTTCCGGCCCTCTCTCTTGGTTTACATAACCTGATGAACAGTGTGTTAACATTGCTATCCTGCGTGTGTTCGTGCGTGCCGTGCATGCGTGTGCGTTGGGTACAGTAAAGCCTAGATTCCCACCTACTGCCTTCCTTCAAAAAATATTAATTTGTCTGGAAGGATGCTTGGTAGGATGAAGGAGAAGATGTCATTTTATCTGATTAAACAAAGTGCCCTAGAGCTTGTCGCGTAACCAAGCAACAGCACTGCAGAAAGTACAGAGCACACCTTGTTTCACTTCTTCATTCTCTCTCTCTCTCTCTCTCTCTCTCTCTCTCTTTCTTTCTTTCTCTTTCTCTTTCTCTTTCTCTTTCTCTCTCTCTGTCTTTCTGTCTTTCTGTCTTTTTTTTTTTCTTTTTTTAATATATTTTACAAAGCAGCAGGTACTAATGTAGTGGGCATGATTAACCCAGGTGATGAACCGATGAGTTTATGCAAAGGGAAGCATGTTGTGGGCTGGCATTGCCCTAAATGCTGTCCAACTGCCCACTGTTCCATCCTCTCTGATTTCAAATCGCTGTGCAAAGTGGAGGCTCTGTGATGGACCAACCTGAACCTTGTAATGGATGGACCGTGCAATCGCAACGTCTAAACACTGTCTTCACCTCTCAGGGCTTCTGGCCAGCGGGAGATCGAGAGAGAGACACTTGGCCTGTTCCATTGGAACATGTTGTGTGTAAGCCAGCCACCCCCCCCCTGCACCCTCCCCCCCCCCCCCGCCTATGGCCGACGGAGCCGTGCGGCTTTGAGATACGGCCGTGTCGCTGCCGTCTCCTCGGCCGCGCCGTGCGCCGCTGGGAGCGGCTCGATGACAAGCGAGCCTCGGCCCACGCGGCCATCAGTCAGCCCCAGCTCCATATGCACCGCCTCGCCATTTAATGACCTCCGAGGAGGAGGACACCTTTATGAATCACAGCGCCTGCCAGAATCAAATTACCTACCCCCCCCCCCCCCCCCCCCCCCATTAGGTTGCGGGCTGCCCTTCCCCCACCAGCCCCCTCCCCCCACTACCATGTCTATGATAATTGCTGTGGAAGTCCCAGCAGGGAGTTGACGGGTTCTTCGTTTTGGTCACATGTCAGTTGAACTCTGATAATAGCCAAAGTGAACAAACTTTGGTCTTGTTTTGGTTTTCCCACCTCTCCTTAGATAGATTGTCGTGCTTCCCACTTCCATGTTCTGTTTTGAGGTCGGTTCAGCGGGTTTTCAACTGGATTAGTTCTGTTTTTAGGTCTGTTAAGGGTTCTTTTAATTAGGTTAAGGGTTATTGAGTTGCCTCTGTTTTTAGGTGGGTTACGGGCCTCTTAGCTGGGTCCGGGCGTGTGAGTGGAGGGTTTAAAGCAATACAAAGCCTACTAGAGTAGCAGTTGGAAACTTGAGTCCCAGAAATGTGAGCGAATCAGTGTGCGTGAGTGAGTAGTTAGTGGGTGAGAGTTGAAGTTTTGATGAGAACCATCCCAGCCCTGACACATGTCCTTGCTACCGCTAAGATAAGCAACACACCTTTGCCAAAAGTTGATCCATGTGTTTCCATATTAGCCGGGATGGTAGGGGCTCTGCTCAGACTCTTGTCACAGGACAGGACAGTGCGGAGGCGGACGCTGTGTTAATCCTCTCCCTCCCCTCTCTCCACAGCTCTACCCAGGGGCCATCCTGGAAGTCTGTGGATGAAAATTGGGGAGGTTCCCCCAAGTCCAAGGTGAGCAGCTGTCATCTTGCAGCCACGGTTCAACTGTCAATCCACTATGATGGCTCCTCTGTGTACCTCCTCTGGGAGAGAACCGTGTCTTAATTATTCACCCAGCGTCTGTTGTGATTCATCGTACCTTGTCTTTCCCGGCGTTAAATGCTTTGTAGTTGGGGTTAGCAAGTTACAACGGCTAAATGTTTCAAATGTGAGTTCTGAGGAGTTGGGAAGAAAGGTTTGTCTCCATTGGCGTCAGTGTTGCAAAGCTACTGTTGTGCTGCCAGAGTCTGACCCTGTAATGCCTTAGGTGGGACCACCCGGCTGTTATAACCGGGCATGGTGACTTGAATCCAAGCCATATGGCTTGTTGTGTTTCAGCTGTGGCTCCTGCCCCCCCTCCCCACAGACGCTGTGTACTCAGGGGAGCTAGCAGTTGTTGCTAATTACATGGGGGGGGCTTTAAGAGACCTTGTTGTGTTTGATGTGTTGCTATGTCGTGTCACTACGCCTCTTAACCTCGGCAACATTTGCTTGTCGTCTCTGTCGCTCCGTCTCCCCAACACGCGCTCTCCTCCAGCCTTCGTCCGGAGTGACAAGCCAAAGATGTTTCGAGGTCTTCAGATCAAGGTGAGATAATGTTGACCTGTTTCTGAAGTGCATGCACAACATCTTTTTTTGAGAGAATCCCCTGCAATGTTTCCCTGAATGGGTCTCAAGGGTGCGATTGTGGTTTGACTGGACTATCACCTGTTCTCAATAATGAATAAGTCAAATAAATTAATATAATTAATTAATTAATTATTTTTTTAACAAGAACAATATTAAAGCAACCACAACCAGTCCTGTGTCTATAATTAAAGTGTCGTGGCTAGGACGTTAAACTCCCAGACTAAAGGCACTGGGTTCGATCCCCAATGTCACAATCGACCTGTACGCAAGTCGACCCTGCCACCTCCCTGCTCCTCACTGAGGTGTATCTGACCTCACTGTGATCCACCCTGGGTAAGAGACCCCCCCCCCTGACCCCCGAGTGACCCCATGCTCTTCTGTCCCCCCGCCCTGCAGTACGTCAGAGGCTCGGACCCCGTGCTGAAGCTGCTGGACGAGGCGGGGAACATGGAGGAGGAGCTCAGCATCCTCAAGTGGAACACGGACAGCGTGGAGGAGTTCCTCAGCGAGAAGCTGGAGCGCATCTAGATCATGACGGCATCCCTTTAATGCTCTCTTATCAATTCCCTTTTCATTAATTTTTGTAGCCTGCCCGATGAGTAACTGATTGACTAGACTGTCTTTTGTACCAAGGTAAAATCAATTATACAAGCAAAGAAAGATTAATTTCTTCTTTTTGAGAGTTTAGGCCAAATTATATTTCCCAGAGGAGTCGTTAGTAGAACATCATCACTGAACAAAGGGACCTTAAAGTGTAGATTTAATCATGTGCTGAATTTTCCAAACTAATCAGTTTTTCGCGGAATTACCATCCTTTTTTATTTTCCTTTTTTACCTTTAAAGTCCTTGTGCTTATTTTCTTTGTTTTGTTCCATTGCTCGCCCCTTCATCACCACCAGGTGTGTGATTAGGGGCCCCTCCATGATTGGGCCTCAGTGGCCCTCCGATCGGGGGCGCTGTTGCCAGGAGACAGACTCTAGTGACGAGCTCACAGTAAACCAGTTTGTCCTGGCGTGTGAGGTCTGATGTGTGTGTGTTCCCCCGGTGAGCGTTCCTCTTGGCAGAGACACTGAGGCTCTTCAATGCCCTTTTGTTTTTGAGTGGTTGAGTCGTGTGGTTGCTATGGAACAATAAAAACAATCTTTCACCGATTTCGTTGCGTTGTGATGTTTTGTGGGTACAAATGGTTGGGGGCGCTTTAAAATCGTATTAATTCTTGTTTTGACTTTAGAACCTGCGTGTCACACGCCTGACCTCTAGTGGTATAGCTCGGTATTGCATGTATACAGAGCTGTACGTCGTTTAGAAGAGATAGAAGTTCACTCCATTAGTCTTCCGTCCTTACAGTTAAGGTGATGGCTATTAAAAAACAAAACAAAAAAAACATTGGCAAATTGTTTATTTTGGATTTACAAGTCAAAACTTTAATAAAAAGAAAACGGCAATTATATCAATTAATTTATTGCTAAATTATCAATTTAAGATAGAAAAACATTTCTTATTTTGAAAAAAATTATCTTGTGCAGAAACGGGTGACGAAAGAAAAGGGGTCCAGTAATAAAGTGGCTAAACGGAGTATAAAAACATAGAGGATGCATCATCTTTCAGTGACCTAAAGCTCAACATTGGCCTTGTTTTACACATATTTATGCATCTCCCTCTTCGGTTCTGGATCGTCGTGTTCCGCTTTGCTCTGTGGCTTGGGTTTGTAGGCCACTCCTGGGTAACTGCCAACGCAAAGGCACCGACATAGGAGACAAACATGCTTTAGGAGGATATTCTGATTTAAACAATGCAAACAAATACACCGTCTTAAACATGGAATATATTCCATCTTAAAGTATTATTATTATATATTATTTAAGTGCAGGATGGTCTAGGCCAGGGGTTAGCGTGTTGGACCCCCCCCAGCCGAGGGGTTCCGGGTTCCCACCCAAAAGTCTCCAGGCCACCTGGAGACCTCCTGGAGCGAGACGCCCCTAACCCCTAGCGGCTCCTCCTAAAGGTGAACACAGGTCCCTGGAGGTTGTTTGGTATTCCAGCCTCACCTTGACTTGTTCTCGTCCATGATCCCCTTGAAGGCCAGGCTCTTCAGCACCCCGGCCACCAGCAGCACCCCGCTGGAGATCCAGGCCACGAACAGCGCCGGGCCGAAGGTGTACCTGCGGCGGGACGCAGAGCAGCGCTCAGCACCAGCAGAACCGCCACAAGCTAGACGCTTCCAGGAGCTCTCTCTATGTGGCTTTATCTCAATATACACACAGAGATCTACTTGCATATATTTGTGACGGGAAATATAAATATAAACTAGACATAGAAAGAACATTTAGCGAGAGAGACAGACAGAGACATAGAAGGAGACAGAGCAGGAGGAATAGACAGAAACAGAGTGAGAGGAAGATAACGAGAGTCAGAGACAGAGAGAAGGTCAAGCTCCAATAGACCGTTGATGTACCTTGGTATTCCTCCCATTCCTCCGCCCATTCCTCCTCCCATTCCTCCTCCCATGCCCCCCTGGTATCCCCCACCGTAGTTAGGGTTGTAGCTGGCCTGCCTGAAGCTGGCCACGATCTGGTTGGCATAGATAGACGCCCCCGCAATGCCACACACACCTGAGGGGAGAGAGGGAGGAAGGGAGGGAGAGAAGGCGAGAGAGAGAGAGAGAGAGAGAGAGAGAGACAGAGGTTTGTATTGTGTAGTGGTCATTTCGTTGTTCACCACAAATGTTTACGATTCTAAGTAATAGAACAAACAAAAATAAATTGTACTCTTATTCGTCACACATTTGTCACTTATGTGACACTTATTTTGTGTATAAGTATACAGGGTGGCCAATAGGGCTCATGGGGGTTTCATGAGGTTGTGTCAAAAATGAAAGCTTGACGTCGTCCTACCAGCGATGATGAACATGACGCCGGCGGTGAGGCTCATCTTGGCCTTGGAGGAGTCGGCCATGCTGTTCATGGTGAGACACTTCAGGGAAAAAACGGAGATCAGCGCCCCGAGCACGCTCAGGACCACACCCACGATCATGAGCGCCCGCACTGCCTGGAACATGCCTGCAGGGGGACCCAGAGACACGGAGGATTACAACCAGTAATCCACGTTGTGGTTCAGGCTGTTCTGGGGTTCACGCCGTGACCCCACCTGGCGGCTACCTGTGTCCCCATTACGCACCACCGATACTTAGTGCAGTAACATGTCTCAATAACATGTCAAACATTCTGGGATTTTTATTATATGTATTCCGTTGTTATTAAGCAATATCTCTGTTGTCAGTTCTCAAACCTTGAGACTAGGCATGTAGGCATATGTATTTGCATTATCCCGCGACCCAATTGGTGCCCTACTGGGACTTCTTCATGATTTATGAACCACAATCTGTACCCAGTGCTCTAGTGTACACTAACAGGGTAGAGAAATATAGGGGTCAGATTCTTAACAGGTTTCACCCTACCTGCTCCTTAACAACCCGTCTCTGTACTGTCTAACCTACCTGCTCCTTAACGACCCGTCTCTGTACTGTCTGACCCCTACCTGCTCCTTAACGACCCGTCTCTGTACCGTCTGACCCCTACCTGCTCCATAATGACCTGTCTCTGTACTGTCTGACCCCTACCTGCTCCTTAATGACCTGTCTCTTACTCTGTACTTAATGACCTGAATTCACTGTATGTTGCTTTGATTAATGTCTCGATATATCATATGAATATAACTCATCTCATTGTAAACATCAAATCAGGTAGCTGTCAATCAATACGGCAAAAGTAAGTATCTGAACCAGTTCCTTGAGCTATTGAGGAATGATCCAATCAAAACACATTGTTTTTAAATTAATTAATCTCCTGGTTCTGCTTCTTGGCGCCCTGACATTTGTGCGTTGTTGGTTTTGATTCTGATAAGTGTGTTGACTAAAGCGAAGGCCCGGGTATAGAGGCCCATGATGCATCAGGGCTTAAGTCAACACTGATACCAGGAGGCCAGAGACGCCCGAGATTGAATTATGTTGGGAAATGTAAGGCCTACGAGTTACAGGAGAACCCATTTCCTTATTCCTGAAAGACCATGTGCCTTAACCTTTGAGAGAATAATCCAGTTTTTCCTGTAATATAGGAAATCTAACAAAACTATTCCTCCCCATCCATCCAAACCAAGGTCAATTTCAAGCAAGGCGCAATGAACCAAAAGCAAAATATTGCTTTGTCCCACTCAAATAAAATTTCTTATCCCCGACAGCTTTTTTAACAATTCCAAGACAAACCTTCACATTGTCCGTAGTTCACATTACTTACTAAAAGATAATAATAATAATAATTCTAACAGATATTTTTTTTTACTAAACTCAACCAATGCTTATTAAGCATTTACATCCTCTGTTCACTAGAGCTTCCTGTTCCTTCACTTCGAACTCAAACCCCTCCACCACAACCATCACCATCACCATCCACCATCCCTACCATCTCTACCACAACCACTAACAACACCACGGCCACCACCACCACCACCACCACCACCCCCACCATCTCTACCCTCACCCCGCTCCCACCCCGTGTACCTGAGAAGCCCAGCAGGCCGTAGAGGGGCCGGCACTCGGTGAGGCCGGAGGAGGTGGTCTCGCAGTCCCGCCACAGGCCCTTGTAGGTGTACACCGAGGTCACCACGTCGCCCTGCCGGTCCTTCACGCTCCAGTTGTTCATGGCGGCGGCGGCGATGAGAGCGGCCGCGCCGACCACGCCCAGTATGAAGCCGCCCGTCTGCAGAACCGTGGGCGCCATGCTCCTTCCTCTCCCTCCTCTTCCTCAGACCGAGGCGGTGGTTGTGGTCGGGGGCCCCGGGGTCGAGGGGCGCGGTGTGCACCGGTGGGTCGTGTGTGTGAGTAGAAGTTTAAACCCGACTCGGAGGTCTCCGCTTACAGGGTGTGAGTGAGAGAGAGAGAGAGAGAGAGCAGTAGAGGGGCGAGAGAGGGGTGGAGGAGGCGGCGAGGTGCGCGGCGACTCAGAGAGGAAATGAAGGGTTGAGCGGGACACGGAGGGGGTGATGCCTGTGGCCCGCCTGCGGTGGGCGAGGTCGCCACCCAGTTGGTCATGTGGTCACACGGTAAGCAGCCAGGGGAGGGGCTGGCCGGCACAGGAGCTTGCACACACACACACACACACACACACACACACACACACACACACACACACACACACACACACACACACACACACACACACACACACACACACACACACACACATACGGACATACACACACATACAAACACGCTGGAACTGCACACATACTCCCCCTGGGAACCTGCTTGTGGGCGGGTTGTGTCGATAGGTGTGGCTGCCATGGCGACGGGCGTATCTCACACTTTTAAATGTAAATAATAGTCGTATCCACCAATCACGGACTGCGTGACACAGCGCTGGGGGAACCATCAGGGAGCTCACGGCTCGGTCCGCAGCGGGACGCTGCATCGTCTGATGGCAGCAGTTGAAACTGGCCCCAGAAACTGCCGTTCAAAAAGCATAAGGCATGAATAAGGACATGCAGGTGTAGCGTCATACCCCAAGGGGTTGATATTAAACATACATGCAGGGCCCCACGTGTACTCCAATCTGTGGTTGGTCCATTTGAGTATTCAGATTCCTTTTTTTGGCAGCCAAACAATCTGGTTAACATTTTAAACAATTACTTGGCCGTAATAACTTCAACTGTGACAGGTCAAAAAACAAGGCAAAAAAAAGAAGGACCAAAGTCGATTTTGGATTGTATATGTTAAACTCTGTATACTGAAGGTATAGGTGTAGCAGTCATCTTATACAAACTGAGATTGATCTGTCAGTCAATAGATGCTATTTGAAAATACTGGGTAGCAGAGAGAAGGACCCACGTGACAAGTGATCAGGGTCTCAGCGGCTGGAGCTCAGGCCTTAAGTATTGGAAGACAATCACTGTTTCATTAGAAAATTGATATTTTGGTAGCTTCCTCCCAAAAAAGCCCAAATCCTGCATCACATCAGCAACAAAGAAACATATCTTCCTCCTTCAATAGGTTTGACAGAGCTCACTCTCATGACAATATGTAGGAAGCACATGCTGAGGTCACAGGAAAGCAAGAAAAGGCTTGAGCGATACTTCAACATGCCACACTGACCTCAGTGTTCACCGTTTGATAGCATTAGGCAGGCCTGTTAGTTTCAGTACAGGCACTCATTACTCATTTACACACTGTGGAATCAAAACGTGTCTGATTTCATTTCTATGATTCATGCGTAGCTTATCACTCGGTCAACAGTTTGGGAGGAGAAGTTTGTTTCTTATCATAGTTCTGCCTCTCTCTCTCTATGACAGAACGATTAGTATTTGGAAACATGTAACCAATAAAATCCAGAAATAATGTACTCAAAAAATCCTTGAGAATTATATAGCTACTCTCTTCATTGTTGGTGTAGTTTGGAGGCAGACTCTATTTTTGGATGGCTAGTGGTATTTCAATGTTTTCCTTGTTTCTTTTCATGAGAATTTGTAATCCGAGAATAATCATCAGTTAATTTTTGGATTGCTTGGACTTTAAATAATAAGAGGTGGTTTTGTTTTGGCGAGATGTGACCTGGAAATGATCTCAGGAGTCTCATTGGATTTTTCAATACTTTAATAAATTCACAATGCATGTTTTGGAGGGAGAGAAAAACATTTTCAAAACAGACCTTCATTAACTGATGTTTTCTTTCTCAAACCAAGATATTTGCAGGTTGGTTATAAAGTGAAACGATTTTGACAAACTATTTGAAACTTAAAATGGCAACAAGGCAACAAAACCGACGGGGAATCATCATCTTGTGCAATCCTGTATTCAAATTATACATCATATTTTCAACTGTTCCTCTCAAAGAGTTTCTCTAAAGTAACACCAAAGGACACACATACAACATTAAATAGACTGCCAAGTGTCTTAATGCATTACAGTGGTTACCCTCGTGTATGTCGTTGGTTCATGTGTGCATTACGTCCCCTGGTGCACCGCGTCCCAGGCCTGACCCTGCGGAGGTGTAGGGGTCCAGCAGCCCCTTCTTGGCATGCAGTCCTCCGGGGAACAGGATGTAGGCGACCTGCGGCTGCAGCCCGGCGGCGGTTGACCACGCGCTGCTGCAGCCGCACGGAACCACATACCCGGGACTGTACCCTGGACTGCTCGGGGACAGGTGCGTGTGGCTGTGCTGCCCCGGGCAACTCAAACTCCCCATCGGTCCGGTCTGGTGGTATCCAAAAGTGTTCGCGTAGGGTAGGCACCCGAGCGGCAGAGTGTGTGGCAGGTCGTTGAGCCGCTGGACAGCTCCGGTGCTGAAGTGCGCTGAGATGGGGTCCAGGAAGGAGAAGGACGGGGCGGCGGGGGACAGCAGAGCCCGGGCTTTATCTGCGCTGAGGAAAGAAGTGTCCGCTGGAAATCCTTTCAAATGCTCCGCGGTGTCCCCAAGGAAAGGCAGGGGAAACACGAAGCGGTCTCTCCTCAGCAGGCTCTTGGGTTTCCTCCGGGGACGGTACTTGTAGTCCGGGTGCTCCTGCAAGTGCTGGGCGCGCAGCCGCTTGGCCTCGTCGATGAACGGCCGCTTGGTGGGGTCGGAGAGCAGCTTCCACTCGGCGCCCAGCCGCTTGCTGATCTCCGAGTTGTGCATCTTGGGGTTCTCCAGGGCCATCTTCCGCCTCTGGCCCCTGGACCACACCATGAACGCGTTCATGGGTCTCTTGATGTGACCTAGAGGTTTAGACATTTCCCAAAGTCAACAGAACAAAAACCTAAATAACTCTATTCGCCTCTCCAGAGGCTGGTCCGCCACGTACGAAGTTAGAGTTAAAACAGCAACAGGATAGGTGGTCAATGTTAGATAAATATAAACTATTACAAATAATAATTTGACTTATGCTTTAAATTGCAGAGGCGCGGGATGAGAAAAAGTGACCAAGAAAACGAGACATGCCCTACAGGGAAGGAATGTCACACAGGATCTAGTTAGAAGCTTGTTGTGGAGAGTGCAGGTGGCATGACCGCCCGCAGCACCACAACGCACCGCAACGGCTGTCACGGCCCCCGGGCCAATGGGGAGAAGGCCCCCTATCCCTCCACTAAACAATGCATCAATACCTAACCAGGCACACACACACACACACACACACACACACACACACACACACACACACACACACACACACACACACACACACACACACACACACACACACACACACACACACACACACACACACACACACACACACACACACACACACACACACACACACACACACGCGCGCGCACACACGATTTAAGGGTTCTTTTGTCAAACCATATGTACATAACAGAAATGATTGAAATAGAAGCAAGAAAATAAACCTTATGTGTCAGTATCATACGTTTTTGAAGGGCTGTTTTAAAACTTTGCATAGTTTCTGCCGTGTACATTATTGACACTTATTACATAGGCCTACTTATTATGTATACGATTGTCTCGCCTAACCTATGAGTCCCTCACTTCCTAGTTTAGAAAATCAATACTAATCATAAGCATAATTCACTTGCCCTACAGGACTGCATCGATTGCTACAGTTTTCATAATCACTTTCCCTTATCTGATCAAATGTATTCCTATTCCCCCTTACCTGTTATTGAAATGACATTGTTAGAAATACTCGTCTGGGGAGTTAAAGTAAAGCTGCAAACTTAAGGCTCACATAATTCATCAGCACATTTCAGTTGAAACAACAGGATTACTTTGACGGAAATATAGCCTACTTAAAGACCAGTTATCTAAGAGAAAGTTAGGCTATTGTTTATTCGCCGTGTTCTTCCAGTATTCTGTTTTGGAGACATGATCACATAAGATCATTAAAGACCAATTTGGTATTTTACATTAATAATACAACATCATGATAGGAAAATATGTCGAAACAACCATCCAAGTTTATGTGTGACACACTGAAGCTGTGCGACACGTGTGAGCAGCACACTAAATGCTTACAGTGTGAGCAGCAGCCTGTCAGAAGCATGACGTCGTCCAGCACTTTGGGGCCAGCGGCAACTAATTGGAGCGGGATGGGGCCGCCGGAGATAGGGGTGAGTCTACTACAGATACCAGGCCACCACGGGCGACCACTGGCCACTGGTGAGGAGGAGCGGGAGGAGGGCTTTATATCTCCTCACTCACATAATCCACTGCACCGCACGCCTCTTCAAAGGCACAAATAAATGGACATCGAAGATCCAGCGGCGCGCTCCACATCAGCGGCGTGCAGACGATAAAGACGTTTTTTCTTTTAGGAAAGCGGTTGGCCCTTTAGCCGTGCAGGGAGCTGCCAGATGATTGGCGGGTGGGTGATCTCTCTCCTCGTGGCTGTGCTGTTATCAGCGCGCCGTAGGTGTAGGCCTTCACACACAGAGGGGGGACGCACCGCCACGCAGAGACACTGATTACCTTCCACAGAGAAACAGAAGATCTGCCCACAGCTTCTGGCGCTGGAGGAAGAGTTGGCCTCGCAAGCTAAATAAATAATGCTTTTTTTGTTGTTTTTGCGTGAAATAGGCGTGCTGCAGAGTCTTTGAGGGCAAAGTGATCTTGTGTTGTTTGTCACAAAGCGACTATCAGCTACTACAGTCGTACTATATACAGTATACTAGGCAGTGTGTGGTGATACAGTGTCGTATACTAGACAGTGCCGTATATTAGACAGTGTGTAGGCCTACTTGAGTGTATGAAACGGTAGTTTACTGTAGTGTGTAGCACTAAACACCGTTGTTACAGACAGTGTTTGGTGGGAGTTCTCATAACTCCTCTGAAGAAAAGGAAAGCACGATGGAAGGTAGAGAAGAAAAAAGAAATAAAAAGGGCCAGCAGTGCAAACTGTCTGTAATCCGGTTATCCCTCCTGGGGTACGGAGATAGCGACCCACCCCCGGGGACTCTATCTCCTCTTCTTATGTCTAAAGTGTCCTCCACGCATTCTGGGGGATTAGGGAGTCAGCCAGGAGAAAGGAGGGACAGGTAGAGGGAGACCTGGAGGGGAGGGAAGGAGAAAGGTGGCCCCGGGGGCCGCAGCACTGGGGGTCCGTCTGTCTTCTGTTCGGTCCTTTGAGATCTGAGGCCTGGATCTCCCGCCAGCCTCCCAGAGACACATCGCTCCCAATGTTTGGTATCTGTTCATATTCAGAGGACAACACGGAGGGTCTGCATTCCCCGCACATGTGAGTTTCTATCTCCATTGCACTTGAAATGGGGAACTTCAAACCAGTGTCTTTTTTAGGCCCATTTCCTCTGGCTGGAGGTCAAGGCCGTTTCTGTGCCCTTCCAAGATGGGTAGAGATGCCATGCGGATAAGGGTAAGGGTTATGAACGTGGCCCCCTTTTTGCAAAGGCTCAAGAGTAATCCCACTGCGTCCCCTGGTTGATAGGTCTAAAGGCCAGGTTTCTGTCTCTTTCCATTGAATTTAGATGAATTTATTGCAATGCCTTTTATTTACAGTGTGTTTCAATGGCACAGTTGATGATGCCTTGTGAATCACATCCTTTAGGGCTAGATCCCCCAGATGTAATATTGTATATCCTTGAGGCCCTCTTTCATATTAAAGAGACGCAGGGGTCCTTGACCCCTAGGTCACCTAACTACATCACTTCCTGTAGGGCTAGGTGTACAGTATATTATCTACTCATTTTAGTGAACCTTAATGCCCTGATTCATAAAAGAGACAAGACGTCAATCTATATCCTTCTCTGCACACACACACACACAACAAATGTATTCATAAAAGGCACCATCGGAATGGATTTATTTTGGCGTCGCAAAGCGAACAAAGACTTTGTTGTGCGTCACAAAAGCCCATCGTCTGTATTAAAGAAGAATAAATGGAATCTCTGGTGGGTCAGGTGAAAATCTACCTTTTCATTGAAAGAATATCTTCTAACAGCGGTATTAATGTGACATGGTTATCTTGTTGACCAAAATGTACTTTTTACCAAAAAGTACTGTTTGATGCATTTCTCAACCAATCAACAAAGATTCAGCTCACAACATGCGAGCGGGTTTCAGGGATTCAACGTCCTGGATCACCCACAATACGACAGAACAAGTTAGAATTAACTAACTAAACTAAACATACATTCACTGGCGGAAGAGTACGAAAATAAAACTCATGTCTATGGCTATACATTTTATTATAGGCTACATCATTTTAATGCTGAAACCATTTTAGAATAGAGGATTACGAATGTCATCCATTAATTTTGGCAAGACAGACCTTTGACATACGTGAGGTTTTGTGCGACTTAATACATCGACCTGTTCTGTCGTTTAGGTGCGAGGACAGAGTGTAATGATCAATCTGTATTGGATACCTCTTTGATTCAGTTACTGATGATAATTAGTGTCTACTTGATAACTCTCACCATATAATGGTGAAATGGTAAGTACCGGGTATATATTATTACTATGGTATTATACTATTACTGACTTGATCCCAAGGTGAAGGAGGGGTCAGAGGAAAAGGGAATAAAATGAATTATTGACAAGCAAAGACCAGAGCCCAGACTGCTTACAGAAAGAGATAAGACCGTGATGCATGGCTGTATATTATAGGAGCACTTCTGAGGAAATCGAATGCCCTCATGTGTTCACTGGCCTGTTGTTATCTAAATCCACTGCCCCCAGATTAGTTCACCTATCTGGCCCTCTTTTAATCTGAGGCGCCTTATGGTCGTCCGCTATGATGCACTTGGAGTGAGCATTCTTTTCTTCATATGGTCAAATTTACTTTTTGTGTTCTGTGCTACAAAGACATTCTTGTGTGTGTGTGTGTGTGTGTGTGTGTGTGTGTGCGTGTGTGTGTGTGTGTGTGTGTGTGTGTGTGTGTGTGTGTGTGTGTGTGTGTGTGTGTGTGTGTGTGCGTTTGTTAAACAGGGTTGGTAGGAGGATTGTCACTTTAATTCTATTAAATACTAAAGTCCTATTATTGCAAACCACTGAATAGACAAGCAGTTCTTTGCATGTAAACTAAAGTTCTGCAGAAAAGTTCAACAGCTTTCTATAAACACATTGAGATGCCCGTCTGTATGTGTGGTGGGCCTCTTATAAAAAAATAAACTGACTTGGCCGGGTGGCACATCTGAGCGGTCCATTAGGAAACATTTCAGGAGGAAAATCCCCAAGATTCTCAGGCTCTCTGAAGGGGATTTCACTAAATCTCGTGCTTATTTGCCCCATACTTAGGAAAAGTTAATCGCTTTTAATAGCTTTTCCCCTGACACATTGGTGATGAAATATGCTTTGGGTCTGCTACTATCCTGATGTGGTTGGGGGATAGAGAACCAAAGAGATAAAGAGAGAGTTAGAGAGGAGTAGGGGAGGGAGGAAGTGGAAGAGAGTGAGGAAGAGAGAGAGAGAGGGGGGGGGGGGGGGGGGTATGAGATGTGTGAGAGATTGAGAGCTAAAGAGAGGGAGAGACGGAAGGACAAAGAGAGGGAGAGAGAAGAAGCATAAGAGAGAGGGAGAGAGAGGCAGGAAGCTTGAGAGAGAGGGAGAGGGAAAGGGAGAGGTAGAGATGGAGAGGGATATGGATAGAGAGAAGAGAGGGTGAGGGAGAGGGACGGGGCGAGAGAGACAGAGGGAGTGGGAGGACGCATGAGAAAGAGAGAGCAGGTTAGAGAGAGGGACGAAGATTGAGAGAGAGAGAGAGAGAGAGAGAGAGAGAGAGAGAGAGAGAGAGAGAGAGAGAGACAACGAGAGAGAGCGAGAGAGAGCGAGAGAGATAGAGAGAGAGAGAGAGAAGGGGGGGGAAATCACACGAGAGAGGGCTAGGAAGCTTTAGAGAGAGAGACAGACAGTGAGAGAGGGAATGAGAAACGGTGAGGGAGAGAGAGGAAGGGAGATAGAGAGAAAGCATGAGAGAGGGGAAGAGAGAGAGAGAGCCAGAGAGGTCTCTGCCCTGCTTTGCTGGTGCACTCTGCCACGGCCCAAACTAGGTTAAATTAATACATGCCTTCACACTATCTTGGGATAAACCTGAGGGCTACTTTAGCGTCAGGCGGCTTGCAGTACAACCATGTCAGCAGTCAACAAGACACATTTACAGCCCGGAATTAGTCAGGGGCTGAGTGGCGTTCATGCAGGAGATTTAAAATGTCCTTGGCTAAATTAAAGTTGGGCTTGAAGAAGTGAGAGGTGCCAGCTAAGCAGGCCGGCGCTTATTTTAAATGGCAGAGCATTTAAGAGGAGGTGATGATGGTGAGAGGCTATGGCACACATTGGCGAGAGGGGGTTAGGTTGGGGGCGGAGGAGCTGTTGTGTGTGTTGTGGTTTAAGGGCTGATGCATTTCAGTTTATTTGACACTGATAGGATATTTGATTTAAGCAAGCAGGTCAAAAGAGGAAAGGTGTGATCGGGAAATTGACCCATCTACGACCCAAAGGGCCAATCTAAATGTACATGAGCTACTCTCAGCTTGGGTTCAAGGATGATGAGTATACAAGCGATGGCTGTCATTTAAAATATATAATATTATGGGTATATGAGATGCTTTACAGTTTCTCTCATCTGATATGCAAAAAAATCCTGAAGCACACCAACAGTATGTTAGATAAAACAAAATCAATATGGACATTGATACCTCATTACAATTGACTACAGTGATGCTTGGTTCAAAAGAGGAGTTTTCACTCTGGGACGGTGCAAAAGTGTGTGCAAGAGACATAGTTGGGAGACTTATCATCATCCAGTCTCAAATATGAGGATGGTCAAGTCTGCTTGTGTGATGTCAATGAGTTACCAGAGATGTGTGTCAAAATCAGAAATAATACCTGACCCAACCCTCTCTCTCTCTCTCTCTCTCTCTCTCTCTCTCTCTCTCTCTCTGTCTCTCTCTTCTCTCTCTCTCTCTCTCTCTCTCTCTCTCTCTCTCTCTCTCTCTCTCTCTCTCTCTCTCTCTCTCTCTCTCTCTCTCTCCTTCTCTCCCTCAGCCGCTCTCCTATCCCCTCTGTCCATCTGTATTATCACCCTCTGCTCTCGCCCATGACCGAATGGGCCAAGGAAAGAGCATTTTAACAAACAGTAAAATAAATTAACCATAGGTTTGAATTATGGCAGTCCATAACACCGCCCATCCCTCACTCCATACATGGCAGCGTGAGTGTGTGTGTTGCCGCCAAGGGGCTTAAGGTATAATGACAAACATTGTACCCCCTGTGGTGGGAGGGGGCTCCGTGACTGGGGAGGCCGGGGGATTGCTATTCAGCGGACATATGCCTGGACCCGGGGTTAAGTCCAGCTGTATGACTGGAGCTGACACCTGGAGGAGGAGGAGAATGGGGAGGAGGATGAAGAGGTGGAGGGGAAGAGGAGGAGGGGAAGGGGTTTGGGAGTGGGGAAGGGGAGGTGAAGAGGAGGAGAATGCGGAGGAGGAGGAAGAGGAGGAGGGCGAGGAGAAGGAGGGGAAAGGGCAGGGTGGGGAGAGGAGAAGGAGAAGAGGAGGAGGTGAAGAAGAGGAGGAGAAGGAGAAGAGGAAAATGAGGGGGAGTGGCAGAAGGAGAAAGAGTTGGAGGACGTGGTGGAGGATGAGTAGTGGAAGAGGAGGAGGAGGAAGAGGAGGAGGAGGAGGGGAGGAGGGGCTGGGGCCACAGTATTCGATAAGCCCCTACTGGGTAAGGACAGACAAGCATGAAATTGAGCATCTTTTTTTTTTAAGCTTCCACATTTGCTCCCCCCTTTGAGCTGCTGCAGTGAGATTATGTTTGGCAATGAGTGTAGGCAGGTGGCCTAGGAAAATGATCCTTGTGTTTATCTATAAGCAACCTTTAACGTTTACCTCCTAAGGCCCTCTGCAATTGTATGATAACTTCCACCGGTGGTTGAGAAAATTATTTGAAAAAACGCTTCAGGCTACTGGGAGAAGAACTGTGTGTACAGACCTATGACCGCACCAACGGAATATTATAATCACTTCTTCTACATCATTCAATCAGGTATTATTAGGCCTATTATGTTGATAGATAATAGGTGGACTCACAGACACAGACTCATTATGTAAAGCGCTTTTGGTACCTTGAAAAGCGCTATATAAATGCAATTAATTATTACTATTGTAAAAAATGTTGATTGATGAGAATAGGAGACGCAACTAAATAGCTATAGCTATATAACTACCCAGCATCTCCCAGGAAGGGTCAATCTTCACACAATCGGTTCTCCATGGCTGGTTTATGACTTTTGTGTTCTGGAAGCATCTTGATAAAGCTTTCATTGTCCCTCCGTGGGAGCTGACGTTTTGATGATTAGTCTGCAAACATATTTCGAAATAGGCCTCTACACGCAAGTCTACTGGTGGAAAGCACAGGACATGACAACATGGTGTTGGGTTGGTGAGGGGTATAAATGTCAATGTTTGAGAACCTTGATTATGTTATGGAACGGATGTAGACCACAAGATGGCAGTAGATGTTTGGCTGTTCTACCACATGGTGTAACACTGCATTTGTATTTCAGTCGATGGAAAGTGTTGACTCTTTTCCCAGCAGAATTGACGATCAATTGATCTTCACAAAGGAATTCACATACACAGGTGAAAATTGGTGACACAAAAAGACTGGGCTCGTCCGGGATTTGAACCCGGGACCTCTCGCACCCAAAGCGAGAATCATACCCCTAGACCAACGAGCCACATGATGGAGGGCCGAGATCACAGGTATTTGAACATTATATACTCACGATACTTTCAATGCTGCAGAAAATCTGCGAAAGTCAATTACAACGAATGTTCCCGATGCACGACTTTCGTAGTATCGTACCTCAGTGAGGCATATTTGTTGCAAATAAGCTAGTATACATTTTAAGATATTATTGTCTTCACTTATGGACTGGTCTATGATTCTAATCAGCTAAAAAGTAAAACAATTAATGTATTTGTGTAATCAGTGGAAAATCAGAACCCGTCCGGTTCATCGCGCGGTGCATTGTGGTCCAGACTGAGGAGCTGCTGACCGGAATGTGAAGAATCCGAGGTGTCCGCCAGGCTTCTCTTTATCGCTGCGAATATTTCTCCACAGAAATATACAAGTATTGGACTACCTATAAGGTAACACTACGCATATATTGGAGTATCGTTCGCTTTTTAAGTTAATCCATCCGTTATTTTTGACTTAAACTCAACCCCTCGCCATGGTTGAGTCAACATCCTGTGGTACAAGTCACAGGTAGCTAGTCGTTAGAGCTAGTTAGTGTTGAAAACCTCTTTCAATCAGATATTATACTGCCATTTATTTTGGGTATTTGGGTAAATGAATCGGACTGGTGTTTGAATTAAACCTCAGCGCCATGGTTGCGTTATTGTTGCATGGAATCGACGATAATTAAGCACTTTCTCTCGTAGCCTGTGTTGTGGCTAACTTAATGCTGGTAGCAAGTTTCATTCAGACCGACTTGACCAGATCGGCTCGATTGAAACGTGTTACCAGCAGTAGAACTGTGGTCATTTATTGGAGATATCAGAGAATGATGATTACTGGGCTGGACGAAGCCCAGTGATCCCATCTCTCTAATATCTCCTATAAACGATAACATATATTGGTTAACGTCCACACCTCAGGTTGCTGTAGGTCATCAAACACAAGTCAACATCCGTGTTCCTCTAACACGACAATACCACACACGACTACTGACATGTCCTGCAAATGATTCACTTCTAAAAATTGGATTATACTAAGAAATACCACGGACAGACCCATCAGTGACAAAAGCTACACGCGGCTACTTACAAGTAAATTCAACTACACATGGATACATCTAATCTGTCATCCAAAGCTATCTGTTATTTCTTTGTCCACGTTGTGATTAAGATGATGTTTATTGGCCGCCAATCGTACCAGTTGAACGAGTGAAACTGAGTGTTTGTGGTTAAACACAGCTCGGCAACCATTCACAGCACAACCCTGACTTCCTGTCTCTCACTAACACACACAGACGCACACACACGTAGGCTTCCATCCCCACACAGAGAGACTCCATTTCACAAAGACAGCCTTCAACGACAGTTTGCTTGGATGCTTCTGTAACAGTTTGGATATTTTTCGTATTGGATTTGATGTGTTTTGAACCTCTTTTCCATGGCAGATCCAACGAATGCCGATATGTCTCAGGCAGATAAAATGAAGGTGAGTTGCAGTGAGCAGCTAAGTCATTATATTCATCTAGCAACTGACAAGCTCATGCAGTGCATCAGTAACTGCTTGATGATGTTCAGATCAATCTCTTCCTTCTAACGCAATGACTCTACGAGAAACACTCAGAGCTCCTGTCACTGTAGTCTTGCATTGTTTTAATAACAACTCTTATGGCTATTCGTATGATTGCTCGTAGAACAGTTTTGCAATGGAATGTAAATGTAAGTCGATCCTCAGAAAGCTAGGTTTCCCACATGCCCAATATGGGCGGGTCTGTAGAAAGCGTGAGAACACATGGTTTTCTCATACACGTACGTAATGTTATATGTTAATCCCCTCTTGCTGAAGCTGAACATTCGACTGTTCCAACGGTCAGCTGCCTTGCCAGTCTGTAGTCTCGCTCTCTATCCCCCCCCTCTCTCTCCATAAAGAGCCGCAAACATTGGAATGCTGGGCTAAAGAGTGCTTCTTGCAAATACGCACAAGATGCTGCTGCCCCGCTTAAATGTACTTCCTCATTGTGGACTCACTTCGTAAAACAGATGTGTTCTCCACAGGCTTCTAATAACAGCCTGTCACATTGTTAGTCATAAAGCAAAATGTGGTTCTTCAACTTCAAGCAAAAACACTTAATCATACACTGGATGCTGAGTCGAAGAGTAGTATCCCTTTGGTTTATTGAAAAAAAAAAAAAAAGTATTTTCCCCCAAATACGATTAATTTGACAGCTGTATACCATGCATGTACTTGTGTATCCACAGCAAGGGCAGTTCACCAATCCAGAGACACCGGGGTACGTGGGGTTTGCCAACCTACCCAATCAGGTTCACCGAAAATCGGTGAAGAAGGGCTTTGAATTCACCCTCATGGTGGTCGGTGAGTACATGGTTGCTGCCTCTTCAGACTCGTGGACACTGTCTGTATGTGGTATGTTCGTCTGCACTAGATGAGACCAGTGTGGAAAGGAAAACAGTTGTGGCCTGACAGGAAGTGCTAACATTTGTGGAATGCATTTTTTGTGTGTCGCTGACTTTTGGCATTTGGCAGACTCACATTTTGCTGCAGAACAGGAAATTATGAGTTTTTAATCTGCATTTTCAGAATACTTCACTGTAAATGAGATCCCATCTTTAACATGGACGCGTCCAATATTGACGTTCAGAACCACCGTGGCTTGTTTATGTGGTAGACCTTGAGTCTTCAAGTTGTGATCTATTTCGGTCTCTTGTGAATTAATGGTGGATATATATAGTACATTATGTTTCACTACATGTTGTAACTGCTCAAGCTAATATTGAGGCCTCTTATCATGTTTGACCCACATTATTCATCCAGTTGGTGTCAGCAGCCAAGTATATTTTAAACATTAGCCCGTCTTCCGTGTGCCTCTCTAACCGGGGGAGGCGGACACAGAGACCCTTTTGTGCGCCGCCTATCTAGTCATCCTAAAATACACTGGAGAGGAATTCAGCTCCAGGCCAATGGGGACTGATTCACATTGGACACAGCCTGCCTCTTTATTGATAAGCTGCACATTACAATGCATTAGCAGGGCTTGTTAAATTGGCAGAGATTTAAATCGGTATGCAATGGAAGAATGTAATGCATGCAGCTAGATATCAAGCCCATCAGAAAATCATTGTCTTGCACTTTAAAATGTTCTAATCAAAACCCTTAAGTGTAAACCTTTGTGGTGAACGTATTATAAATGTAAAAAGACTCATCAGTTCACCTCCAGAAGCATTCCTCCTCCTAGTTGGTGTTGATCAGCCTGGCAAACCCTGAGGTAATATAAATGTTTAGTACAAACACGAGAACATTGTGAAAGAATGTCTCTTCGTTCTTTCTTGGTCTTCAAAGGGGACCGTGGTGATCTAAAGCAGTGTAATAGGGTCTAATAGGCCCAGTCCATATCAAAGTGTGGTATGATATCGGACCGATTGGTCCCTCAATACCCCATCTAATGGATGATCTCTCTTCTGTGTTCTTCAGGGGAGTCTGGCCTTGGGAAGTCCACTCTGATCAACAGCCTGTTCCTCACGGACCTCTACCCTGAGAGAATCATCCCTGGGGCTGCAGGTAGGTCCACAAAACCCCATTCCACTGTGATGGGTGTTCAACTCCCAGCTGAAGGGTACTAGATGTGTCTCCCAATGTCCACAGTTATATTCCAGCTTGACCCCTTGAGACATTGTTCATAACGCCATACCATTTGGGGCCGGCAGTAATAATAATAATAATAATAGCAGTAGCTCAGGAGGTAGAGAGGGTTGACTGGTAACTGGAAGGTTGCTCGTTGTCCCTGAGCAAGACACTTCCCCCTGACTGCTCCTGTCGTCGTCCGTGGTTGACTCCGCCGTCGGTGTGTGACTGAATGGTTGTAAGTCACTTTGGATAAAAGTGTCAGCAAAAATCTCCTAAATTGGGTAGGGTAGACGTCGCAGCTGAAAGAGTAGATGTAGATGGCACGGTGTTCTGTTGACGTGTCACAAACATAGAGAGCCGGTCACGTGTCTCTCTGACTTCCTCTCCCTCCACTTCCTCCTTCATCAGAGAAGATCGAGCGCACCGTTCAGATCGAGGCCTCCACCGTGGAGATCGAGGAGCGGGGGGTTAAGCTCCGCCTCACCGTGGTCGACACCCCCGGATACGGGGACGCCATCAACAGCCAGGACTGGTATAAACCCCCCTCTATACACTTAAAGTGAAGCATCCTCCATTTAACGGTTTTCATTTCTGTCATTGTACAAGTACACACACCCACACAAGTACACAACAATGATTGCTTACAAATATGGCCCTTTCTCCCGCTGTAGCTTCAGCACCATCATAAGCTACATCGATGACCAGTTTGAGCGTTACCTGCATGACGAGAGTGGCCTGAACCGCAGGCACATCGTGGACAACAGAGTCCACTGCTGTTTCTACTTCATCTCCCCGCTGGGCCACGGGTGGGTTCTCCATTCACTCCTGTATCCGTTAACCTACAGTTAGACGATACAACCCGACAGCAGGATGCTCCCCAACTGGTTGGACTGTAGCCTCCGTCACTTTCACTTTCAGTTTCACTGTTATGGGACCAACCAATCATTTAGTTAGAATTTTTTTTTGGGTCTAGGTAAAAGAAATTCAAGACTTGACTTCTAAGCGTTTAGGGTTTAGAGATAGTGGAGCACTGAATACTGCTGCTATTCAACATCATATTCAGTTGTTATTTAACGTGGTCATGCAGCACATTTTGAATGCATGCTTTGCCTGTTCTCAGCCTCACCTTTTTAGTTGATTTGGATAAAAGTGTCTGTAAAACGAATTGCAAGTGTAACCCTTTTGGAGTTCTTCCTGTTTTAATGTGTAAACATGTTGCTCAACATGTTTCCCCTCCTGCTCCCCCAGGCTGAAGCCCCTGGACGTCCAGTTCATGAAGGCGATCCACAACAAGGTCAACGTGGTCCCAGTCATCGCTAAGGCGGACACGCTCACGCTGAGGGAGAGGGAGAGGCTGAAGCGCAGGGTAAACCAGTCTCAACCAGTTTAATTTTATATCACAATGATTTGAGGAGGATTAGAGAGGAAGGGAGGTATCGCTAGGTGCAAGGAGAATCTATACAAATTGATGTATCTATTGTTAAGTATTTATATAAACAAGGTATATACAATTTTATATAAACATCATGATTAATATTTCCACAACAATTGGTCAATAGTAAACGGTTATAGGAAACATCAGGTAACAACATAACTTGTCTTTAGAAGAAACCAAATGCTTGATTTAGTCAAGCATTTGGTTTCTTCTAACGCTAAGGGGAAGGGGTAAAGGGTAGAAATGGGATTGGGCATACGGCCCAATCCCATTTCTACCCCTTCCCCTTCCCCCTTCAAAACAAGGGGGAGGGGTAAGGGGAAGGAGTAAGGGGTCTGAGACTAACAGTGAGGGTCATCCTCACCGGTGTAGATTCTGGATGAGATCGACGAGCACGGGATCAAGATCTACCACCTTCCTGACGCCGAGTCCGACGAGGACGAGGACTTCAAGGAGCAGACCCGGATCCTGAAGGTACGCCCCGAGGGGGCGTTTGAATGAGTCCTCCGGGACGCCTAACACACTGTAGGCACAGTCCCGTCAAGGACGTCCCGTCCTCTTGACGCCAAGGATGGGAGAACTAGTGCAGTTCAAAATGTTTAGGGAATACGTTTACGCACCGTTGAAGACGTTGTCGTCAAAAAGAAATGATTGATGATATGATTGAATGTATGAATATGTATGAATATATAGGTGATGTAGTGAGGGAGGGAGGGCCCACCCAGATGTATGATCCATACATCGGCCCACCAGTTGGTACAGTCCACCGGTTATGCCGGCTGGGTGGATCCATGCATTCGGATGGACCCTCCCACGTGTGCGTTCAATAGAGGGTGGATTTAGACCTGGCCAATGCTCGCCACACCCGCTGCTGAAACGGGGGGCCTTTAACGTCTCCTCCCTCCAGGCCAGCATCCCGTTCGCGGTGGTGGGGTCCAACCAGCAGATCGAGGCCAAGGGGAAGAAGGTGAGGGGTCGGCTGTACCCCTGGGGCGTGGTGGAGGTGGAGAACCCCGAGCACAACGACTTCCTCAAGCTGCGCACCATGCTCATGTGAGTGGTCGCCCGTGGAGACGGCCGGCTTTAACGGCTGACGTTGGGATTCATTTGGCAAAACGTGTGCAAGTGTTTTATCACCATCATCAGCTAAAGCTCATCGCCAACGGAAGGCCCACAATGAGGGCCCGTTTTACTCCAATCAAACCACGGGGCCGGTTCCATTCTCTGCCGCTGATTGGCTGACCCGTTGCCCCCCCCCCCCCCCCCCCCCCCCCTCCTCCTCCACAGCACCCACATGCAGGACCTGCAGGAGGTGACCCAGGACCTGCACTACGAGAACTTCCGCTCGGAGCGCCTGAAGCGCGGTGGCAGGTTGTCATCACACGGTTATGTTCTGCCTCTCTCTCCTGCGTACGTACCCCCTCTGTCTGCCTGCTTTTCTTCCATAACTCCCTTTCCCCTCTCGGACCACCCACATCATCGGGGGTCACTTTAGACGTAGGCAGTGGAGGCCGTGTTTGCAAGGGGCAATTGTCCTTGCTTTTGTTCAGTTCATTTGATCACAATCATGAAGTAAAGCCAGACCCGTTTCTCCAGCTCCTCAAATAGTGTTGTATTACAGGATGTCGCAGAGTGTGATGGATTACAACGGAGTATCAATCTGTCCACTTCAGCCCTGCTAATCTTGAGCCACATCTGGTTTGAATAGTTACATGGACAACATGACATTATTATCTCCCTTTTAACTTGGGTTTGGTTCACTTTTCTTTATTTATTTGAATGGAGCTAGATGTGAGACTCTGTTAAAGCCAGTCCAGGATACAGGAAATGGTTTTACTCACTTCCTGTTAGTGGGCTCGCCATCTTTCCAACGATGGCTGCCTTGGTTTGTCTGTTCCTCCTGAGTGGGACCGTGACCGAGGTACAGTCTGATTCATTTATTCTGGGCGGCGGAGGGGGGTATCGCCGTGCTCCCCTGACCCTGACCGTTCATCGTAGCTCCCCCCGTTTTAATCTCTTGCTTCTTCAACCTGTTAGCTCCCTCTTCACACCTGCTCTCCCTCCTCTCGTAGAGTAACACCACCCAGACCGCGTTGACACCACTCTCTCTCGTGCTTCACATGCTGCCGCTCCCCTTCTCTGCCTAATGCTTCTAGAAACAAAGGCTCAGCTAATACGCTTGTCATACTCACGTGCACGAACCACACGCACACCAGACATCCTCTGCATGGGGGAGGCTCTCACTGTTCCTGCTCTGAAGTTCCACTTCCAGTTTAAATGCTTTGACACCTTTTGTCACAGATTTGAAATGAAATCACTCAAACTTGAATGGTTTTAAAATTGTGTCCGTGATATTGACAATCTAGCAATCTCAATTTGAATGAAAACCAACACATGATTGAATTTCTACATTTCCTCAAAAATAATCCTTAATCCTAAATCTTAGGCTAAGTGTTAGCATGTGGCGCGGCGTTAACTAGTGTGTGTGTGTGTGTGTGTGTGTGTGTGTGGATCAGTAACAGGAAGGGGCCGGAGCCGGAGGAAACGGACAAGGACATGATCCTGCAGGAGAAGGAAGCCGAGGTGAGCTCCTCCCCTACGCTCTACATCTCACTTCCTGTCTGTTTAAGGAGGCTTTGTTAGTTTTCCTGTTTTATTTTTTTATAAGTGTGTCTTAAAAATTAAAAGGCAAAGAATTATACTTTATTTCCATGCAATCAGAAGGTTAAGTCTGGTTTGTGTTTACAGTCAAATGACAGTTATGAATGACCTATACATTAACTGACGGAAATGGAGAGTCCTTACAAACCATGGCTATGGATGGTTTGGTAAAGCGTGTTGCCTTGTGTACAGCTGAGGAGGATGCAGGAGATGATAGCCAAAATGCAGCTCCAGATGCAGAAACAAGGAGATGGCGAGGGAGACGGCCATCATGTGTGAACCCCAAGGTGAGGGCACACACACTCTCACACACAGACACACCAACACAGTGGGACACGTTTGTTATTGAATAAAAGGAAATCTGAATGTTCAGTATTTTCACAGTAAAAGTCCTTGGACGACGTTGGTGATAATCCGATGCTTTCGGTCCCATCCCAGGTCTGTGAGCCATGGCCTCGTGGGCTGAATACGACTGACTGCTTGGGAGACCTTGAGGTCCTTGACTGTACAAGTTGCCACTATGTTATTTTATTTCACTAGAACTTGGGATTTTTCTTTTATACCAAACGATATATATCTATTCACACTATTATGTTTATGTCTACTTATTATTGACCTTGCCAGTTTGCAGATATCAGCCTTTTGCCAGTTGATCCGATGAAGTAATTTGAGCGGTTTAGTGGAAGCACCTTTTTCTTTTTTATGCCAACATACAGGTTACCGTTACTTTATTTTATTTTTTCACATTGGAAACGTATGTACTATAGTCCTGCAGGCCATAAACCCCTATCATATGGTAGCTTTAGCATTTCCCCCCCTTTTCTTTTGACAGAAGTCCACAACTGTGAAAAGAAGCTTCTTCTTTTGTGCAAACTAGCGTTACAGCAAACGGTCCCATTTCCAACATCGTCAAAGACAAAGCGTGCTCTGAAGTCGTTTCGTGCTGACGAGTCGCTGTATTTGAAGGTGCTAAACGGGCTTCCCTTTAATGTTTATCCCGGCATGACGCCCCTGGGTCGCGTGTTTGTGTGAATATCTGATACTTTGAGTGAAGAACTGTTTTCAGATCAGCCTATCGACTCCCATCTTAACGTTTGACAACCCAGCCCCTAATCTTGATTATTAACACCAGGATTGCTGTTAGTGTGTGGGGGAAGTCTCCCCCCAGTTCCGCTCTCCTTGTGACTTGAATACCCTGACCTGGTCCTTTCTGACGGGGGGAGTAGCTGGCGTTGTGACTGTGATGTGCCTGTAAGGTGTGTGGACCCCCTCGGACGCCACGTCCGCAGTGTAAGGTCACGTGTTTTTAAATGTCAATGAGTGGTGCATGCTACCAAACAGATTTAAACTGCCCAGCTGTTTTAATGTGATGCTTTTATGACTGAATAATGAGGTGTGAGGAGTTACGGGGAGCAGTTTATGAAGATTGTGTCATCGGGCCCATACTATACAAACCTTTTTTTGTTGTCTCTGTAGCTGGATATGGAGGGGCGATGACACACTGGCATTTAACTGATGGAGGGTTTTGAGGTCTGCTTCTGCAGCAAAGTTGCTAGGCAATGTCGCATTTACCAACATAAAGAAAACATTGTTGAAGTCCTATTTCAGTGACATGAAGTACTATGTTCAAAAGAGGTGCAAGGTTACATTTTTTTGGATTTTCCAAATGGATTATAGATCCGTTTTTATTGGGTCTTTGACTCTAGGATGATATGGGATATTTGATCAGTGTAGCCAATATATCTTCCACAAGCTAAGGCTAGTGTTTATAAGAACATTCCACCTTACTGCCATTTTAGCCAAAATTTATAAAGTACAAAATATTGTTATTAATACATATGTTGTAATAAATCATTTTAGCAAACTTGCAGTATACTTGTTATTTTTTCTTTGGTTATATTTTGTCAACCAACAGCAAAACTCCTCCTTCTACACTTTAATTTGACCAACTCTTTCACTACATACTTCACCCTACCTTTTGTATACAACTGCTTTTAATCGCACCGTAATGCCACGAAGAGATTACGGGGTCATGTCCATATTGGTCCTGCGCGGCAGGGGACGTCCTGATTTAGCTCCCCTCTGGTGATGCCTTGTCCCGCTGACCTCTGGAACACCAGGGGGATTAGTGTACGGCCGGGGTCAAGCACTGGTAAGCCTCGTTGAGTTGGACCCAAAAGATACCAACCTGTCTTGAGGTGGTAACTGGCTGCTGTGGGATGATGTGTATATGCATATCTAAATGGGAAGGAAATGCATTGCATGGAGGAACAACATGTAAAGAGGAGTAAATTAACACATGGTTATGGATCTTGTCAATCCTAAAACCTAGCCAGCTTTTGACCAAATGCTTTATAATGAATTAGTGCATGCCATTCTAGACGGAGCATTTGTAATACAGCCTTCAGAACAGCAGTGGCTGCCTCTGGCGACCCCCTCCCCTCTAGGGTTCGTCAGGAATCAAGATCATTCACCTCGAGGAAAAACAACTGTTTGACATTTTCCATAGACTTTATTATAGGACTTCTTCTCAACCTTGCAGGTATACACAATGCTCTGAATGTCATGGCTTTGTCATCTTAAATACTCTCCATTCTTTAAAGAAAACTGTAAAAATATTTAATTATAACTAATTTAAAGATCTTGTTGGGGTGGGGGGGTGTGGGAGGAGAAAAACTATATTTTCTCTCTGGTCCTGGTTTGTGGGGGGGGGGGGGGGGGTCCTGGAGACAAAAAAGGACCGGGTTTGGAAGGGGGGGGGTTTACATCCAGCTGGTCGTTCACCGTGAAGATGGGGTGGTGTTACCGTTTAAGGAAAACCTGGGAAAAGAGAACAAAATAAATCAAAGGCCAAACCATTACAGAACGGTCCAGAAGAGCACCTGGTCCTCCTTTATCTGTTACTAAACAACCAGGACGTTGATTGTGATAGGAACCCCCCATGTCTATCCTATACTGTAAATACTACCACGGCACAAACAAGGAGATACCAGTGATGATAAGAGTACGTAAACTGCCCTGTAACAGTTAGGCGAGCAAAGACCGGGTGTTTCATGACGGCCCCAGCCACCGTCAAAAGAAAAACCTGCTTCCATATTCTCTCTCTCTCGCTCTCGCCTCACCTGCACACCCTCTCCATCATGTGCGTGACGAGGCGGTCCGAGATGCCGGGGCACGACTCCTCGGCCAGGTTGAAGGCGTTCTCCAGCTCCTCGATGGCGCCCACGCCCCCGCCGGCCGCCCGCCTCTTCTCCTTCAGCTGGGCGACACATAGCCGGACGCGCGCGTGGAGAGAGAGATGGGACGACACGGGGCCGGATGAGTGGTGAGAGATACGGGTGGAGTCAGAGTGCAGTAGTGCTCGTCTCCCAGCTGAAATGCACTGGGATCGACCCCCCCCCCCGTCCGCTACACACTACCTGGTGGCGTGGCTGAGCCAGAGGCCCTGTCCCCTCCCTGTAGTGCTCGTTAGTAACGCTCCTGAACTCAACGGGAATCGCTTTGAAATGAGAATCTGTAGCAATCATTTCCCCGAGGACTTGATCTTGTGTATTCATACCACTCGAGCATGTAAACATTTTAAATCACGTGAGAGATTACAGATTTTACAATGTAAGACATTGAGCAAGTACTGTTATCAATAGCCTGTTTCTATGGATACACAGGATTGGGGAGCAGTACCAGGTGAGGCGTCCTGCTCAGGGGGGGGGTCTACAGGTGGACATTGAGGTTCGAACCCAGAAGCTTTTGCTGGAAACACATGAACCATTAACGGAGCTAACGGAGCAGAGAAGCAGTTTTAAAGGACTATCGGAGCGGACCTACCTCTCTAAAGATGGGCGTGACCAGAGCTGACAGACACTGTGACTTGTGTTGCCTTTTCACCGAATCTGCTGACTGGACAGAAACACAGAACACATTATAAACAAAGGACTCATGGTGTGTACTTCTGTTCTCAATGTGTTTCTGTGTGTGTCTTTGTGTGTTTCTGTTCGTGTGTGTGTTTATGTGCATGCGTACTTTGGTTGTGTGTGTGTGTGTGTGTGTGTTCCCCTGAGGCTGTTTGTTTGTACCTCTGGCTCCCACACATGCAGGGGCTAAAACGTGCAAAGGTGCGACTATGGCCATAGTCCATCAGGGCTTTGATCCCACACGTGCCTGATGGGGGGGGGGGGGGATGCTTAAAGCATACCAATGGTTTTTATTTTGTTTTGTTGAATTGAGGGAACTCACACAATTATATCCGCCATGATGCATGAATGACGTTTAATAATCTATTTGAGCGACTCATTGGTTTGAGAGACATTACCTACATTTGGTATAAGCCTCCTTCATATGTGTGTGGGCTATATAATACATACAGACTGAACACACAGTTCTAATTCACATAGGTGCTTTCCTCACTGATCTTCTATCTGGGTTTGGATGGAGGAGTGTGGACATCAGGCTGCGCTGAGGCCTACGTGGGGCACTTCATCTGGCCTCTTTTTTATCTCTGGAGGATGTGGGCTCGTCTCTTTATCTAGCACGGATGGGAGCTCGGTGCCCTCCTTCCTGCCAGTGGGTGTAGCTCAATCTGTGTCTGCACACCCCAGGCTGTCTGTGTGTGTGTGTACCTATTGTTCTGTGCATGTGTGCGTGTGTCTACCTTTTGATCCGTGGTGTGTGTGAATGTCTAGCTCTCGATCTGTGTGTGTGTGTGTGTGTGAATGTCTAGCTCTCGATCTGTGTGTGTGTGTGTGTGTGTGTGTGTGTGTGTGTGCGTGTGTGTGTGTGTGCGTGTGCGCGCGTGCCTCTTGGTCTGTGTGTGTGTAGCCCTTCTGCAGCTTGTTCATGGAGCTGGGTCTGACGGTGGGGAAGGTCCACATGGGGGACTGGCTGTCGTCTCCGTCGGCGTCCCTGAGAACCCACACGGAGGAGAGAGCAGTGAGAAACCCTCCAGGGCCTCGTACACCCAGAAGGCTGTTTCCACACCCCCTCTCCTGAACACGGGCATCAACGTAAACCCTTCTCTGCACTGCAGCCTGAAGGTATTGTTGACAGGTATGACCCTTTCTAAAAGATCCTGTAGTGTTTCAATTTATTTTATGGGAATAGCATGTCTCTCTGCTTGTCTGTCTGTATGCTTGTCTGTCTGTCTGTCTGTCTGTCTGCTTGTCTGTCTTTAAGTCGCTTTATCTGTCTGTCTGCTTGCCTGTCTTCAAGTTTGCCCATCAGCCTTGTTTGTCTGTCAGCTTTCTCTGTCTGTATTTTTGTTTGTCTGTTTGTCGTTATGTCTGTCTGCTTGTCCTTCTGTCTGTCCATCGGCCTGTCTGTCTGTGTGGGACCTGTCTCACATGTCAGAGTCGTCGGAGCTGGACTCCTCCCCGTGGCCCTCGGCCTTCCAGCGGCGGTAGCGGTCGATGAGCTCTGTCAGGTAGGGCGTCTTCTTGGTGTAGCGCGTGATGAACTTGTGCTTCAGGAGCTCCTTGGCTGTTGGCCTCTGGAGGGAGGGAGAGAGGGAGGGAGGGAGGGAGGGAGGGAGGGAGAGGGAGGCACAAAGCTCATCATTCAGTGTGAAGACCATCAGGAAGGAGTGCTTCCAGCCTTAATCCATCATACAAACAATCTAAAGTCAAAACATTAAATCACTAGTCATTTCTGTCTTCATGTTATTTGTGGTTATCCTGTGACAGGTACTGAACAACAGTTTAAAATCAAATTCCAGCCTTTCAGGACTGAAGCTTCCGTCAAGGGTCAGGGTCGGTGCGCTCATTCTTCCTGTTAGGACATTGTGACTGTCAGGACTCCAAGTGACTCAAAGTGATTGGTATGTAGAGGGAGACGCAGGCCACCCAAACATCTTAGGCACTGGCACACTGCCCCAACATCCATTGGGCCAGTGTGCCATACCCGCTGGTGGTGATGGGCGGTTGGGTCAGGTTTCTCGCACGCACACACACACACACACACACACACACACACACACACACACACACACACACACACACACACACACACACACACACACACACACACACACACACACACACACACACACACACACACACACACACACACACACAGCTTCACTCACAAAGCGTGGGTCTTTGTTGAGGCAAGCCTCCACAAACTCCTTGAAGGGCTTGCTGTAGGGGCCCTCCAGGGTGGGAGGGGTGTTCTTGGGGATGAGGAAGAGGACCCTCATGGGGTGCAGGTCAGAGTTGGGGGGCTCCCCCTTGGCCAACTCAATAGCGGTGATGCCCAACGACCAGATATCCGCCTTAGGGAAGAGGAACAGGGGTGGTGTGAGGACATTCTGCAGACACTTTGAATATTCAATCAATAAATGTGTTAAATATGTCAGATTTTATAACCAAATTTTTTTTAATCTCAAAGTTCAGAAAAAAGGCCTTTCTCGATTAAAAAAATACCGTCTGGCAAAATGCCAGACAAACATTGATTTAGGAGGACCTGGGCAGTCTAGTAAACGCATGCATTTACCTACTTACTACTGACCCACAAAGATCCTGAAACACACCAATACATCTCAACTCACCTTGAAGTCGTAGGCCGACTGTTTGATGACTTCCGGCGCCATCCAGAAAGGCGTGCCCACGAAGGTGTTCCTCTTGATCTGCGTGTCCGTCAGCTGGCCCGCCACCCCGAAGTCGGCCAGCTTCACGTCCCCCTGCTCCGACAGCAGCACGTTGGCGGCTGAGGCACAAAGAGATGGTCTGATGTTCCATCGGTCCACCACCTCACAGCCTCTGGGGCTGGGGGAGGGCTTTACATTTAGAGCATTAAGCAGTCGCCTTTATCCAAAGCAGAAGTCAGGAGAAGGTGAAACAATATATCGCTGTCGGTGCAGTAAGGATGTTCATTAAACCAAGTGCCAAGCACTAACACTTGTTAACCCATTCCCCATATACAACAAAGAAAGATAGGATAAGATGCTACACAACTAAGTACTATAACTTAGTACGACATACAATAAGTGCGTACTAAGTGCCAGGACGTACAACATACATGAGTAGGAGGGGTGGGAGGGGGTAGCTATACAGAGCCTGGGTGAACTCTGAACAGGTGAGCCCTGAACTCACCAGTGTGGTTGGGCAATGACACCAGGAATCTAATGTGCAAATTCTGATCTTCTATTTTAATATGCTTTTACTAAGTTTCCAATGAAAAAAAAATAATGCAGATTTAAATTAAGTGCTTAGAACTAAAACTGGACACTATTCTCAACCACTAAAGCCATTCACTGTATACAAGATCCAGTATTCTACCGGACATTATTATTATGTCTTTATTTTCAGTACAGCTTATCAAGATAATTTGGTCCGTCCATTGGGACAATGTCTGTGATGAAAACAAGGCAGAGACACCGGTGACTAAACACAGCCAGGTCAGATAAAGGTATCAATCTCTAGTTAGCCCAGAAACCAATAGCAGTCATTCACGTCGACTCCTGTGATCTGGAATTTGCAGTTGACTTCTTACCTTTGATATCTCTGTGGATCTTGCGTTCGAAGTGCAAGTACTCAAGTCCTTTAAGGATTTCCCTGAGAATCGTAGCGATGTAAGTCTCTTCAAGAGGGCCTGGGCGGAGCTAGCAGACCACACAAGGAGGAAGAGATGAGAGACATTAAGGCATGAGTATCTGTGATGTTACAAGATAACAGATGACATCATTAAATGTAGTTTATTATAGTTTATTTGAGCATTAGAGATGGACGGTACAAGTGTCTTCTCACCAGATCTAGAGCTGAACCACCACCTAAATACTCCATGATAATCCACAGTTTGGTCCCCTGGGCAAAAAACAAACACGACATCAATGTACTGAAAGAGAGTCAAGACCGTCCACAGTTACTATTGCCATTGTTGGTTGGCTGTTGTGTTTTGGGTGCACTGCAGCCAACACACACATAATCATGCGTTGGTAAATTAATGTTTGCAGATAGGTAAGCACTTTTAAACATTGTTTTGTTTTGTGCTATGCCCCATTTGGCATCTGTTGCACTCCAGACCTAACCCCAAAGGAGTGCCCCTTCTTTATGTTTTCATTCTTAGTTGTATTGTGTTGTATAACGCGGGACTGGGAAGCCCTTTGAGGCTGTGACTGATTAAGAGCTACACAGGTAAACTGGGACTTGATTAGGCCTGCTCACCTTCAGGTAGGAGCCATAATACTTGGTGACAAAGGGGCTGTCACACTGGCTCAGCACCGTGATCTCCTGCTGGATGTCTTCTATTTCATCCTCTGCCTCCTCCAGGTCTATGATTTTGATGGCCACCACCTCTTTTGTGCGGTTCTTGATGCCCTTGTAGACCTCGCCGAAGGAGCCTTTGCCGATGCGCTCCTGCTTTGTGAAATACTCCTCCGGGTCTAACCGAGAATTCTGGTTACACAAATAAAAACTTTAAAATAATTATTATCCAAAAAGTGTGTTCAAGCTGAAATGTATAAGTCATACTTGATGGCCAAACAGTTTTTTATATTTGATAAATGTTTATATGATATATTCTTATAGAAGTTTTAGATGACCTGCTGCTAACCTTACTATTATAGTTTCCACAATTATAGCCTGTGCACTTGAACTTAATGCTTTTAATGGAGTACTTAAGAGGCACTGCATGTCTTCATGGTTAAACTGTAGTCGCTTTAAACAATTATGAAGGGATTGTAACAGAAGATACAAAGTTGTCATGTGTCGTTTTTGGGTGGCAGAGACAACATCTAAACATCTTAGCACCTTATATTACCAATGTACATATTGGCATCACCGTTATTCTACCATTCGTTAAAGATGTGAATATCTTTCATACAGCGTTATTACGCCATATCATGTGCAACATCGACGTTTGCTATTATGGTTTCCACGCTTCCCACCCATACGTCAATGGACAGCATGCTCAGAGACACCCAGGGGTTCGCCTCTGTGTCTGGGTGGCAGAAGGGAGGTGACACTAGTCTGGATCCCAGACTCTCTCTTACCTGGTTCTGCATGTCTCGGAGGTGTGCCATCATCCCCCTGACAGGCTACACAGGAAAGGGACAACCGCGACCCTTTCTCTGTCAACGTGCAGTTGTCAAAGTCTTATTCCTTCTCGTTGTTCTTGCCCAATTCCTCTGGTTCTTAAGAAGCTAGGCGGCTAGCCAGCTAGCCCGCCTGCTGCTGGATCAACACCCAGTCTGCTGGCTCCGGCGGGGTTGTCACTCCGGGCAGCTGACTCAGAAGTCGGGCCACAAAGCGCTCTATATGTGTTCCGTATCCATGTATATGAATCGTGGTGATTAAAGATTAAAAAAAGCCCCTTTCCGATATGAATTTTTAAATTATTTTGACCAGAGTCTACAGCCCAGTTCTTCAATTGAAGCTTCAAAAGACAAAAATAATGGCATGTGCCGAGTGCGCATGCGCGGCATATTGAGGACCTAGGTTTGTGGGAGTTGTATTTCTACCAAGATTACCATGGCGACGGAACAGGGCTCATCATCCTAGGACTGTGTGGTCATCTCTTCCAGGAATATATATGTATATATTATATATATGTATATATATATAAAGTATAGGGAATTTTACTTAAACAACAAAGACAGCGGTAAATGTTTGCATTAAAGTGGCCATCTCAATATGGATTATGCAATTTATGCAGAACCTTGAGAACAAATCTCTTCTCTGTTTTCTTGCTCAAGGTATCTGAGAACACAGTGGGTTGACAGTTATGTGTTCAATATGCACTTGCTTAATAAATATTTAAAATAAATCATTGAAGGTGATTATATCTATACACATATGATAAAAGCTACCCTTAATAATTTATATAAGTGGTTACACACACACACACACACACACACACACACACACACACACACACACACACACACACACACACACACACACACACACACACACACACACACACACACACACACAATATTTCATTTAACTATTGGGTTTAATTTGTGATGGACTATTAATAAGCACACTGTGCGCGTATTAGTCGAAGTTCGTCTATTTGACAGATACCGCTAGTAGGGGGGATTGTAGGCACTTTTTCTCAAGTACCCTCCCGCGTTCTCTCCATCCAACCGAGTTGGTCATCAGAACACTTAGGCTCCGCTCTGGCGAACGCACCACGTCAAACAAAACGAGCGAATAATTACACACATTCTCCCCGTAGTAGTGTTGCCAGATTGGGCCAGATATCTAGCCCAATCTGGCAACACTGCCCTGTAGCCGCCTTCTGCCTCGCTCGTCGTGGCTCTGTCTGTTTATCTCATATGCCCTCCAGTCCCTGTCTGTTGATCGTATGAACTGAACATTGCAGACTCCCAAACGGTAAGTTTGGCAGCACAACAGGCCGAATGAAGCCGTTTTATGCGGATATGCCCGCACTAGCCAGCTAGCCTCAAGCGGTATCTCCAACGCAGGTCGCGTCCGTGACGCTCCTCACGGCCGAGAATAGACACTAGAGTTGGCATCGTTTAGCCTTTTAACACAATTGTCTATCTTCTGTGGTAGAATGACAACCCAATTAAACATTGTCAATGAGTCTTTATAACTAAATTATCAGACTTTGTCTCAAATCCCATAGATATTGGGTTGTTATTTATGGGCTGCGGTTCCCTCGGTGTCCTTTTTTTCTTTTTCTAAAATCCTCAACAAAACGAAATTAGGTCCAATATATTATTATTAATTTCAGACCACCGACAATTTGTGAAATGCAATAAAGGGTGAAAGATCATACACTGTAAAAAAAAAAATATATGTAATGTAACGTAAAAATGGCTCTCATTACACACTATTGGCCCATGTTGTATTAGCTTCCTTTTCCTTGATGTCTGTAGACTGTATGAGTGGGCAAACCTATACCTCACCCTCTGCGGAGGAGACCGAGATGAACCGCATCCACTATGATCTGGAGTACACAGAGGGCATCAACCAGCGCATGAGAATCCCAGAGACCCTCAAGGTGGCCCCGGACGCTCACTCCGGGGGGCTGCCTGTCCATCACCTCTTCCCCTTCCCCACCACGCTCATGCAAGTACCCGAGAGGATCATCATAGCGGGTAGGCATGGCGACTTGATTATTTTTATTTCTGTCTATCTTGGTCTTTGCTGTGATGTGTATCATTGACTATATGACTATTATCAATACAACAACAAGACAATGAATCATTGGTAGCGATGGAAAGGAATTGGAGACGGAAAAACTGAACCAGACAAATGAGTGAGTGAATTGTTCGATGAGGTACAGTGTAGTGAATCTTAATAGTTTTGTTGGCTTACGGGTAACTTCAGCAATCAGCTCATCTGTTTTCAAATAATGGTATGGATTTCATATTTTGCAAATCATCTAAAACTTGTTTAAAGGAAGTTCATTTCATCTGACATGCGGCAGAAGGGGATTTGTCTTTGGAAATGTTTCTGTTGGATCAAATGCCCATCACCATCATCTCTTCAACTCTTCAGGAGATGAAGATGACCCTCGGTTCTCCCGACCCCACGACCTGGACCTGATCCAAACCACTGGACCTCCCATGGACCTTCTGGACATGAAGGCCCCCCCACGGACCCTCACCCTCTCTGAGCAGCCCCTGGACTCCCTGGAGACGGAGCAGACCCCATCGCCCCAGTCCCACGTCAGCCAGGGGGTAGGCACACACCCATCAGGATTCATCCTAATTCGGTCCCTTGTGTTGTATTTCATCTGCTCTTATTCATACGATGTGTCATTGCTTACATTTCTATGATAAATGAATGCTAATGGGTGGTTGTGTGATCAGAACGCATCACTGAGTATTGTTGCGTCGCGTATGATTTATTTTATTCCACACCAGTTAAACCCACAATGTTTCTTGGAATCGACCAGCTTCAGCTTCAACCTAAACGACGTAGTAATCCGTGGTGGTTCTGAATCCTCAGGTGCGCTCTCATTCACGGTCTCGACGGGAACGGAGCGTGAGCGAGAACCTGGCCCCTCGGCATGTCAGCCACACCGGCCGAGGGGACATGAGGTGGGTGCTGCTGGCTCACTCGCACAGAAACCACAGGACATGAGTCGCTCAATCGATGGTTGAATCGACAGAAAGCTAATACGTGTTTATCTCGATAATCGTTGACTTGTTCTTTTGTAATTTGTGAAGCAGTTTTTGGTGTCTTTTCACTCTTTTTCTTTGAGCTGTGGTAACTCATTTATGGATTTATCTGAAAGACATTCCCGACACTTATTCAATCTTTCACTCTCACATCGTTCACATCTCCTTCCTCTCCATCCCCCTTCCCTTCCTACCCCCACCAGTGTGTCCCCGTCCCCCTCGGCCGCCCCCCCGCCGTTCCGGGCGTGCCCCCCTCTCTGTTCCCCGGAGGACGCCAACATCAGCCTGTACACAGCGGGGGGCGTGCTCTGCTACATCCAGTCCACCACGCGCCGGGCCTACCAGCAGGTCCTGGAGCTCCTGGAGGACGGCCCTCGCAGGTGACGCCTCTCCCTCTCCTCTGGGGATGTGTGGCGGGGGGACTCCCGTCTGGGTTAGGGTCCACATTGTTTGGCGTCTTAAGGCAGTAGCTCAGGAGGTTGAGCGGGGTCGACTGGTAACCGGAAGGTTGCTAGTTTGATCCCCGGCTCCTCCTAGCTGATTACCAGGTGTCCCTGACCGAGACGCCTAACCCTGACTGGCTGTCGCCCTGCCTGGTCGACTCTGCCGTCGGTGTGGGAAAATGTGAATGACGGCTTTAAGTCCCTTTTATCTAAAATGACCAACAGAGGATTCAGACTTGTTTATTAAGGAGAAAGCTGTGGATTAGGGTATCTAGCTCGAGGATGCCTACATTTAGGCTTTGGGGGACATTAGGATTGAACCCCAACCCTCCTGGCTTGGAGTCAGAACACCCTGCCAACTACAATTCCCTGTCCCCGGTACTTAATTCATTAGTATCTTGTCATATATTTGGCTTTATTTCAGTACTGTTGTGACACCCTATTATGATGTTATCACTTAATTGAAATGGCAATAATTCTCAGCACAACAGGATGAGAAAGATAGCCTCCAACCGGAACTGGAGTTAATGAGTTTATCCCTATACTATATGGTAGTCATTGTAATATGTGCACAACCAACACTCCATAGTTGTTGAACCTGGCTCTGACAATCGTTACCAGTCAAACCCTTAAGATTCTACTAATATATAATCAATGATATTTCTATCTATTTCTCGTGAAGCTGCATAACTTTCGCACCATTCTGGACATTATCTTGTGGTTACCTTAGTTTGTTTTATTCTGTAAATACGTCTCAACTCATCAGAAGCAAGTCAATGTACTTGCAGAGAAAACACTTGAAATATATTCTGCTGTGCTTCCTATGGAAACCTGTATAAATCATTAAGAAACCCGTACCAGTTGGTCACCTTATCATAATGTCTTAACATTCAACGTCTGGACTGACTGGTTTTCTTAGCTTTAAAGGGGTCGGCAAACCAAGAGTAAAGTCACATACGCCAACATGCTCATACAACTGTATTAAGCTGTGCTCATATACATGTATATTACACCCGTTTCCATTCCTTCTGATAATATTAACTACAAATCCACAAGGTGGCAGCAAAAACAAATATGATATATGATTGACCGCTTAATATTTAAAAGGCCCCTTTTTCTAACAATGGATTTGATTGTTATTAGCCATTACAAGCCATCGGAAAATCTGCCATGCGACTTGTTGACATCACAAGCGGGACTGTCCCCCTAGATGTATGAAGGATAGATCAGTGAACCAGCCTACCCAGTGGAGTGTAGCAACTGGTGGGCTTATCTAGCCATCACATGTCTAGGTGGACCCTAATCAGACTTAAACCTGATGGTAAAATAGGGGCCCTTTTAAAAATGGCTGGGGTTAATATCTAGCTTAATAATGCCCAACAAACTGTTGTCCACAGGACCCAGATGGAAATGACCCTTGATTTAGCAGCTGAGGAGTCCAGTTTGGTGGACGCGTCCTCCCTGCGACGTCAGGTAACTAACCGACACTACATTACCACTAGGAGGTAAACCAACTCAAAAATAAGCCGGAACGTACAGATGGATACGAGCGGTGTAAGAATGCCTCTTGGAGTGCTGATAGTATTTGATCTATCTAGTGAGGGGTCAGCAACCTGCGGCTCTGGAGCCGAATATGGCCCCTCTACCCCCCCGCTCCATGTAGCTCTGATTACTATTTTTTCTTTTAATAATAACAACTTTTTATCTTTTATCTCAAAGGGAACACCTCTCATTTTGGAGATCAAGGTGTTACTGTGACACTGAAATAGCAAAATAAAGTGTTTTAATATTTTGTTCTACAACAATACATTTCATAAATGCAACCAACTATAGGCTATTGGTTCTTTTATATCTAGTATAACTAGGTACAAAAGTTAGATGCTGTGTTATCTTCATTTTAGGGGTCGAATAGGTTTTGTGGCTCAAGATATATTTATTTGGTGGGAGGGACCAGAAATGGCTCTTCTGAGAGTGAAGGTTAACGATCCCTGATCTAGTGAACGGTTCTTTCAGATTGTGAAGCTGAACCGCCGTCTGCAGCTGCTGGAGGAGGAGAACAAGGAGCGCTCCAGGAGAGAGATGATTCTGTACTCTGCCACCGTGGCCTTCTGGCTGGTCAACACCTGGACCTGGTTCCGTCGCTAACAACCACCCACAACGGACCACTGGCCATTGACTTTCCCAAACGGCGGTGGTCGGATCAAATTCTTCCTTCCATTTTCTAGTCCTCTCCCTTGCATGGTCACAATGTGAACCAAGAAACAACCGCCATGTTAGTCCTCTCAATGGTTATAATCCTACAAACACTGCCCATGGGTGATAGTTTACAAATGGGTGGGGGGACTTATAAAAGGAGAAGCAATAGAGTGAGACAATTGGTTTGGGAAAGTAATGCTAGACTGGTTATCAGGTTATCAGGTTATCTTGTTATGGGTTGTGGTTCAGTAGTTTGATTGAATGTTGTTTTGCTCTTAAGTGTCATAACATGACAAAATCTAGAGAGGCCATAATAATTTCCCTAAATAATCATTGCGTCTTACCCAAAATAATGTACAACTGTGTGTATAATATTTATTTACAATATTTATGAGTATTGTTGCAACACTTGAGTTTTATAGTGTTTATGGAGCATTGTAGCAATTGCAAATACACAGTAGTTTAGTTCAACATTTTGATACCATTTATTATCTTGAGTCAAATGATGAAGGATAATGGTCATGTATTTTAATTTAGTTGGCAATGGTTTCTGGCAATGGATGTTGATGACCAAAAAGAGTAAATGCATGAAAGTTTTTTCCATTGATTCCACATTGTATGCTGGAAATAACTAGATTGCTATAAATATGTGTACTTGATGTCTGTGTATATAAAGTAATTATGTGTATATAAAAAAATATATATTTCATTCTGGATGAAAGATCAATGTGAACCATGTCCATGGGCATTTAGTGAGAAATCCCAACGGGCTTTCACAACAAAAATGCTACTTGCTGAATGAATATTGCGTCTGTGATGATGTACCTATACTGTGATGTTAGACATTCATTCTTTGTCTTAATGCAAATATGTATTATTTCTTAATACTTCAGTGTACATGATAAATGAAAGATGTTGATGATGTGTCTTTGATTGTACACCACTGACCAATACTGCCCCTATTGGTCCATCCGTGTTACAGCCAAAACACTAGTCCTACTGTTGAGGTAGCGCCAGCTAAAGGAAACTATTCCTATGTCATAACAATGGGGATCACAAAACTGGCCGATCTGATTCGCATCGCAGCACCTGATGCGATCTCTTATAAAGATATAAGTGACTACACAGGTAATACATTATAACTCGGTTTTCGTAGTATTCTATTGGTGGCTAATCCTAGTTAGCATACCCCTTTGTAATTCTGAAAGTAACTTCGCTAATGCTCACATACAAGATGCACAAAAACAAGGAGATCACACCATGAATATTTTGTGTATCTGTGTGTCTTCTCTCATTCATCAGGGAAGGTGATTGCGCTGGATACTTCTATTATTATGAACCAGTTCCGGACTGCTGTACCTAAACTCAACTTTCTAAGGTGAAGGTATTGGATAAATTATCAATTTTGGGCGCTCCTGGTTTTACCATATTAATTGGGCAGGTATCTGATACCTGTTTTATTCGGTGTCTTCAGTCCTATGACAGGTATCTTCTTCCGCACGCTCACCTTCCTAGAACATGACATCAAGCCCGTGTTTGTGTTTGACGGCAAGCCCCCTGGGGAGAAGCTGGCTGTGGTAAGTGTGGACAGCGGTTTGCATCAAGATGTGCGTTTCATAGATGTCTCTCGTCTGAATAAATAAGAATACGTGATATGCCAACGTGAAATTATGTTGCTATCGTTATTTGTGAGTCTGTTTAGAATATAAGTACCAATGACGTCTTGAAGACCAACAGCCCCCTGTGACTCCTTACAGCTGGAGAGGAGAGCAGAGACCGCTGGATGGAGCTCCCCAAACCGCTCTGGTGCTGGTAGGACCAAACCTTTAACATGCATTTTAGTATTGTACCGTCCATTCACTACTCAGCTTCACTTCACAACTTGTTTCCCCGTATTAAATAGTCCTGAAAGTATCAGTGACACGTTTTATTGTCTATTTTTTTTTAGCATCATCACAGACCAAGGAATGTCTTCAGCTCTTGAAGCTTCTAGGTGTACCAATCCTTCAGGTAGGCTTTCAGCAACAAGATGTCCTATTACTAAATGCTTTAACTCGAGCCAATTCCCCAGAACAGACCTATTCTAGCAGAGGCAGGACAATATTTGGATGCATCTCATTGTGCTCCAGGCCCCGGGGGATGGGGAGGCTCTGTGTGCACGCCTCGTGAGTGAAGGTACTGCGGACGCGGTGGCGTCAGAGGACATGGACACCCTGCCCTTTGGAGCAGGCCTCCTCATTCGTCAACTGAACGCAAAGAAGGACAGGTTAGAGCTGTACTCTTTACAGTGCTGTTTCTGGATTCTTGGATTCTTTAGTCAAATGTTGATGAAAGTAGAAACCTTGTTTTTTTTTATTGATTTCCACTTTTCAAAATGGTTCTTCAGAAATTAATGAGGGAAGAAGAAGATGACTGAAATGTAAAACAACTTTTCTAAATTTGATAAAAGATTGCTAATAGATGATCTATAAAATTCGAAAATCTACTTTATTCCAGTGAGGTTATCGAATATTCCTTACCCAAGATCCTTGAAAAGCTGAAATTAAGCCAGGAGGAGGTAAGGTCACTTTTAATAACATTAATTCACACATCGCTTCCACCTGACACATGGGTAATATATGTGTTGCGACAACATCTGTTGGAAATAATTTCCTTTGTAATTGTACAACTATACTTCCCATGGCCTTCCTCTCTACCAGTTTGTGGACCTGTGTATTCTGCTGGGCTGTGACTATTGCGACAAGATAGTGGGTTTAGGCCCCAAGAGAGCCCTGAAGCTGATCCAGGAACATCACACCATAGAGCAAGTGGTTCTGAATATCAACAGAAAGGTGCGGGATAGGACACCTTATGAACCCTTGACATCTTCCCCCTCTATATAAATATATGTATATATAATCATTTTAGTATCTCCTTTTGAGGTTTGAAAACTTTTACTGTCATATCTGTTATTTCTCACTGTATTATACTATAATATTTAACAATTACCGGTATATGCCGAAAGCTAATGGAATAGTCCTTCGGTCTTGGGGGCTATTACCGACTATTCACGGAGCCTGAGGTGAATAATTGTTTTAGTATATACTACATGTCAACACTCCGAAAATAAACAAGATAACACTTTTTGCCGGGATTTATTTGTTTTTATTAGCGGCTTATTTGTTTTCATTAGCGTGACGAGACGACCGTCACGCAATATCCCGAGTTTGAGATCTCTATCATGGGATATTGCCCAATATCCCGAGATAGCAAACCAATCAAATTGCGCCATCTCTAAACTGTAATATACTGTCTGCGATTATAAAGGACATCTTGTATTATTCACTAACTTCAGCATTGTAATGAAATCAGAGAATGTGTGAAACCAACCAACCTTTTTCTTCTTATTGCCTCACTGCAGACACATCCTGTTCCTCATTTCTGGCAGTACCAAGAAGCCCGGAAGTTGTTCCTGGAGGGGGCCCACACCGTAGCCCAGGAGCTGGTGTGGACGGAGCCGGATGAGGAGGGCCTGGTGCAGCTCCTCTGCACCACACATCATGTCAAGTGGGTAGGCTCATGTGGAGGTGGGCTTCAGTCTCACCTTATATAGAGCTAGTATATATATACATATTTATATTTATATATATAGACCTTGTAAGTGACGACCCATACTCTGCTCATACATTCAACATAGTTACCCTTACATTTTCCTCCATCATTTTCCTCCAGTCATTTAACGCTTTTCTCTCAAGCGGTTAACAGTGAGGCTAGGATTAATTCAGGCATACAATCAACATTGAAATGGCAATCGAAAAAAGCTGCGCAATCTTGTTGTTTTTTTTATTTAAAATTGTAGTTGATCGTTCAAATGGATCCATTATTACAACCAAGTAGAAACTTTAAAGAAGAAGTAAACATTTTTTGCCTGCAACTAAACAACTAAAAATGTAAAGCTTCCACTGAAACACAAAATGCAGGCCAATTTAAATGAGAAATACACACACAGGCCAAGACATATTATTTTTTTCTTTCTTTTTGTGTGTGTGTGTGTGTGTGTGTGTGCGTGTGCGGGGCCTCAGAGAGCCCAGGATCCGCGGGCGAATGGTTAAATTCCGTGAGGCACGGGAGAAAAAGCGGAAAGAAAGGGAGGAGGGGAAGAGCGGCCCCAGCAGACAGATGCGCATGGAGGACTTCTTCAGAGTCACCAGGAAGAGGAAACAGGTGACGCCCAATGAATCATCACGGTCATCCGGGCCAGAGCGTACTAAACACTACTCTCAATAGATTTAAGCCATTATCTATCATTCTTATTAAATGAACTAACTAAACAAAAGTTAGTTAGTATTAGTGGTGGCTTGGGACCTCCAGATGGACAGAAACAGCCCTGCTAATAGAAACTTAAACTTGCTCAAACTTGAATAAATAAAAGGTAATGATTGGGTGTCTTTCTTCATCTCTTCTCCTAGCAGATGGATGGTGCCGAGGCTGTTCCCAGCAAAGCAAGTAAAAAAAACCTAACAAGTCCTAGCAGAAAGCATTCCGTTGCGTCTCGGCCGGGGTTGGATGAGGACCCCAAGACCTTGCCATATTTTCTTTAAATCTACTGATTCATGTTTACCAGTCCTCCCACAAGAGACAGCACACTGGTCCTCCCAGCAGTGGTCTCCGAGGCTGCGTCCACCGCGACAGGGAAGTCACTCCAACACACGCCTGTCAATGAAGCACATAAAAGATGTTCTCGGGGTTCGCTAGACCCACGGACCACCATCACCCAGCGCTAGGGAGGGCTATGAAAGAGACCAGTGTGTGATCCCTGCTATTGATGCCTCTGGAGACAGGGTATGTTTCATCACAAGGACATTCAGCAGACACCTGCTGGGTGACGGGAGCCAAGGCGGGGACCAAAGCCTTGAATGTTAAGTACGTCAGGGTGTCAAGGCGGGAGATGGAGAACTAATTAGCTACCATCATACATTTATTTATTTATTTATTATGTTTCAATTTTGAGTCAACGATCATGTGCAGTTGTCAAGATTTTTGCAAATAAACAAATATTTGGTTGGATTTCTTGTCTGTATTTTCTGTTTAGATTTTATGATCGGGAATGCATCATTTACTGTTTTTTGTAGTTCGACATAAACTCTATATACAGTATATACCTAAGTTATCATGTAATTATAAGACAGGAGATTAACATTCTTACACTTGCAGCATTCCAATCCAATAGGTGGCGACTGTGTGCATGAAGTTATGTATTCCTCCTCTTTCCCACTCGGAAGAAGTCATTCATCAGTCAGCCAACTGTCTCCCCCAAACTAGACCTCTCGGCAAGGTGTCTGGCCGCCGCCGTCGCGGTACGTCTCCCCGGTAGACAGTCCCCCCATCCCCTCACCCACGTGACCTCACCTTGATTCCTCCAGCTGACAGTAGCAGTGAAGCAGTAGTAGTAGTGGGTCATGGCGACGAGTGCGAAACGAAAACAGGAGGACACACATCTGAAGATGCTCCGGGAGATGACCAGCCTTCCCCCGAATCGGAGATGCTTCGACTGCGACCAACGCGGCCCGACCTACGCCAACATGACCGTGGGCTCGTTCGTCTGTACCACTTGCTCTGGGGTCTTGTAAGTGCGGTTGTCTCGTTGTGTTGTTGTTGTTGTTGTTGTTGTTGTTGTTGTTAACGATGCAGTGTGTGACTGTTTTGATGTTGAAGGCGTTAGTTGTGTAGGGTGGGACCCCCTTGCGGTACCGTTAGCCAGCCTGCTAGGACCAGAACCGAGCAACACTTGTCTTAACCTGGGACTATCCGTCTTCAGGAGAAGGGTTCCCATGGCTTCGACCTGGATAGGTCGCATCATTGTTTGTGTTTGATTGACAGATGTTGTTTTTCTGACCGCTCGGTGGGTGGTCGATGTTGAGGTGAGAATAGGGGATATCGTAAGTTCATGTTGGTCCTCATCTTGGCTGCCCAACATCATGTCAGCAGTGCAGTTTAAAAGATGTTTGCTGCTTACTCAAATATGTGACTAGCATTATAAAACATAAAGTCGGAGGCAGAAGTGCCTCGGACGTCCGAACACACCTTTAGTATACAATAAAACATGGGGCGGGTGTTTTCTGCATCGCTGTTAGTCTCGGAAACCACAGCGAAACTCGCTTTGGAAACAATTGTCAACTTTGGTTTGGATTTTTACCGTATCGGTGGTCAATTGCCCACATGGAATAAATTTGTCTCTTCAGACTCTATACACTATAGCCTACTCAAACCCAGGCCACACTTGGGTGAATCCATTTAATCTGTTTTTATTATTGACAGATGATAAAAACAAGCGTAATGTGGTGATTCATACCCCACGCTACATTCATTTTTAGCTTTGGTTGTTGTTTTGGTATATTTTGGTGTGTTTTTTGTTGCATCTTGCTCTCTGCTGCGAACCTCTCCCCTTTCTGCCTCCTCACACACAGGCGAGGGCTGAATCCCCCACACAGAGTAAAGTCCATCTCTATGACCACATTCACACAGCATGAGATCGAGTTCCTACAGAAACACACCAATGAGGTATGTGTTTCCTTATCGGTATCCACGCAGCACACACATTTAGAAAAAGGCTCTGTGTGTTCCGCATGCATGTATCCTCTCAGATGTCTATCCGTTATGGGCTAGAACGAGTACTTTATTGGCAAATCACTGGGCTTCGCTCAGACAACTTTATTTGCATTCCTCTCCACCCTGCCCCCCCACACACACACACACACACACACACACACACACACACACACACACACACACACACACACACACACACACACACACACACACACACACACACACACACACACACACACACAAATTTACGCACGCCTTGTCACCCCCTCCCCCTCCCTCATGTCGAACCTCTCTCTCCCCCTACTCTCTCCGACTCCCTTAACATTCCTCTTCCCTGCCCCCCCACCCCATCCCGCCGACCTCCCCCGCCAGGTCTGTAAACACATCTGGTTGGGTCTCTATGACGACAGGACCTCAGTTGTTCCTGACTTCCGGGAACCGCAAAAAGTGAAAGAATTCCTTCAGGAGAAATATGAGAAGAAAAGATGGTAATCTGATTTCACTCTTGTTTCAGGACAGTCACAGACGTTCTTGTTGTTACTTGTCTTCGTGTTTAGTCGATGTCAAACATGTTGCTCAAAGATGGCACAAAAAGCCGGATCTTTGCCAGGAACCAACTGTTAATTGACTGCTTAATTGTATTGGAAACAAAATACACATATATGCATATCTATAATAATGTATGTATAAAACATGTGATAACAATAACAACCAACAGCCATCCGTTCTAATGTTAACATGAGACGGTTCCTCCTTCCCTGGGGGTCCAGGTATGTCCCCCCGGAGCAGGCCCGGGCAGTGTCCACCGTCCAGGCCGGCGTGTCGGGCTCCTCGGCCAGCAGCACCGGCAGCACCCCGGAGGTCCAGCCCCTCAAGACCCTGCAGCTCACCAAGACCCCCCCACGCCAGGTACCGGCTGGGTT
>NC_082389.1:18057481-18114981 GCF_031168955.1 Gadus macrocephalus
TCATCAGTCCATCCAGTGGATTTATGGGTTCATCCATCAAATACACTGCGCTGACAACATATTGGCCACAAAATGGTTCATCTGGTTCAGAATGGCAGCTTGTATCACCCAGGCATTTTCACATGAAAGGGACAGCAGACCCTCTCAGTATTTCCTGCAGTGTACCCCCTCTACCCCTTGTCCCTCCCTAACGGTATCCCACAATGCACCTGCCCAGTGCGTTGTAAGGGATGAGAAGGGGGGAGAGAGAGAGAGAGTGAGGAAGGAAGGAAGAGAGGGAATCCCATTTGACCTTGACAGCTAATGCTAATTTTGGCGGCCATGCAACTGCAATGGAGCATCCCACTGCAACCGCAGCACAGGGGCCGGCCTGCCTGCCTAGCCCATTCTGAGAGCCCCAGAAAGACTATGGGTGAGGGGCCTCTGCAGGGAATAAGCATTGAATCGTTACATAAATCCATAGATGTATCCGCCATGGGCACCGAGAAGCCGTGCCAACCGCGACTGCTCGAGTTATGCAACCCAGAAAGACGAAGCCGTTGATCGTGCCCCCATGTTGGTTACGCGTTGGTTTCTGGTGTTTTAACGCTCTGGCGCTGTTGGGGAATCGGCGCAGGGTCTGATCTTCCATCGCTGCATGGACGATCACAATGCACCACAATGCATCTCACTATGGTGGGCCATCCATTAAGGAATTTGGCTTAAAATAAACGCCGATGTTTTTTCTGAATTAGAAATATCAGCCGTGCGGTTTTATTGTAAATATATATATATATTCAAACGCACGCAGGGATACAATTGCGATGATGTAAAAAATATTATTGATTCATGATTTTTTTTAGTAAAACAGAGGATTACTAACGACGACTCGTCGTTGTCCCAATCGAAACAGAGCCGGCCTCTCATACGGTGATACCGAGCGGCCCCCCTCCCCTCCCCGGGTGGGTCCCAGGATCTTACCCCAGCTGCTCGCCGTGCGTCCCAGCAGCTCGCCGGTCCGCGGGTTGTAGATGGAGTCCTTCCAGCTGGACTTCTTCTCCTTGTCCGCGGCGACCACTGCGGCGGTGGTGAGGGCGACGGCGGCGGGTTTCTCTTCGTTGCTTGCCATGGTGGAAAGACTGGTGGAGGATGGCTCCGTCTTATTGTCTTCTCTTTTAAAATATCCTTCCTTAAAATAAAGAAAAGCGCAGCGGGCAATGTGGTGATGAGACGATGTGCCGATGAGTGGCTGGGTCTGTGGTGAGGACAGAGTGGGCGGTAGAGAATCAAGGAGCGGGGCTCTGGTGTGAGGAGGAGGAGGAAGAAGAAGGAAAAAAGAGGAGAGGAAAAAAAGGGTGACGTATACAGCAGCGCCGCGTGGCAGCAGATGCGACCCGGGCAGATGAGAGCGTTATTGCACCTTATATATAAAGCTCGCGCAGTGTCGGGGCAATAACGGTGGTTATTAACGATAGAAGGGGATCTTAATGTGTCCACGGTGGTGTGTGTGAGGTGTGGAGGCTTGCACCCATTCGGTGTGTTTCATTTTGCACTTAATTTCACTCAAACTGTCTATCAATCCGTTCCAATGAATGTCCCGATGAATTCACACGAGGCATGTGTGTTCTCACATTTTAGCATGGATGCATCTCAGTTTAGTGACAAAAGGTGAAATGCAAAGCCGCGAACATGTTCCCGTACATTAATTGATTCCCATGGAGGTGCGCAGTGGGTGGATTCCAAACCCTCGAGAGATCCACTTATCGCGAGTTGTGGCTTCTCGCGAGCACCGCTACACCTTTGCAGCAAGAACCGGGATTTATTCTTTTTTTTTTCTGCCCTCACCGCGTTGCCATGGCAACGCAGCATCACTAAAATAAGAATGTAAGCCAAGTGTAGCGAGCGAGCGAGAGCCTACCGTGAATGTATACGTGTTGTCAGAGTGAGAGACCACACAACAAATATGTCCCAAAACGAATGGCAAAGGGCCACTACAGCCACAGCCACTACTCACTAACAAAGACGATGCCATTGACAGATAAAGGACGTTACATAACCACCGTTTGTCTAGAGGGAGGAGGAAGGGTGCTGCTATAGGTCTGATAGCAGTGCTATCGTGATGTGGGGAAGACGGTTGCAAAGCAGGCCATGTCGGAACTCAATATTGCCCCTGTTACAAACACACACTAACACACCACACTGCGGGCACTGACGTTAAGGCTAGTCTATTTTAAGACCATGGGTAAAATTAAACACACGTAAGAGAGAGAGAGAGGAGGGAGGGAGGGGGAGAGAGAGAGAGAGAGAGAGAGAGAGAGAGAGAGAGAGAGAGAGAGAGAGAGAGAGAGAGAGAGAGAGAGAGAGAGAGAGAGAAGGTTAAAATTCAGGAACAAGCAAGAGAGGGGAAGAGAGAACGATAGAGACTCAGCAAGAACATGCGAGCGGGGGGAGAGGTAGAGAAGAGAGCTTTGACAACCAAACCAAGTGCCTGTGTGTAGAGGGGGAGGGGGACTTTGAAAGGACTTGAGGCTGAAAATCCTGTATCTCTCTCTCTTCTGCAACTGACTCTCACACACACGCATAATTACCATTGTTTGTCCCAAAAACTAAAAACAGAAAATGAATCCCGTTACTGTGGACTCAATTAGCGTGAGCGCCGCCGCGGCCACACAATGAGGGAGAACAGATCTCACTTGTGCTCAATCAATCCATTCATGGGTCCCCATGGCAACCATCGCAGTGGAAATCAAATACATTAATGGGAACAGGGCCGTGCAGAGACCCTTTGAGGGGCAGGGGCTCAAATTAAAAAAAGGGCACATGTTTGTTCATGAACTCATCAGAAGTGGTTTGGTGTTGATATCTATAAAAACAATTAAGCTATTACAAAATAAAAGCCTTGAATATGAATTAGCCTAACTATACACAATGTATATGTATGACTTTAAAAAATTTTTTTTATGTTTTTCTATTAAACACAGGGTGGTGGGAACTCCACAATGAGTTTATGAACACATCAGAAGTGGTTTGGTGTTGATATCTATAAGAAGAAGTGAGCTATTAAAAATAAAGCCTTAAATATGGATGCAATACATGCACTGAAAACTTTTGCATTTTTTAAAAACAATTAAAAAAGTTTTTCTTTAAAACAAGGGGTAGTGGGGACTACAAAACGAGTACATAAACACATCAGAAGTGGTTTGATGTTGATAGGAATAATTTCAAGTGAGTTATTAAGAATTAAAAAAATGACGTTGCACTTTTTTGACGGTCCCTAAGCACTTGACGCTATAGAGTGGCGAAGTCACGCCCCTTCCGGTAGGGCTCATGGGACCTATGAGATCGAAAAAAATGAATGGGTGTCAATGGAGAGAAAATAATTATTTTCTGGTCCCGGTCTTTATATGCCCTGGATTACACATATGTTGTTTGTGGATTTAAATGATAATTTTTCATGCAAAGAAAACTAAAAATGTTCGTGAAGAAGTCTGATAATTTTAGGTTTTATGTGAGGCCGCTTTGTGAACTACAGCTCTTCGCTGCTCTCGACGCATATGATATACGTCACCACACTCGCCCTTGGAACTCGGCACAGAGATGGCGATCTCTCTGCCCCACTTCACCGCTTTTTCCAAGGGGAGGATAAAAGCATCGAAAGAGGTGAAAACCATTATAAGTCGGGGCACGTGCAGAGTTTCAGTTATGCCGATGGGAAGATTGTCGGTCTTCTCCACGCCAGTCGCAGGGAGCGTGACGTCACATACGAGCCGTGTAGTCTTTCTCGTTGTGTTTTCTCTACAGCCTTTATCTGAACAATTGCACAATAAACTGTCGAACTCTTTGCATGAAAAATTATCCTTTAAATCCACAAACAACATATGTGTAATCCAGGGCATATAAAGACCGGGACCAGAAAATAATTATTTTCTCTCCATTGACACCCATTCATATTTTTCGATCTCATAGGTCCCATGAGCCCTACCGGAAGAGGCGTGACTTCGCCACTCCCCGGAAAATAGACGAATGTCGAATATAAAACCAATTTCACCCCGTTCTGCCAGAGACACTGAGACAGAGTAGACATGAAACGGATTTGGCCATGGCATGTGGCCAAGTAGTTACTACAGAGTATACAGATTAAATATAACGATGTATGCTTTCCCTTTGCAATTTCAAAAGGTTTCCCAGATAGGTTAGCTGTATAGCTAGCTGGTAGGCTATAGAAAATAAACCGAGTGGTAGCCACTTTCACAGGTCAGTTAAAACGATGCTAGTTGAAAAGCTTTTGCTGGCAAACATAGGCCTATACTTCAAAATGACACTACAAAACGAGATAACTGTTAGTTTATTTAGCATGATCAACTTTATGGTTTTGGAAACAACTGTCTGTGTCTGACTCTGTAGTGATCTTACCCTGCGTTGTACCGTCTCTTAAAACAACAAGCGCATCTTGCAGGCAGGCAAATTGTGAAAGGTCACGTTGATAGCCTATGACGTCACCCAGCGGCAGCAGCGCACTGAGCGCCGGTAAACGAGGCTACAAAGTACAAACTTAAACTTCTGTATCATTACTTTTAGACATTTTTATACTCGAATAATTTTTTATTTTTCCAGTTTATTAATCACACAAAGTGACAAAGAATTTAGTACGGATAATTACGCAGACCAAACTTTAAACTACAAGTCAGTGATTACTTTTCTCCAATCATTTTAGAGAAATTGCCATCGTTAAGAACAATTAATATAATTACACTTTGACATTAGAACAACGTTAAATGCACTAGCCCTTTAGTCCCACAAGAAGCAATAAAAAAGTTACTCAACAAAATAAAAAAATACATTTGATATCACTTTCTAGTATGAATGCTTCTGTGACTCATGTTAGATTCACCTGGTAGAACTGGGTCAATGCTCTATAGTATTCAATAACCTCATGTAACAGGCAACTTCATCCTGAGTTCAACTAGACTGCACTCTCACTCTGTAATCTGCAGTGTGCTCAGGGGCACATGGACAAAACACTGTCAACAACATCAGATAGCACATTTACAGAAATGTCCCATTTCATTTAACAGAAGGAAGATAGGTGACACAACACTCAGGTTAAAGATCAGGATGGAGATCTTTAGATGAACCTTAGTGGGTTTGTCTGTCTTATCATCTCAGGCCAGACGGGGGGGCCTGGGCATGGACTCCAGGCCCTCATGTCCATTCTGACACCAAGTGAACATTTTGGAAAATGGCAACAGAATAGAGTTTAACCTGAAAACGACTTATATTTGACATGAAGCAGGGATATTATACAAACAATTCTGCAATATAAGTTCATGCTAATTCAAGGATTTAAGATGGCACATATTATTACAGTATCACTTAACTTGATTAGATATTGTATTATCCAGGAGGAGGGGCTGCTTCGGCACTAGAAATGATTTCCAATTGCCTGCCTCCAAATAGTTTTGCACCAATTTCAATAATACTTAGCAGCCTGTGTGTTTATGTCCTCATAGGAGTACACAGGGTAGCTTTTGGAAACAGTTTTCACCCCATATATACCATCCGGCCGTTTTTAGGGTATTGTATGGTATGCTGATACTTGGCTCTTGTGGTACTACTGAGCCCCCGGATAATATTTAATTTAAAATACTATTCAATCAGTTCAAGTATACAAAAAAACATGTATTTAACAACAAGGAAAAAGCCATTTTGAAACTTAAGAGATGAAATTGAATGCCAATGGCATCACCTAGTGGACTGTATGGAAATGACGATACAAAGTAAACAAATCTCAATTTGGTATTGTAATTTAAAATACAGTATGATGCATAACTATGGAAAATACAGAAAATACTGCCGCCAATGGCTTCTGTATAATCTACCTATACTTTATTGAGGTAACTATTTACATTTAATTTGAGGTATGAAATACATTATGTAAATACAACGCAATAGATGAAGGTATTCCTAGTGTGAGATGCACAAGTGTGAGATGCACTAGTGTGGACAGGACATGTGACATCATAGCAGCCCAAACACGGTCATTGACTTCAAGTCAGGTTTGTAGTTTACACAATGTGCAAAACAAATAATTCAGTTAGACAGTTGGAAGGCCATATACAGTTATATTGCATATTTGTTTTTTCTCTTTCAAACACGCACACAGGCAAATTACAATTCTGAAGGAAGCAACCTAGAAACTGACAGTGGTTCGATCTTTCAGAGTTCAGTTTACACCCGCACATTGTGTATCACAGAAAACATGTTTTTAATGGACACTGGGGAGGGTTAGGGTAACCCTAGATAACCCTAGATAGGGTGAACCCAGAATTTATTGAGCTGGGTGTCACCCCCCCCCCCCCCTCTCAGAATACATTAGCAAGAATGGATTACGCCAATAACAACTATGATTCATACTATTCAGTTACAGGCAGTACTCCTGCTAAAATGATACAATTTGGGTGATACAATTATTAAGTGGTACGATACATAAAGAATTCTGTGCAGTCCTGACAGACGTCTGCCGTCGACTATATCGCTCAATATGTTCTTTTTGTCCTTTTATAAAAACCCAAAAAATAAATGTAATAGCTTTGCACATTTTCTTATAAGGAAGTATTAAAGGGACTATGTATAGGATTAGTCAGGCATTAAACCCATTTAATTGCTAATAAATGAACAGTTTGACAAACTGGAAAAAGGACATTCTTTGACTCTCCGCAGCTCTGACCTGTGGGCCCAGTTTCACCCCACCGCAATTCCTGGGTAATCTAAGATGATCTTCATATTTTCCGATCGTTTAATTAGAACAACTGGTGCACTAAATGGATCGTCTCCACCACTCGGAATCAAAAGACTGCGGTGGCAAGTGCTGAAAAAATCTGCCCACAAACCAATCATTGAAAAGAAGTCGGCATAATGGTCTCTGAAGAGCGAGCGAGCGAGCGAGAGCGCGAGCGCGCGAGAGAGAGAGAGAGTGATGTCGGTAAACCACTCCAAGGCCTCAACAGAAATGTAGTTGCCACCAGAGACAAGCTAATTGATATGAAACGGGGGTATGATCATGGTAACCTTTACGAAAGCTTCCACAAACATGTCCAGTGTGGTTGTCGGTGTGAATGGCTCCTAGAACGGCTCTTTTGAGCTTCATGCTCCCGTGCAGCGTGTATGAAGAGCACTGCGGCGTGGCCCTGGCGGTCATGCCCTGCTGCTGTACCAGCCCATTGAGCGCTGCAGGGCCTTCTCCCAGCTCCGGAGGACCGCCTCGTACTCCGCACTCACCACCCCCAGCTCGGTGCCGCACCGGGCCGCCTGCCGGGGCACGAAAATCTGGTCAGTGGTGTGGAGCCGCTTCAGCTCCTCCTGGTCCTTCCAGAATCCTGCCGGGACAGAGGACGCCATTAGAGAGGGCGACTTTAAGGCAGTCTGCCATCTGTGTGGGCAAAGCCAATGCAAATTTCAGAGTCATTGTGCAGGCAGCGCTAACGTACGTGTGTGTGTGTGTGTGTGTGTGTGTGTGTGTGTGTGTGTGTGTGTGTGTGTGTGTGTGTGTGTGTGTGTGTGTGTGTGTGTGTGTGTGTGTGTGTGTGTGTGTGTGTGTGTGTGTGTGTGTGTGTGTGTGTGTGTGTGTGTGTGTGTGTGTGTGTGCGTGCGTGCGCGTGCGTGCGCGTGCATTTGCGCGTGCATTTGCGCGTGCTTATGTGGCTCATCTCGGTGAGTGCTACTCCGGTGCTGGATGGAATGCCGTGTGTGCGCCCGCTACTTGGGCTGAGCTGGCTGTCGCTCTGCATGGTTGACGTCGTTGTGTGAATGAATGTGTTTATGAATGGGTGAATGTGAGGCAATATTGTACAATATGGAACGCTTTGAGTGGCCGCTGGTTGGAAAAGCACTGTATGAATGCAGTCCATTTAACATTTACAAACATCGCCTCCGCCAGAGCCACCGGACCGGACTCTGATCATTAAGTATAAATGAGTAGGCATTACTTTGAAAAGCTGTTTAGCCGTGGACAAAGCCCGGCTACGCCAAGCGCCGGACCAACCCAACAGAGTCTCTCCGTCCGGTGTCTCCCGCCCTGCATGCATCACAGGCCGCGGCAGATCCTTGTGTGGACACGTTGAGACGCGACATATAAGTCGCGTCTCACCGTTACTATCGTGGTGAAAGCCAACACTGTGCTGATGCTTTGACTGTGGAGAGTCATGTGGGGGCGAGGCGAAAGGTTCCAGCCGAAAGGATCTGGTTTCCTACCCCAATGTCTGCAACCCAGGTTGTATTCACCGTTGTGCTCGGATGCCTCTTACTGTCCATTAATTACGTGATGTAAGTCGCTTTTCCCGAGTGACTAAATCAGGCATAGTCGGACAGAAATCCCAGCAGCAAGCCGAACTCGCCTTCATCAGACTAAGGCCACAAGTGTGAGCTCATTGTTCTCCTGTTACACAAACTGACCTCCACGGGTCCAAGAATGCCGGTTTGGAAGAGTGTGGAAAGTAGTTATTTTAACCCTTTCTACAGTGCTTTTCTGCGTGTCTTTGGCACTCATGACATGGTTGTGCTCTATCGGATAAGGGCTAAAAAATGAGGAAACGTAGGACGTTGGTCCGAAACGTGAATCAAGTATTCATGTATTAACATGTGTGCGTCTGAAGTGGACACATACCCACTCCCAGTCCGGCCACAAAGGCCGCCCCGAGGCAGGAGATCTCGTGGTGGACGGGTCTGGTCAGCTTCCGACCAATCAGATCAGTGGTCAGCTGCATGACAAAGTCATTAGTGCACACGCCCCCGTCCACACTAAACACACACACACACACACACACACACACACGAGAAGAAAGAGAAAATACAGCGCGTTTAAGGAGTCTTAATGTAGTGCATGTAACAGTATCACTATCAACGTATAGACCCATAATGTATCGTCCGTCTGCCTGTAACATCGTCGCTCTGTGGATTTGTATGATGCACGTAATGTATTGACAATAAAACTGAAATTGCATTAGCAGAGGAAGCAGACATTCCTCACGGGGAAACTACTTAGTGATTCCCCCGTGGTGAGCTGCTCTAAATGGACGCCCGGCAGCCGCTCGGAGATGGGCTGCACACAAGCTTTGCTCCATACCCACGATTGGAAAAGGGCGATATCATGATAATTAGTAGTTTAACAGCCCTTTGTGTATTTGTGATTCGTTTTCTAGTGGTGCAGGGGTGGGTTGGACGTGTGGCTGTGTTGGTCATGGAAACCAGGGGCCTCTTTAAAGCGCGTTTGACCCAAAGGTCCGCCGTACCGGATCTTAGTGACGGGAATGCAGGTCTCTCTCAGCATGGTCTGGTAGAGCTGACGGACACTGAAACACAACAAAGTAAATGGTGAATGGACTGCATTTATACAGCGCCTTTCTAACCAGTGGCCACTCAAAGCACTTTACAATGTTACCTAACATTCACCCATTCATTCACACATTCACACACCGACGGCGGAGTCAACCACGCAGGGCGACAGCCAGCTCGTCGGGAGCAGTCAGGGTGAGGCGTCTTGCTCGGGGACACCTCGCTCACTCAGTCGGGGATTGAACTAGCAACCTTTCCGTTTCCAGCCAACCCGCTCCACCTCCTGAGCCCCATGCCGCCCCCCAGTACCATCGACCAAGACCGTAACAACCTGAGCAGTCTAGGTACAGGCCACAACTCACAGCCTTACAAAGAGCACATGGCCACGACCATTCACCTGAAGGCTACGGACTCCAGGATGGCTCGGACCAGGTGGCACTTGTTGGTGGATGGTGTGAGACCCATGAAGGAAGCACAGGCTGTGGGGTCATTGAGTGGAGCCTGTAGCAATCAAGAGGATGGAATGTTATTTAAAAAAAAAAGAAAAAAAGATGTATCCAAAAGAAAAACACAAGTCAATCGCCTATAGATAAATGTAACCTCCTCTATACAGGGAGCCCTTTTACTTTATTTATTTTTTTTGATGTGAAGCGCATTGGGACCTACAAATGCTCTATACAAGACGGTTGTACTATTATTACATCAACATGTGCACACATCAGTGCATGCTAGGATTAGGTATTGTACATGATCGACAGAAAACAGACTTACACAGGCGACCACACAACACGGAGCAGAAAGGGAAGAGACAACAAGACCATGTTAAAGAAACTAAAATAAGAGACAACATGAAAAACTCAGACGAATACAAGGGCACTAATGGACAGCATCTTTTCACAGTTCAATTGATGAAAATGACTTAAGACAGTTCTGTTTCTGATAAATTATATTTGCACTCGATATATAGTTATCAGTGTGATGTTGTTAGATGAAACTGAAAACAAAAAACCCGCAAGATAACCCTGATCAGTCTTGTGATGTTGATAGTCATATAAATGGCATATAATTGCCTTAGCAATCATCACACACACACACACACACACACACACACACACACCTGTAAGCCGCTGAAGGACGGTACGAAGCACACCCCGTCAGAGTTGGCCACGCTGTAAGCCATGGCGCTGGTCTCCTGGACATCAGAGAACAGCTCTGGAACCACATCACCGAGCTGTCAGCCTCTCACACTCCGCCTATTAAATCTCCTTTCTGTCACCTTACCGCCACCTTACCGCCAGGTCATTGAGTGGACTGTTACCCAAAGAGATTAACAATAGAGAAAAGGTTTGGAGCTTCCAGACAGCCTTCTTAAACCACCCTACAGTCTAGTCCTTTAGTGGACTGCTATCCAAAAGAGACAAACACTGGAGATAGTGTTCGGGGCGTCTTGCCCAAGAAGGCCTCCCAGGTAGTCTGTGCTGACATGTGGGGCCCCATCCCTTTAATAAGATTGGACACTTTCAAACCACGTGCAATGCTGCCCAAAAGTCCAAACCTGCGTGCAGTTGATAAACCGATCCTTCCATATGACTTCTGTGGAGAGCAGAATCGACCGAATACCAGGTATCGATTGAACAGAAATGTGCAAATTGTTGTGTGTTCTGTGATTTTTATAACGTTTCGCTTGTTAGGTATTAAGAACGGTTATTCCTTCAGGTCCAGAAAAATGCTTGAATTAAATTTTTTTATCGTTGATATGGACGCTGCTTTTGCTGAAAAACAAACATGGCTGAGATTCATTTTATTCTGTTCAGTTCAAATTGCAATATTATGATTTTTCCCGCATTGAAATGCGAGAAAATTAGCCCTTCATAGTCATAATCTTTGTTCAGTGATTGCATATTATGTTTATCTGTTGGTTAACTGCTTGTTTTACATGCAGATGTTGTGTTTTGAGGGGTTTTAAATAGGGGTAGGCGATATTCCATTTAGGAAATATCCAAAATGATTATTACACAACAAGAATTCCAACATGGGAAAACAATGAGCTACATTTTTGTTCGGAATACACGGTGACCACCCCCAGTTATTGTATAAATCCATAAGTGCTTGTTTACGACCTATGGCCATGATTTAATTTCTTCAAGCATATATCCTGTATTTAATACATGAACAAGTAATATGAACACAATGTTCTGAACAACCCCAAAATAATTCATTCTTGGTTCCTGTGATAGGAGCGGGACGCTGTCATGAGGAACATTAACGTTACACAATGTAAGAACAGGTCAGCACGTTAGGTCAGAACCTAGTGGATCAGAACCTAGTGGATCAGAACCTAGTTGATCACTACCTAGTTGGTCAACCAATTAACCGAGAGACTCAAGATGTCACAGAGTGATCCCGAGGTCCCCCCCGGTTGAAACGGCCAAGTGTCCATCTCGTGTTTACGAATTTAGATTAATTTCTAGCAGCGGCTTGTGGTTCAATGGAGCATTTGATGACGCTTGCCTGCTGGTGACATAATGACCGTTCTCGGTGATCTGTGGTACTTGGACACATCTGCTCTCTGCAGAGGTCAGTGGGAAGGATTGGCGTATGAACTGCATGCAAAATTGGACTGCACGCAGTTTGAAGGGTCAAATTGTGTCGTTTGTACGCACACTGATGAGATCGTGTAGAGTGGAACCCAGGGCTTTTACGCCAAGGGGTTGAGACAAAACCCTGGCAGCTCCCGCCCATCCTGCCCGTGTTGTCAGTCACCCCCAACACACCAGTGATGGTACTCACCCAGGCCCTGAGCCCATTTGATGGCGGTGCCCGTGTCGGCCGCGTTGCCCTCCGCCAAGTACACAACCTCCTCTCCTATCTTCCACCCCACCAACGGATACAGCCCTAGCAGAGTCGCGCGCGCGCGCGCGAGCACACACACACACACACACACACACACACACACACACACACACACACACACACACACACACACACACACACACACACACACACACACACACACACACACACACACACACACACACACACACACCTTGAGATAACTATATTTATACATTATTTCTGTTTCGTTTCCATCTTATGTGACGTTACCTGCTACCGGTGTATGTGGTTTGCTGCCGGTGTTGATGTCGACGAAGGCGCCTGTTCCCATGGTGATGTTGACATTGCCCACATCAAAGCAACACTCACCATACATGGCCGCCTGCTGGTCGGCAATCTAACACAATAGGAATCCGTGATCATTTTTTTTAATCCATGCAATTTATTATCCAGGCCCTAATTGTATACAAGTAAAAACAACAATACACATACAAATACATAGTTCTTTCATTTGCAGTATTCATTTAAAACTGAGTAAAAGTAGTAAAAGAAAAAAAGTACCAAAAAGTATTGTGGCATTCCCCCGGTGCCACGCCCCCTGTTCGGGAGAGTCGAGGCCGGGATATACCGCCGGTGGCCAACAGCCGGCGACAAATCCCAACCTCCCGAGAGCCGCAATCGGGGAAACGAGGAGCACCTGGGCAGGAGGCACCCAGGTGTTAAAAGGAGGCCACCAAACGACAGATCGAGGAGAGTCGAGTGGAAGAGAGGACGACGCAGAGGATCGAGACACCGTATAGTGAGCCGCACGGCGGACACGTGGACCACGACTCGAGCAACCCCCCGACTTTGATGTGCAGCATGCGCTTGTGTGGCTATTGGAAACCGAGTGTAATAAACCGCCGTTTGAGGCTTTGGACCCTCACACCCTGCCTGGTCCTTACTCTGAGCCCCTCTACCGAACCGAGTTACCACATATGGTGGAGGATGCGGGCAACTCGGTCCACGTACGGCTCCCGGTAAGGACCCCTCCCCGCGTTTTGGCAGTGGCCCTTCGTTTTTGGATTTTTTTTTTGGTTTTTCCGGTGCGGTTCCTCCGTTCGCGGAGGTGAATACCCGCGGACGTAGATGCAGAACCCCGGGACAGCCGCAGGACCAGCCGGCCCGAGAGAGTCGGACCCCAGCCTGGCCCTGCTGACGGAGGCGGTGCTCCGCCTGACCCAGCAGGCCACCCGCGACCCGCCGACCACCGCCCCGACGAGTCGGCTCACAAAGCTAGGACCCGACGACGATGTCGAGGCCTTCCTAGAAACATTTGAGCAGGTGGCAACCCGGGAGAGGTGGCCAGAGGCCCAGTGGGCCTATATAGTGGCCCCGTTTTTAACCGGGCCCGCCCAGCAGGCGAGTCAGGACCTCAACCCCGGGGACGCGGGCCGGTATACCGCACTCAAGGCGGCCATCTTGGCCTACTATGGACATAGCCTTGCTGCGAAGGCCCTCAATTTCCACGAGTGGACGTTCGACGTCCGAGGACCCGTGCGGACCCAGGTGGCCCACCAATGTCGGCTAGCCCGGAGGTGGCTGGTAGACGGAGCGGGACCCAGCCCCGTGGATCGGGTCGTGGTGGACAACACCGTGCGACAGCTGCCCCCCGACGCCCGGAGGGTGCTGGCCCACCACCACCCTGAGACCGTGGACGACCTCGTGCGCCAGCTGGAGAACTGGCAGGTGGCCCAGCGGCTGGCGGCGGGCCCGAGACCCAGCCCCCGGGCCACCCGGAGAGAGACTCCAATACCGCCGTCGAGGACCCGGCCGTCCACCCCGCCCCGAGAACGAGGGGAACCCGAGACCCGGCGCTGCTACCACTGCGGACAACGGGGACACCTGGTCCGGGACTGTCCCGACCGACAGGACGTCCCCATGCCTTCCGCGTGCACCGCCCCGAGAGACCGCCCCACCTGTATGCTGGCGACCTGCTGGACACAGAGCGTCAAAGACTCCCCCACCGTCCCCATCAAGGTGATGCACCAGGACACCCATGCTCTGGTGGACACGGGGAGTGCCGTGACCCTGGTGAGGGCCGACCTAGCCGGGGGCAGACCGGGAACCCCGATGCAGGTCTCCTGCGTACACGGCGACACCCGGACGTACGAAACCTGCCACGTGGTAGTACGCACACCACAGGGGGTCTTCGTCGCCCGGGCCGGGAGAGTACCGACCCTTCCGGTGCCGTTCCTGATCGGCCGGGACTGCCCCATCTTCACCCGCTTTTGGAGCCCCATGAGGGGGAACCGAGGGGGACGGGAGCTGCACCGTCCGGCCGGCCGAAGCGGACGCCCGGCCCAGCGAGGGGCAAGGCGCCCGCCGACGCGAGAGTCCGGGTCGGAGACCGGACCCGTCCCGACGACCGCCGCCGACCCCGGACCAGCCCTGGGAGCGACCCGCCAACCGACCGCCGCGCGGACCGAGACGGACGACGAGCCGGGTTCCGGAGGAGAGGGACCGTCGGCGCCGGGAAGCCCGCCCCGATCTACCGGGGACCAGGTGCGACCGGGACCGGGAGACGGAGCGGGGCCCAGCTCCGACACCGTTACCGCCTCCGAGAGGGGGAACACCCCCGAGGAGCCCGAGAGCTCCCCCCTAACTGAGCTATCGGACTTCGCCCAGGCGGGGGGGGAGAACTCGGCCCGACCGGGACAGTTCGCTACGGCCCAGCATCGGGACGATGCCCTGCGGCACGCGTGGGGACATGTGGTCGCCCACGACGGTCAGGTGAGGGACTCAGTGAGCCACCTGACCCACCCCCACTTCTGCACTCAGCGGGGGTTGCTGTACAGGGTCGACGTACGCGAGGGGGAGGTAGTACAACAACTGGTGGTACCGCGACCGTACGTGTCTAAGGTTTTGTTCATGGCCCACACACATTTGCTCGGCGCACATCTGGGCATGGACAAAACGCGAGAGCGGGTGGTGGCGCGGTTCTATTGGCCCGGGGTGCGTAGAGATGTAGCGCGTTACTGCCAGGAGTGTCCCGACTGCCAGCGCGTAGCCCCGCGGGCAGTGGAGCGGAGTCCGCTCATTCCGATGCCCATTATTGAGACTCCCTTCGAGAGAATAGCGCTGGACATCGTAGGACCCCTCCCCAGGACGAGCCGGGGACATCGTTATCTCCTCGTCATATTAGATTATGCGACCCGATACCCCGAGGCCCTCCCACTGCGTGCGGCGACTAGCAAGGCGGTAGCCCGAGAGCTAGTATTACTCTTTAGCCGGGTGGGGCTCCCAAAGGAGATCCTCACCGATCAAGGCTCGTGTTTCATGTCCCGCGTAGTCAAGGAGCTGCTGAAACTGTTACAGGTCTCCCAGCTCCGGACCTCGGTATATCACCCGCAGACGGACGGGCTAGTCGAGCGGTTTAACCAGACCATCAAACGGATGCTCAAAAAGAGTATCGAGGCGGACGGGAAGAACTGGGACCAGTTGCTTCCCCACGTCCTCTTCGCCATTCGTGAGGTGCCCCAGGCTTCCACGGGGTTCTCGCCCTTCGAACTCCTTTATGGGAGGAGACCCCGTGGAATACTGGACCTGGCGAAGGAGGCGTGGGAGAGTCATCCCTCTCCACACAGGACCACCATCGAGCATGTGGAGCTCGTCAGGGACCGAATGGCCAAGGTCTGGCCCATAGTCCGAGACCACCTCGCCCGTGCTCAGCAGGCCCAAGCGCGCGTGTATAACAGGGGGGCGCGCGTGCGGAACTTCCGACCGGGCGACCGGGTCTTAGTGCTGGTTCCAACCAGCGAGTGCAAGTTTCTCGCGAAATGGCAGGGCCCGTACGAGGTAGTAGAGGCCCGTTAACTACAAGGTGAGGCAACCCGGGAGACGCAAGCCCACCCAGGTTTATCATGTGAATCTGTTAAAACAGTGGCGGGGTGAGGACGACCCTCCCCTACGGGCCCCCATGGCCTTGATGGCTCGGCCCGCGATCCCTGACGTCCCGATGGGGACCGACCTCAGCCCCGCACAGAGACAGGAACTAGGGGAGCTGGTGCTGCAGAGCCGGGACGTGTTTTCGGACGTGCCGGGGCGGACCTCGGTGATCTCCCATGAGATCCGGACCGCTCCGGGGGTGACGGTTCGGATCCCGCCCTACCGGGTACCCGAGTCCCGGCGCAACGCCATCCGAGCCGAGGTGGAGCGGATGCTGAAACTGGGGGTAATTGAGGAATCCCGTAGCGCCTGGGCTAGCCCTATCGGGCTGGTGCCCAAGCCGGACGGGACCCACCGGTTCTGTAATGACTTCCGCCGGTTGAATGAAGTGTCTGACTTTGACTCCTACCCCATGCCTAGAGTAGACGAGCTGATCGAGCGGCTGGGACCGGCCCGGTACCTGTCCACGCTGGACCTAACCAAGGGGTACTGGCAGGTCCCCCTGGCCCCGTCGTCCCGGGAGAAGACGGCCTTCGCGACGCCGGGGGGCCTGTTTCAGTACACTGTCCTGCCCTTTGGTGTCCACGGGGCCCCCGCTACGTTCCAGCGGATGATGGACCAGGTCCTAAGGCCGCACAGCAGTTACGCCGCAGCATATATCGATGATATAATCATCCACAGCGCCAGTTGGGACGAACACGTCAAGCACGTGCGGGCCGTGCTCAACGGCCTACGAGCGGCCGGGCTTACCGCCAACCCTGCAAAGTGCAGGTTGGGGCGGGAGGAGACGGCCTATTTGGGGTACCGGGTGGGGAGGGGGAACGTGCGACCCCAGGAGGACAAGGTGGCGGCTATCCGGGAGTGGCCTCAACCCCAGACCAAGAAGCAGGTGAGATCGTTCCTGGGGCTGGTGGGGTATTATCAGCGTTTTATCCCGGGGTATGCCACCCTAGCCTGCCCCCTGAACGATCTCACCCGGAAGGCCCTCCCGGATAGGGTCCACTGGACTGAGGCAGCGACGAGGGCCTTCGAGGACCTACGGGGGGCCCTATGTAAGGAGCCGCTGCTGGTCACCCCTGATTTTAACCTCCCTTTCACCCTCCAGACAGACGCGTCCGAGGTGGGACTAGGTGGGGTCCTATCCCAGGTCCGGAACGGAGAGGAGCATCCGGTGACCTCTCTCAGCCGGAAGCTCCTCCCCCACGAGCGGAACTACAGCACCGTAGAAAAGGAGGCGCTGGCCATTAAGTGGGCCGTCACTAAACTAACGTACTATCTCCTAGGACACCAGTTCGTCCTGGTGACGGACCACGCCCCACTGAAGTGGATGGCCACCGCCAAGGACACGAATGCCCGGATAACGAGGTGGTTCCTGTCCCTCCAGCCCTTCTCCTTTACCGTGGAGCACAGGCCGGGGCGGGAACACACCAACGCCGACGCTCTGTCCCGCCGAGATGCGTGCGGGGGCTGGGCCCCGCGCACGGAGGGGCATAGGCAAAGGGGGGGAGTGTGTGGCATTCCCCCGGTGCCACGCCCCCTGTTCGGGAGAGTCGAGGCCGGGATATACCGCCGGTGGCCAACAGCCGGCGACAAATCCCAACCTCCCGAGAGCCGCAATCGGGGAAACGAGGAGCACCTGGGCAGGAGGCACCCAGGGGTTAAAAGGAGGCCACCAAACGACAGATCGGGAGGAGTCGAGTGGAAGAGAGGACGACGCAGAGGATCGAGACACCGTATAGTGAGCCGCACGGCGGACACGTGGACCACGACTCGAGCAACCCCCCGACTTTGATGTGCAGCATGCGCTTGTGTGGCTATTGGAAACCGAGTGTAATAAACCGCCGTTTGAGGCTTTGGACCCTCACACCCTGCCTGGTCCTTACTCTGAGCCCCTCTACCGAACCGAGTTACCACAGTATATTCTTCACTTTTGGTCGCCTTTGCAAAGTTGAGAGGTGATGAATAACAGGAGGAGTTCAGTTTACAGGACGGTTTATTATTAACAGGACGTGCCAAACAGCAGCAATCTGGGTCAGGGGTTTCTCAGTACTTGTTTGGTTTTTTCCACAAAAGGCTAAATATTTCAATGAATTCCAGACATAACAGACAAACTTTCAGTCAGCATATCTGAGGTATTTAAACATGTATTTTTACCAGGAAGTGGCCTGATTTAACTCACAACATTGAATCACAACATTGGATTTACACGTTCAGGTCCAAAATATGACTCACCAGAGCCATTATGGGTATGGAGACTCCGAATATAGAGGAGTGTGTTGATCCAAAGCTATGGCTGTACGGATAGAAGGGACACACACAATTGTATCTGCTGATCGACTTTCACTTTTTACCTTCAATCTTCAAAAAATTGTGTTAAAATAATATACTGCCCACAAGAAGGGCTTTGCCGGTCTAGCTAGAAGCAACCTGTGTTCTTGATTTCTACGGTGATGCTTCAGTAGGACATAGACCACGCCACCGAGACTCTGCGTAGCCCCGCCCTCCCACTCCTCCTACTAATTGTATGTTGTACGTCCTGGTACTTAATGTAAACGTACTTCGATTTGTAGCATCTTATCCTAGCTATCTTTGTTGTATATGGGGAAAGGGTTAACTGAGCGATTGTTGTTGCTTGACACTTTGTTCTATGAACATCCTTACTGCACCGACATCCTTCTGACAAATGTACTTATTGTAAGTCGCTTTGGACAAAAGCATCTGCTAAATGCCCTTAATTTAAATGTATGCCCGCACTATATCAGCTTAATATAAAAACACTAAGGAAATACAAGTCTTGTCTCACGACAGACAAGTGCTTTACAACAGTGCTGTAACAAACTATTGTTATAAGATATGATTAAATACAAACTGCTTACTCACATTGTATCTTCCACTTTGGGGAGAATGGAAAATGGCAGTGACAACATAGAGAAGAGTGGGCCACTCCAGCACATCTACAAACACAGGAATTATAGTCACACAGTGAAGTCATATTCATCCTGTTACTCTGTAAACAACACACACACACACACACACACACACACACACACACACACACACACACACACACACACACACACACACACACACACACACACACACACACACACACACACACACACACACACACACACACACACACCTGGTAGGGGTCAAACATCCCAGTGGAACTAGCATTAGAGTAGTCTGTGGCATGGACTTCACCTGAGGAGTCAGAAACAAAAGACAGTGTAAAACACAAGCCACAGTGTTGAAATACAAGACACAGACATGGTGTAAAATCACAGGTACAGTATGAAAACAAAGACGCATAGAAAAGGAGCAGTTCAGAGAGCAAAAACCTTTGAGTCTTACCTGCATACCCTTCAAACACATGCACACACAGACACACACATAAAGTACCATGTAATCCAATCTACTATAAGCGATGATGTGGACTCATTTGGTAAGCACAGCACATGGTTCTCCCAAATGACTTTCAATGAACAGAATATAACACACAACATCTGCATGAAATGAGAAGAGCAACACCCTTGCTTCCTAGCAACTCAAAAATAATTGTAGACATATGAACAGCTTAGTTTGTAGGCTTTGTGCACTCACACTCACTTGGTTTCGATAAGAAAGGGTTGGGTAAGTACTGAGAGTAAAGGCGAATGTACCCTTGGTGAGCTTGAAAAGAAGCCACGTGTCAATGGTCCCGAAGCAGCAGGTGTCCTCGGCCACGGCCTGGCGGAGCTGGAAGCAGAAGGTCATGAGACACGGCATGAGACACGGCATGAGACACGGCATGAGACACGGCATGAGACACGGCATGAGACACGGCATGAGACACGCCTTGAGACACGGCATGAGACACGCCATGAGACGCACCATGAGACGCACCATGAGACACGCCTTGAGACACGCCACGAGACACACCATGAGACACACCATGAGGCACGTCATGGGACACACCATGAGACACGTTACGAGACACATTACGAGACACGTCACGAGACACGTTACGAGACACTCCATGAGGTACGCCATGAGACACTCCATGAGGTACGCCATGAGACACGTTACGAGACACGCCATGAGACACGCCTTGAGACACGCCATGAGACACGTTACAAGACACGCCTTGAGACACGCCATGAGACACGTTACAAGACACGCCATGAGACACGCCATGAGACACTCCATGAGGCACATCATGGACACGTCATGTGGGAGGAATTCTGAAGAAGCTGACAAGCTAATGATACCAAATCGTACTCTTTCGCTGTAGCCTCTTTCGCCCACCTAATGACTAACTTGAATGAAACCATCTGTCATGTCAACTTATGAGGGTCTGACACTCCATGTATAGTGTGAGTCTAGCATAATATATATTGTTGTTGGAAAATGAAGCCTTATAATAATGTCAGAAATATATAAACCTCTCAACGCCATTAATGGCTTGTAAGTATTTTTATTACCAATCCTTGCACCTAGAGATAGCTCCCTTCTTCTCCGATTGAAGGTTGTTAAATGGTTAGCGTTTGCAGGTCTACTGTATATAATAGGTCTGACCCCACGTCCAGGTCAGTCCATACCAGGGCCACGATACCACCCGGCTCTATAGAGACATGACTGACCATGTCTGACTCACACCCTGCGACTTGATGGGGTGTGCTCGTTTGTGCTCAAACGCTACTTCCGTAACAGTTGTGAAATTACACTCTGCGGTGGGCGGGGCTGAAGTGCAGAAGTTGGGGGAACTCCATCTTTGGGATCACCGTTGGATTCTTTATTCCCCATCATTTGATCTTTGTGACAATGTAAAACTTCCCCCTCAAAGTCATGTGCTTTCATTGCGTCATTGGAGACGCTTGGTAAATGCGGCCAGTGTGTCTTGCCATGATCATGCTCTATGGCGACACATTAGTGCCATAATTCACTGACGTGATAAAATATGCATTTGGGCGTATTATATTATTCCACACGCGTAGATATTAACTGCGAGCGCGCAAATGATCTCTGCGAGCACAAAACAGCCTCTCGCGCGCGCAAATTACCACAGCGCGCGCAAAACAGCCTCTCGCTCGCGCAAATTACCTCAACGCGCGCAAAACCTCTCGCGAAAGTTGTTTTTACGCTCTCGCTCAAATTTAATTTTGGCACTATGGGGGAGGGAACCAAGGCAGGGCGGGCTTTCCTATGATTGGCCGTTTCTGAAGCGTGATATTTGACGACAGCCCTCCTCTCATTCAATTCTGAATTGTACAGTAAATGGCTGAAACGATAGTTACGTATTGTAACTCCAGATTCTATGAGTATAGGCGCAGCCTTTTAAGTGTCGGCCTCATTGTCCTTTAAATAGCTGAAGAAAAGCTGTTTATTGGGAGCAGAACGTCCGCTGGCGCCCGACTATATCTGCGAAATGCGGATGTCGTTGGGGCACGCCGCACGCGGACGTAATTGAGGCCCACGCTGTTGGTGGTCGGGGATTACAAAATGTTCAGTGCTACGGCTCACGCCTAGGGATAACCCAATAGCGATAGCCTTAAGGCTGTGCCTATACTCATAGAATCTAGAGTTACAATAATGCTGCTATCCATTTGGATGTACGAAGTGGTAAAGTCGCCAATCTCCCAGCTTTCTTGCGGCATTTCACTGAGGCACGCCCCCTTTCGGTCGTAGTATCTCGTCGCTTTCAAAGTAGAGCGAGCAGATCTGTACAACTAGCAAACAAGATGGCTGCGCCCATAGTCAATGGGGATCGAGCTGTATTTTCTTTGTATTTGTACCACGTTGGGGGTTGTAATGTCGATTTTAAATCCTCTTACACACTTTTTATTACTGCTTTAATCCGGTCACCAATTTATGGTCTTGCTTTGCGTGAAATTCAATGTAAAGTTGTGTTTTCAAGCTGGTTTGCCAAAGAGGCTATGTTGCTAATGATGACTAGCCCGCTACTACCCCTCGTGGCTCGACAGAAACACGACAGCACTTGTTGAAATAAAAATTGGCGAAAATGGCAAAATATTATTGCAATGTAAAAGGCTTGCAATGTTAATGTTTCTGTAAAGGCTGGCAACCATTATACACTTGATTATTTCTTTTTTCCAAAATAGTTTTCTTCTTAAAAGGCACCCAGTGCAACTTTCGAGGCTTAAAAATAAACATTAAATTTCTAGTCTTTTTTACACGTAGTAAGTTTCAATAACTCCATACCATTACATACCGGCATTGTTGTTGTTATCGATTTTGTATCAGTTCTCACCACACAACGACGTCTCATCTTTGCTCCTTGAATGTCGATATGTAATGGTATGGAGTTATTGAAACTTACTACGTGTAAAAAAGACTGAATGTTTATTTTTCATTGAATGTTTACATAAAGTTGCACTGGGTGCCTTTAAACTCGTCGGACACAAATAGCAAACTGGAAGGCTGGAGCAAGGGAAATACGTCACGTTCTCGCTGAAGCTGGTCGTTCGTACCAGCCTACCATCAAAATGGATAGCAGCATAAGTAACTATCGTTTCAGCCATTTACTGTACAATTCAGAATTGAATGAGAGGAGGGCTGTCAATCAAATATCGCGCATCAGAAACGGCCAATCATAGGAAAGCCCGCCCTGCCTTGGTTCCCTCCCCCATAGTGCCAAAATTAAATTTGAGCGAGCGTAAAAACACCTTTCGCGAGAGGTTTTGCGCCCGCTGAGGTAATTTGCGCGCGCGAGAGGCTGTTTTGCGCGCGCTGAGGTAATTTGCGCGCGCGAGAGGCTGTTTTGCGCACGCAGAGATCATTTGCGCACTCGCAGTTAATATCTACGCGTGTGGAATTATATAATACGCCCAAATGCATCTTTTATCACATTAGTGATTTATGGCACTAATGTGTCGCCATAATGCTCAGTTTATCAAATTAAATCAATGCAATAGTATGATATAGATAACGTTGTATTACTATTAGTAGATTGTAATGGTAGTAGCACTCCTAACCTAATGATGATTCATTCGCTGGTTCACAAACGGCTGCTATGTTGCGTATCAAGCACTGCTAACTCAGGGACTGGGTGACCAACAGACTACTGGCTCACGTCTCCAGATCCACAACAAAGTTCACAGCCCGAGTCCGGAGTTGCAGCCAACAGACGCGTGCCACAGACCTGTGTGCAGTGTGTGAGGGCCCAGAGCAGGCGGAAGGTGACTTGCTGGGGGGAGAACACCAGAACGCTGCCGGCCAGGAACCGCTTCTGTCTGGACACCAGGTAGAGCAACCTCATCGCCCCCTGGACCGCCTGCGGAGAGACGGCGGGAGAACCGCCAGACACTGCAATAACCAAATGACCACCACTTACCAATATGAGTCCTTCAACAGCAGATTTAGAGTGACATAAATTCAACAGATATTATCCCATATGCCATTTGGAGTGGACATTTTAATCCAAAGCCTCTTACCATGAGTGCATACCTACATACTCATGATGGATAGCCCAAGTGGGAATTGAATCCATAACCCTGGCAATGTTGATAGAATGCTCTACCAGTTCCTACTATAAATTGAAGGCCAATAAAGAGAATCATGAAACTTGTGCGCTCACCTTCATGGTGTAGGAGCCGTTCCAAGAAGTCACACTTTCAATGGCCCTGAGGTCCTGATAACTGATGAAGTTATGAAAAGGACGTCCAGTGGTTCTGGAGTAGTGAACGCACACAAGTGGTCAGGAAAGACACAAGACATGGAGGAAAATACACAATTGTTGTCTTAAAGTGGCATGGAATTATGGTGCAGTATATGTTGACATGATGCATAATATAGAATTATCGTTTAACTACACATGTATTAGCAAGTTGTGTAACATGGTCATTGCTGACACATAATCATCATCAATGTAGGCCAATTAACCCATAGCGATAAGAAAGTTTATCTGTTTACCTATCCCATGTCGTGAATGTCCCTCTTTGAGTGGCTATGCCCAGTGACACGATCTGGCTCATCTTCACACCGGCATCTGTTTGTGGTTTGTTTGTGTGTGTGTGTGTGTGTGTGTGTGTGTGTGTGTGTGTGTGTGTGTGTGTGTGTGTGTGTGTGTGTGTGTGTGTGTGTGTGTGTGTGTGTGTGTGTGTGTGTGTGTGTGTGTGTGTGTGTGTGTGTGTGTGTGTCATATCCACAGAGGCAAAACGAGTATAACAAGCAACTTAGATTCGGTGTATTGAATTACATGTGGAACAAAGCTGTACAAAGTCGATAGCCAGTGTTACCTTGTACAGCCCCCTTGACGACCGCTATAAATCCATTAAATAGTTCCTCTGGATCCAATTCCACCAAGCCTGGTTCTGGATACAACAAGACAACCTGGAAAACACAAATTAGTCTCGGTTTTTCTGCAAGGCGATTTAGTTGCATGGATAAATAGCATGGAAGAAGGGAAATAATTCACTTTGCTGCTGCACGTCCCGCGGATCTTGGCACCCTTGTCAAATACATTACATCTTATTGTGGTTGTTCCTACGTCCACTGATAAGATGAAACTTTCTTTTTTAAATCCATTCCTTTGAGTAGCCATCTTCTGCAGCGACTACACTACACAAATCCACAATTCCATGTGTGTTTACCCCCTGCCTGCAGTTCAGAAGTTGCGTTGGATTTAGGACCTTGCATCACTTTATGCATTAAGCGGGTCTTCTGCTGGTCAACTGAGGTGACCCCGACATTAACTGAGGCTGTGGTCTGGAGGTGGTCTGGAGGTGGAGAGAGTAATCTCTTAATAATCTCAAATAATCTCTTCCGTGTATTTGATCTACATCGCATATCTTGCTCGTAATTCCCGTTTGACGAGACTACGGTATTTAGTATGGAAGCATTTTTGGGACAATTGTCAAAAGAAAATGCAATTTAAAAAATGGAAATTCAACTAATGCACTTATGATTCTTATTTATCACTATATGAACGAATTTTGGATTCACAATAGAATGTAAAGAAAATACAATCATCATATTCACATATTCATTTTCCAAAATTTGCCCTCGCAATAAAGTGGTCAACATCGATATGCATTTTAAACGGCAATTTTTTTTTATATTTGTCATTACATGAAAAGGTGTTTTTGAATCATGATTAAAATGATAAAGAAAACTTCCAATAAGCATTTGCGTTCGCTTTCATAGACCCATCTCGACTTCCGTAGGAGTTGCCGTTATCTGAAAATATTTAGAGATGGTTTTAAAGATCCCAAAGGGCAATGTCGTATTTGTATATATTTATTCCATAATTTGAAAAACGATATGGATATAGAGTGAGTGACTTTTTATCAGTAGACTCAATAGAGATGATTGCAATAATAACCGCTCTTAGATGGGTGGTAGATACTAAACCTCTTAGATCAGTTATATGTAGGCCTACTGATTCTATGGCAGGTCTACAAAGTTTACAACAGATAATTCAATAGCCTACGTGAAGATTTGGTAATAGAGGTAAAGCATCTTCTTTTAAATAATGTAAGCCTTGGATTAGTTATTCAGTTCTGTTGGATTCCAGCCCACTATAGAATTTATGGCAATGAAATTGCTGATAAATTAGCTAAAAAAGCACTGGAATTAGACCAAACAGATATTCACGTTCCATTGGGGAAAGGAGATACTATATCATCAATTAAATCAGAGGTTATGTTAAAGGCACCCAGTGCAACTTTATGTAAACATTCAATGAAAAATAAACATTCAATTTCTAGTCTTTTTTACACGTAGGAAGTTTCAATAACTCCATACCATTACATATCGACATTCAAGGAGCAAAGATGAGACGTCGTTGTGTGGTGAGAACTGATAGAAAATCGTAAACAACAACAATCGCCGGTGGGGAGAAACCATTTTTCCATTGACTGGAAGCCTGCTTTATTTATTGTAGGTTACAAAAAATAAAGAAAATGGCGGCATTGTTGTTGTTATCGATTTTGTATCAGTTCTCACCACACAACGACGTCTCATCTTTGCTGCTTAAATGTCGGTATGTAATGGTATGGAGTTATTGAAACTTACTACGTGTAAAAAAGACTAGAAATTGAATGTTTATTTTTAAGCCTCGAAAGTTGCACTGGGTGCCTTTAAGGTGGCAAGATGAATGGGAGTCAGAGAACTCAGCCAGATACCATAGGAACCAGAGCAGTGTTGGAGGGAAAAGAATCACCTCAAAGGGGCTAAACAGACATGAAGAAGTTGTAAGGTTGAGATTAGGTCATACTGGACTTAATTCCACTCTAGCAATAATAGGTAAAAGTAACGGTGTATGCTCTGAGTGCAAAGTTTTAGAGGATGTTAATCATGTTTTTTCTAAATGTAAGAAATTTGACCAGCACAGGCAGAAATGGAAAGAACTGGATGAAGAAAATGACATTCACAATATTTTACAGGTGCAAGGAATTGAGGGACAAAGAAGCAGGTATTTTTTTATGTATCTTAATGATACTGAACTAATTAGAATAATTTAACCTTAAATAAGTATAGATATATGTGTATATATATATATATATATATATATATATATATTATTTTATTTTTTATTAATTCATTAATTTTGTTAGTTTGTTATTATTATTTATTTTTTGTTAGGATGTTTTTTTGCTGAATTTATTTTTATGATTTAAAGTATCATTTGCCAAACTCCTTGTTACACACTCCTATGTAGTGGTCCAGTAGGTGGCGGTATATAGTGAAAAACTATGACCCGCCATTAAACAGAAGAAGAAGAAGGAGTTTCGCATACCAGGGAACCGTGGTGCCATGTGTTGGTGAGGTGTGTAAGCGCTCGGACTTGAGGACTACACATGTTCAGTCGGCGACTGAATAACTGCAATTTACACACAACAGTCGATTATCAATGGTTGTCACAATGATGGCATCAGCAGAGGTAAGATTTCATTCCTACCATTACAACGATCGTATGTTGTTTCAGACACTTTATGAACTTTCTCAGATATCTAGTAGCATAAATGCTATTCGGTAGCTATACAGCATACACGTGTACTAGCAAAATTGTGTTTTTCTCTCATCTGATATTCCGCCTAAGATAATGGTCTGCAAAGTTCAACATTTCTCCTAATTCACTACCTGTATTTAGATCGTGGTCCCCGAAGAAGAGAAACCGAAGGCGGAAGAAGCTGGAGTTACTGGTAAATCAACCACTGTTTGTTTGCAGATTGTGCGTGTGTATTTATTATTGTTTATAAAACGACAATGATTGTGTTTTGCTACAGTGGACGGGAAAAGGAAAGCGGAGTCAGAAGACACTATTTGCCCTACAAAAAAACTGAAAACCGTAAATGAAGGTATGTAAAAACTAACGTACGAAGGGTCTATTCAGAATTGTGCAAAATAACGTTCGGTTTTCTTAAGCTGTGCCCGTCATTTCATTTCCCTTTTTTTTTCTTGAATTTTCTTTATAGGTTTCTGTGTTTTTATTGGCAATTTGAACAAGACCAAGTCATATGAAGAAATAAAAACCTCGATTTTAAGTTACTTACTGAAAGAGAGTTTGTTGGTCCAGGATATTAGACTACACGCTGACAGGTGAGAGTAAAATTGTATTTGTTTTGTGTTGTATGTCATTCAATTAATATTCTGTTAAAGATTGAAAATCTCAATTTATGAGGTTTTCTAACATAAATATGAGTTCCCCTAGCCTGCCTATGGTCCCCCAGTGGCTAAAACTTGCGTTTGGTGTAAAACGAGCACTAGCTGTTCTGCTCGCCTTTGAAAAAACGGAGGCTCAAGCGCGCTGATTTGGAAATCTGTGCTCATGACGTCATGAGGAATCTCAGCTCCTCCCCTTACTCTGCCTGGCCCGCCCAGAGACGTTGGCCCGCCAATGAGACTCGACCGTGCGAGCGCCACATGTGTGTGTGTGTGAATACACACACTGTAACGCAAGTGTTTCTTGTCGGTTCTTTGACGTGTCTTGTATTTCCACAACGAGACTGTCGTGGGGGTTATCTAAGCCATGGTTGAGAAGGAATTGGGGGAAAGGAACTTTGGTTTGACTCGCTGAAGTACATGAACTGCGACATGCCGCCGGTTGCCGCGAGGCACCATCGCCCGGCAGCGGGCAGCCGGCCGCAGGCAGCGCGCGGTTCAGTCGACTTCAGGTTGATGTGGAAGAACCAGAGACGTCGCAGAACCCGACAAAGTCGTTTGTGATTCATAATATCGTCTGGAGGCGCACACAATATGTTATATGATATAGATATCTATGTATCATATGATATTATTTAGATATAGAGCTCCAGGACTGTAACGCGTGTTGTACACTTCCTTGTTATTTGGATAACCGTTCTGCTGTTGGTGTGATGGCGCATAACACGTCTGGTATTTCTACAACGAGACTCGAGGGGGTTATCTCAGCCAAGGTTGAGAATGAATTGGGGGGAAGGAACTTTGGCTTTGACTCCCTCAAGAACATGAACCACGACATGGAGGAGAAAGGGATTGTTGTCGGCGAATGTCTCCCGCTTGAGCCCCGCTGAGGGACCACCGGCGGAGGTGCATAAGCGCTGCCCGGCAAAGATCCCTTTCTCCTCCTTGTCGTGGTTCATGTTCTTGAGGGAGTCAAAGCCAAAGTTCCTTCCCCCAATTCATTCTCAACCTTGGCTGAGATAACCCCCAATACGAGTCTCGTTGTAGAAATACCAGATACGAGAGTCCGACGTCACACCAACAGAACGGTTATCCAAATAACAAGGAAGTGTACAACACTTGCGTTACAGTCCTGGAGCTCTATATCTAAATAATATCATATACATAGATATCTATATCATATAACATATTGTGTGCGCCTCCAGACGATATTATGAATCACAAACGACTTTGTCGGGTTCTGCGACGTCTCTGGTTCTTCCACTTTCACATCAACCTGAAGTCGAATGAACCGCGCGCTGCCGGCTGCCCGCTGCCGGGCGATGGTGCCTCGCGGCAACCGGCGGCATGTCGCAGTTCATGTACTTCAGCGAGTCAAATCAAAGTTCCTTTCCCCCAATTCCTTCTCAACCATGGCTCAGATAACCCCCACGACAGTCTCGTTGTGGAAATACAAGACACGTCAAAGAACCGACAAGAAACACTTGCGTTACAGTGTGTGTATTCACATTGATGTGGACGTTGAAGAACCAGGAACGTCGGAGAACCCAACGCGGTCGTTTGAGATTCATAATATCGGCTCACACAGCTTTTGGCCGTGATAATATATATTATATGATATAGATATCTGTGTAGGCTATATGATAATATTTAGATATAGAGCTCCAGGACTCCCGTGTGTTCTAGAATATTTACAGAACACGGCTAAAGGCTGTGTGCGGCTCGCCATTGCGATACATCCACTGTAAACAGAGCGCATGGTGGCTGCAAGCTGCTCAGGGCCACACCCCCACCCTCCTCCTTGACACGCCCACCGAAACAGCGCATTTGGGGGAAGCTCAATGTGCGACTGGCTCGAAGTGGCTGTAACTCTGCACCACGGCTGAATTTAGGGAACGTCTTTGAATACTGTTAGTTGCCCACTAATACCTATATTAAAGAATACATAAAATAGCATGTCATGGGACCTTTAACAATAACAATGTTGTTTTGAATTCATACAGGACGTTTGCATATGTAGACCTGGCAACCGAGATAGACATGGCCAAAGCCTTGACTCTGAATGGTAAAAAGGTCCTTGATTTGCCCCTGAGGATTTCCAAAGCTAAAGTCAAGGTCAAAGAAGACAAGAAGAGGAAGAGAGCGAAACCTACTGCCGAGCAGAAAGCAGGTAAATTTAACAAATAAGCAAAACGTCAGAATGAATGAGCTGTTGTCGGGTTTATAAAATGGTTGTAGTGTAATGATCAGTTGTCTCTGCAGATGGGACCAGAGACATTCTTATAAAGTAGCTTAAGTAAAAGTGTTTTTGCTGTGACTTTTTTTTCTCTCACAGACAAGTTTGCAAAGTGGTTGTCGGTGACAAACCTTCCCCACAATGCAACGAAGGCTGAAGTTATGGGCATCTTTAAAACTGCAGTTGATGTAACGTTTCCCGGAGGAACCTCAGGCCCAACCAGAGGGTGAGCCACGAGTTGGAACCTCTATTTAGTTGTATAACGGAGGCTTTTATCGAAAAGAGGCTGTGCATTCAGATGCATAGTTTGCGTCTTGCTCAACAGATGCATCTCAGAGTGCCTAGCTAGTTGTCACTGTATTGTACTTCCCTAACTAATGCTGAACCTACCTTTTGTTGCAATAATCTTATGATGTATTTTGGCCGGCATGCGGTGAAAGAATCCCTACAGGACCGATAAGCCATGGCCTAGTTAGTTGTCTGGATCATGGATTCTATTCCCTACATTTTAAAAACTCAATGAAAATTAACATTTTCAACAGCATCGCAGTTCTGCACTTTGAAACCAAGGAGCTTGCTGAAAAAGCCATGAAGAAGAAAAAAGGGAAGAAGCTCAGAGACAGAGTGATAAAGATCAACGCTTACAGATGTAAAAATAATGGCAGTGTTGATGACGAAAACACTGAAGGTAAGCGTTTAGCACCGGTACCTATTTTTGCCCGAAAACTACAACAATGCCATTTAAAGAAATCTATCTTCCCTATTCACTATAGCCATTGTGCAGGGAGGTGCTCCCACTAACACATTGGTTATTAAAAACCTGCCTCGTCTGGAAAGTGAGACGAAGCTAAAGAAGATATTCAAGAATGCTGTCGGTATCAACGTACCCATGGACGGTAGCAACGCAAGAGGGTAAGACTGTATTACAGTAATAATAATAATAATACATTTAATTTAGAGGCGCCTTTCAAAACACCCAAGGTCACCTTACAGAGCATATAGTCATCATACAATTTTTTAAAAAAAACAAGACATTGTGGAAACAGATAAATAAATAAATAAACATAAGCAATAAGAAATAAATAAAACAAAAACAAGACAAAACAAAACAAAAAAAACAATCAAAACAGTGATCAGTTAGAACCTCAAGGGTTACTTGTCGTGGTGTGACCCACTGGATTTTTAGAGCAGTAAAAATAAACAAGGCATTACCATATCCACAACGTTGGATACATTTTTTACATCTTCTTTGCTTGCCATGGTAGACTGCGATCTACTGCCGGGTTGTGACCCAGTTTGCAAACCATGGCCCTAGACCCTAATGTTTTTAGGAGAAAAACATTGACCTAACTGTTTTCCACAGATTTGCGTTTGTTGAGTTTAAAACTGACAAGGAAGCCAAGGACGCCATGGAAATGGCACGAGGCGTGAAGATATTGAAAAAGGCAATCGACGTTGAGTACAGCAGAACTAAGTTACGGCCAGAAGCTGACGAAGGTATTGGTGATTTTCTTTCATGTTATCAAAAGCCACCTTTATTCACGAAGCGCAGCGCAAGTAATCCAATAGATACAAACAATTGCGGTAGTCAGTTGGTGGCAACCTCACTGCTAGTGGCCTCCTCGATTATATACACTGGACCTGTTATTCTGTGTGTGCCCAACACATTAGGTTTATTCAGTACATTTGCAGAAAACATTGAATTTGCTAAGTCTTCCTGATGTCCGCATAAGAAATCATGCAGAGATTGAAGAGAAAATTGCATTGAATATGATTAATACATTAGACACCGTTCAACCAAAACAGTTGAGCATTATGATAAGGAAGTATTATCTCTTATCCACTAATGGGAGGACTTGTTTTGATAACTTTCAATGAATCAACGCAGACACACTAGTCAGACATGCTTTTAAACACGCATCTCATGCATCTTCTTTTGTAGTTCTCTTGACAACCTTGATCGTAACTGGACTGGATAAGAAAACCAGTGAGGAGACTCTTGCCACTATGTTCGAAGGATGCACGACTACCAGGATCATTCGAGACAAAAAAACGTCAACATCGAAAGGGTATTTATCCTTCAACGCATTGGATCTTATGTTCTGTTCAATATTTGGACACTATTGCAGTCTGCACTATAATATATTTCCAATTTAAATGACTAACAAGGGACATTATATAGGAGGAAGGTGATTGGATCGAGCCATTGTAGACTACCTATGGGGGGGGGCGCCACTAAAGAATCACATTGTTTCCATTGTAGAGATGGAGAAAGATGGATGGATTAGATCACAATATAATTTGAATCCGATCTGGCTTTATTTCAAGGTACACTTAACACATGTAATAAGTCGTATATAAAACTAATATCTCTGCAATTTATATATTGAAGGAATAAAAGGTATGATGTAAAATAACATTCTGTTGCATATGTAAATAATAGCATATAAATAGTAACATTGGGGTAACAAGAAGTGAAAATCTCCTCAAAATACCCTAAACAGTTATTACCTTCCTCAGGTTCGGCTTTGTTGATTTTGCCAAGAAAGAAGACTGCCAGGCTGCCAAAGAGTCCATGGAGGACTGTGAGATAGATGGCAAGAAGTTGACACTGGCCTACGCCAAGCCCCAGTTCACCCAGCCTACACAAAAGCCTAAAACACAGCCCAGTGTCCAGTCTGCAGAGAAGGCTAAAGTCCAGCCTAAACAGAAGCCCGGATCACAACCTAAAAAACCTGTCTCTAAAGATCAACCTTCTGCTGGCAAAACGAAGCCGTCAAAACGTATAAGGAACAAGAAGAAAGGTAATGTTGAGATGAATTTAGGCTTTTTTTCAGATTTATTTGACCACAAAAAGCTTTGAGTTCTAAATGTTGTGATAATCCGAACAGTTAAGGTCCATATAGTTCAGGGATGGGCAACTTTCATGATAAAGAGGGCCACATTTTTCATCATAACCATCGGAGGGCCACATGACTGCACACTTCAACTAAACGTGAGCTGAGAGAAGCTACACAATTTTGAATTTGGTAGATATGATTTCCTGTATTCTGGTGCATTTTGGGGATGGCCACTCCCTAAAAAATCATCCAGAATCATAACCTATGTACGGTATGTTAATTGAACCAACATACATTCATTTCATGTTTTCCAAGCTCAAACAGCCACATGAATGGTCAGTATTTTTATCAGTGCAAAGGGCTTCATCATTCAATGAAGTCAAAAAACTGAAAAACTGGCCCAACATTAAGTGCAACAACTCAAACCCAACAAGCAGTTGTAGTAGTTGTAGTGGCGACTTAAGTGGATATCTTTAATGACTGATATCGCTTCTAAGCAAACTAGACGCATGGGTTTGCCTTCGAATTCTATGAATTCTTCTCATCTTTCTTGACCGAGTTTTCTGTAACTCGATCAATTATTATTTTTTTATTATTTTTTTATTACCTCACTCAGTGCGGGCCGCACTGAGTGAGGATGCGGGCCGCACTGAGTGAGGATGCGGGCCGCACTGAGTGAGGATGCGGGCCGCACTGAGTGAGGATGCGGGCCGCACTGAGTGAGGATGCGGGCCGCACTGAGTGAGGATGCGGGCCGCACTGAGTGAGGATGCGGGCCGCACTGAGTGAGGATGCGGGCCGCACTGAGTGAGGATGCGGGCCGCACTGAGTGAGGATGCGGGCCGCACTGAGTGAGGATGCGGGCCGCATGCGGCCTGCGGGCTGCCAGTTGCCCATCCCTGATATAGTTAGACTCACTGTGTGCACGGCTGTTCTTTGATTTTCTCCACAACCCCTCACCCTATCAACCTCATACACGCGCTCATGTCATGATCAGGAGACGAGGAAGACCAGTGTTGAGGGTGAAGTGGTTTAGATGAGTGTCTCGAGATAGCCAGGAGCCCAAAAAGCACGTTTTGAACTGGCACTGCCCAAGTCAAGGAAATAAGACAAACATCTGAACACCAGCCATTTTGACACGCTCTTGCGTTATTACACATTTTGGCTGATGCATCTCATATTGAAAACGTTTTATTTTTTATGTTAACTACTAGCCCCAATTTACAAGTACTTCCTTTGACTTTAAGCTGCAGCAAAAAATGCCGCAAAAGACGGAGCGGAGGAATCAGCAGTGGAAGGAGCAGTGGAAGGAGCAGTGGAAGGAGCAGTGGAAGGAGCAGTGGAAGGAGCAGTGGAAGGAGCAGTGGAAGGAGCAGTGGAAGGAGCAGTGGAAGGAGCAGTGGAAGGAGCAGTGGAAGGAGCAGTGGAAGGAGCAGTGGAAGGAGCAGTGGAAGGAGCAGTGGAAGGAGCAGTGGAAGGAGCAGTGGAAGGAGCAGTGGAAGGAGCAGTGGAAGGAGCAGGAGATGCAGCAGCTGACGGAGCAGGAGACAAAGTAGAGGCAGCAGTGGACGGTGCAGGAGATACAGCAGTGGAAGGAGCAACGGCAGAGGAGGCTGAAGTCAAAGAATAATTTGTTCTCCAATGTCGGAAGATTCTCCATCACAATGTTTCATTCACCTTTCGCCGTGAGATTAAAATGTAAACATACATTCTCTGGGGAAAAGATTTTCTATTGATTGTGTTCTCCTATTCCATTTTATTTCATATTATTGTATTGGTTATAATGTTTGAAATGAAATAATCTGTTAATGTAGTCCTTCAGTGTGAATATTTGAATAACATTGATCAATTGTTAATCATTCAATTGTTTTAACGTCTCTATCATTGGGCTATGTCATTGTGTATATTGTTGATCAAATTTTGTGAGTTGAAATTTTCCCAAGCAAATTCACTGAAATAATAAATTCTGTCAATACCACTGTTGCGTCTTTTTTTTGTGCATGTCATAAGTGAAAATATTTTGAAAGTATTTTTCGGAACTCATCCCAGTTAAATGTGGTATAAGTTGAGTGGGCTGTACACCGTGTTCTCGTCGTTCTTGGCAAGTTATCAGGAATGCGCCAAAGGGTGTCCCCCAAGGGGCACCAGCGCGTACCATTAAGTCGAAGTCCTGATAGCATCGATCCCGGTTCGATTCCTGCCCTTCGTCCTTTGCTGCATGTCTTCTCTCTCCCATACTTTCCAGTCTTACTCGACAATAAAAGGATAAAACCTTTCATATCTTAAAATTAGAAAAAGCGTGTCCCCCAATGACCTCACATCCTGTTGTCCACTTCCTCGTCAGTGGTTGTGAATGGTGAGTGGTTGGAGCGGAGCGGGTCTCGCATGGTCTGCAAGCCGCGTGGAATATCATACTGCACATCAATATTGGGCCCGCGTTGGATCATGTTGATAGATATCTGACGGGCGCGGGAAACCATCATTCTTGCAATGCACTGTTTTGCATGTTCAGGGAAATAATTGGTAAGTTGAATAGCCCTGTTGGAGCGGCTCATGCATGATGTGCTCTACACACAGGTGAACTCGCCAGAGGTAAATATATAAGCGGGTGAACTCAAAAGGACTCGAGTTAGACTCGATGGTCTAATGCATCCAGAAGACTGGCACAGATTTGAGGTTTCGATCGTTGTGCAAACGGGCTGCACACACTTTTCCTTTGCACGTTTTATCTCCATTTTCATTTATACTCTTTGACAAAGTTGTTTTATACCAACATATCGTATAAACTTGTTTAGTCAAGCAGTGATACCGAATATTGCGACCATAGCCTAAACGCATAGCCTTAACCATTTCAATTCAAGTTATTAAAGGTTCGTTTTTAAAAAGTAAATGACATTTAAATATGAGACAACCTGAGGTGCATCTCAGTTTATAGTACGGGATGCAGCTTCACGATCAACAGAGACATGCTGGGGACTCGAACCCAGAACCTCAGCGAGTCTTTCCCCTTGTCCTATGTTCTCCTGACCTATATCACAACACACAAACAATGATCTCCTTTTAATGATTAACACTGTTTACAACATTGTCCGAATCCTATCGTTAAATAACCAAATCCCATGTTATGATAGGCCTACTGGTACAATGCAATATGTAACAAGTAATAACTCTTGAATAATTTTCTTCTCGTGTTTTTATAGAAAATGTTATTCATAAATACAATGAGAGGCACAGTGTCCGACCTGTCGATATAGAAAGTGTCTCGGTTAGAGCCTCTTTTATAAGCGCCTCATGCTGCATTCCCAAGCAACAAGTTATCATGCAGATGGCGACGGGGGTTCGGACTTTGGCTCCAGCCTGCTCAGCTGCACTCAGGGTTTATGACTTTGCTTACGGATTTGTTGACCACCGTTGAAAGGGAATCCATCAGTAATGATTTAAGCTGCAGAAAGCTGACCAGATCGTGCACCCACTTTCTGATGGTCACACGATTTACCTTATCAAATGTGTTATTTAATCAGCAACTAAATAACACAGCGTTTATTGCTCTCCTAAGTAGTAAAGTTGGCCTATCGACACCTGGTCAAGAACCTCCTTGTCTGATCAGGAGTGATATATTCACCATGACTTGATCAAACGAAGATGCGATCATTCAACACTGCTCTTGTTCTGTGTGTAGCCGTGGTTTCTCTGTTGGAATGGTGACGTCGGAGGTGAAGCTCATCAACCAGGGCCAGGAGGATGAGATGGTGACATTTTCTTTGAATCCTTTAACACCTATTTAGTCTGGCCTACTATAGACTAATCATTTAGTTTACAACTTGTTACATTTATATATTTGATCATTTATAGAGCATGGTTTGGAAAACGATCATACACATAAGTAAGCGATTCATAATTCAGTTATAGTTATGAATAACAATAGGTATCCACGGACACACTGTGAATTTCTACCTGGTTAAACAAAGGATTGATTGATTGATAATCGACGAATTCAGCCTTTGCCAGTGCATGATTCATGACTCAGAGTCACAGTGATTGAAGGCCTCGCCATAACCCTGGAGCACTGTGACACTGGGTTGGCAGGAGGTGTGGGGGTACCGGCCGTGCGTGTGGAAGAGGGTCCTGGTGGGGTTGGCGGCGGCGGCTTCGGGGGGGCTGCTCCTGCTGCTGCTCTACTGGCTGCCTGAGTGGAGGGTGAAGGCCACCTGCGACGCCTCCGCCCTCAGAGACGCCCGCACCCTGCTGCTGCGGGCCACGGTGGGTCCCCGCACGTTGCCCCCTCATCGCCGTGCCAATGTAGGCCTCTGAGAGCCCTCAGCCACACCGGGGTGGAAGGTAGAAAGTAGAACGTGTTGTAGGGAGTAGAATCCTTGTAGAAAGTAGAACGTGTTGTAGCAAGTAGAATCCTTGTAGAAAGTAGAACATGTTGTAGAAAGTAGAATCTTTGTAGAAAGTAGAACATGTTGTAGAAAGTAGAATCTTTGTAGAAAGTAGAACATGTTGTAGAAAGTAGAATCCTTGTAGAAAGTAGAACATGTTGTAGCAAGTAGAATCCTTGTAGAAAGTAGAACATGTTGTAGCAAGTAGAATCCTTGTAGAAAGTAGAACATGTTGTAGGAAGTAGAATCCTTGTAGAAAGTAGAACGTGTTGTAGGAAGTAGAATCCTTGTAGAAAGTAGAACGTGTTGTAGGAAGTAGAATCCTTGTAGAAAGTAGAACATGTTGTAGAAAGTAGAATCCTTGTAGAAAGTAGAACATGTTGTAGGAAGTAGAATCCTTGTAGAAAGTAGAACGTGTTGTAGGGAGTAGAATCCTTGTAGAAAGTAGAACGTGTTGTAGGGAGTAGAATCCTTGTAGAAAGTAGAACATGTTGTAGAAAGTAGAATCTTTGTAGAAAGTAGAACATGTTGTAGAAAGTAGAATCTTTGTAGAAAGTAGAACATGTTGTAGAAAGTAGAATCCTTGTAGAAAGTAGAACATGTTGTAGAAAGTAGAATCCTTGTAGAAAGTAGAACATGTTGTAGCAAGTAGAATCCTTGTAGAAAGTAGAACATGTTGTAGAAAGTAGAATCCTTGTAGAAAGTAGAACATGTTGTAGGAAGTAGAATCCTTGTAGAAAGTAGAACGTGTTGTAGCAAGTAGAATCCTTGTAGAAAGTAGAACGTGTTGTAGCAAGTAGAATCCTTGTAGAAAGTAGAACGTGTTGTAGGGAGTTGAATGAGTTGTACAAAGTAGAACATGTAGGAAGTAGAATGAGATATACAAAGTTAAATAAATTCTCCTTAGAGCGCACTTTGTTGCTGAACAACTTGAGTACTAATACAATAATGAGACCTTGCGTCCCGGATGCCGATAGCACTCATGCTTTTGAGGAACCTGCTCATGTAACACATGAATGTTCGTCACTCCAACTCGTTAGTATGATTTTAGTGTTCCCAACGTTGATTGTCGACTTGGATAAAATCGTATGCTAAAAGTAGGATCGAGTAAATATGATAAAACAATTGACAATATCGTCACATAAATTAGCTTAACTTCACCCACAACTCTGTTCATGTTTAATTTAAGACCAAAAACAATGAATGCCCGTCAGTCGATGGTTCTGTGTCGTCCCCACAGGATGAGTTCAGGCAGTGGTTCCGGGTCACAGTGCACGTGATGCTGGCCCCGGGGAAGAGGCCCTTTGACGCGGTGCCTCCGTGCGCCGGGGACGGCCTCTCTAACGGAGAAGGGGCCCCCAGTCTGTCCACTGAGCAGGGCGACTGCTGCGGGATGTTCCCCCACAACCAGCTTGTACCGGTACCTGCTCAACACGGCTAGCCGTTCCTGGTGCAATCCTGTTACTATGTTGAGGTCAAAATACTGTTATTATAATGGTATAGATATCATATAAACCTATTAATTCATGACATTCTACAAAAGGCATTTTATAAACATATGCAAAAAAAATGTAGCTGTATTTGAAGGTATTTTAAGTTTAATATAATTTCAGTATGTACTTTTATAGTTTTTATCAAGGATTTCAGTGAACCCTAACTGTGTCCAATACTATTTATATCGCCATCACAACAGATTTACTGACATTTTGATCATTCATCAATAAGGACGTTGGACAAAGACATCCATTATGGCTTCTCTGTAAATGTCCAACAGTTCATCTCTGCTCCCCTCTGGTTCTGCTCAGGTCCATTTCTTCAGTCACCACAGTACCAAGTACTACTGGAGTGATGACATACAGAACTTTGAAACGTACAAGTAAGCGTGCCGCTGAACAACCTCAATATATACACTGAATGTGCTTTGTTTATTCATGAATTCAATAGGGGGGGACCACACAGTGGAGTGGCTTATCACTGGCTGTATTCATAAGGGCTCAATAGTGACCCTCATGCATGCGACTGCCATAAAGATGAATTCAAATATTGAATGAATGAATACTGAATACTGTGTGTGTGTGTGTGTGTGTGTGTGTGTGTGTGTGTGTGTGTGTATTTTACAGAGGTTTGGAGGATATGAAAGTGAGCTGTGCTGGTATTCACTCTGAACTCAGCTCAGGGCCCAGTAAGCACTTGCAGGCCTATAGGTATGTATGGATGTACATCTACAAATTAGCATGGAAACACACACACACACACACACACACACACACACACACACACACACACACACACACACACACACACACACACACACACACACACACACACACACACACACACACAGTCACACACACACACCCCATAGGACAGACGAAGACTCCAATCTTCCCGCTCTTTTGTGTGTTGCTTTCCATTTGACCCCCATCCCTTCATTCCATCTCAGCCTACAGAAACCCATAAACACACACGTGCACACATTCATCAACCCACTCCACCAACACACATACTCATACTCTGGCTTCATGTATTTGTTTTTCTGTCCACTGTCGTTGGGCAGACTACTTCAGCAACAATACTACCATATGCTATTCCAAATATTACTGCTCATTCCAACATACACCTCTCTATGAAAACATCCATTCAATTGATTATTTACAGATTTATCTTGAATAATTGGTTCATCTTAATTTTTTTAAACTTTTGACAGGAGGTTGTTTTTTGAGGAGAATGAAATTGCCGTCAGAGTTCCGTCTTTATTTGAACTTCTCATCAAAGAGGTGCGTTGAGAATTAAAGCTGTACTTCTCTTCTCTAATATAAATACTCACTGAAAACATAATCTCTCGCTCTCGCTCTCGCTCTCGCTCTCGCTCTCTCTCTCTCTCTCGCTCTCTCTAGGTGTTGAATCCGTTCTACATCTTCCAGCTCTTCAGTGTGATTCTGTGGAGCTTTGATTCTTATTACTACTACGCTTCGGCCATAGTCTTCATGTCTGTGATATCCATAGCCACCTCACTGTATACTATCAAGAAGGTCAGTTTGGTATTTACTAATTTTACATAAAAAACAAGCTTTTGTCCAATGGGAATTATTATTTGTAGTGTAACTTTGGTATTGATATATACTTTTATACAGTTCAAACCAGGCACATTTATTTCCTCGAAAATGGGCTAAACACACAATGTCGTCATGACCTTTTTTAAACAAGGATATATATATTTTTATCAAATACATTGAACACTTTTGCAACCCGGAAACGGTTACATTTTTCTAAATGGAGTACGGTGTGCAGCCAATAGAAAACCACCACTCAAGACAAGCTTTAAGCCAAGTGGCCGACGTCTGTTGTTTGACTGAGAATGTATTGAACACATGGCTTTCTCCGCTTTCCCAGCAATACGTCATGCTTCACAACATGGTGGCGGCCCACAGTGTGGTCCGTGTGACCGTCTGCAGAGGGGATAAAGGTATGCTATACATCCCAGCTTCTCTGATGAGAAGCTTTTTAATAATTCAAGGTACAATATTTGCCAAAAGCAACATAATGAAATTAAAAAAAAAATAGAAAAATAGATAAATAAATAAAACTGATAGGGCAGTTGGTTGAAAGAGAAACTTCATCAATTTTATTAAAATAATAGATGACAGCAGACTGTCCCAACCTTTTCCAGAGTGTGACCCCACTTTGACCCTTACAGAGTTCCAGTGACCCTAGTCAATAACAACACAGCTCTGCTATAATGAAAAAAACACGTTTAGGGTATTCATTTATGGAATATATATTATTGGGAACAACGAGTTGCAGCAGTATAGTCCAGATGATCCACAGATTAGTGCACAATGGGCAGATATTATCGTCCCAGACCAAACTATGTACAGGGGAATATGTATATTTTACACTCTGAATATAACATCAGGAGCTATGAAAGAACCCTGCTGCTCCTTGAGCGTGTCTACACCCTCTCAGCTTGACTACCGACCCCCCCGACAAAGTCTGGGGTCCACAAATACGCCTTCAGAAGAATCTAACCGTTTTAAAAGCAGATAAAACATTTTTTAATCAACCCTATTTGGGCTGAAATGAACACTGGAGTGAATGTCTTATCGACTCAAGAGTCCGGGACCTTTTTGTGGTTTTCGTCCCAGAATTGGAGGAGGCCATGTCCACAGAGCTGGTCCCTGGTGATGTCATCGTCATCCCAGCCAATGGGATGATCATGCCCTGCGATGCTGTGCTAGTGTCAGGAACCAGCATAGTCAACGAGAGCATGCTGACAGGTCAGCATACCTATTATATTATCTATCTTATTACATTAAAAAAAAAGAATAATAAAGTAACAATTTATATATGTGTGTATGTTCACTACCGTTCGAAAGTTTGGGGTCACTTTGAAATGTCCCTGTTTTTGAAAGAAAAGCACCGTTTTTTTTCAATGAATATAACATTATATGAATCAGAAATACATTCCAGACATTGTTAATTTGGTAAATGACTATTGTAGGGTTTTTAATGGAATATCTACATAGGTGTACTGAGGCCCATTTCCAGTGACCATCAACCATCTACTGTGTTCTAATGGTACATTGTTTAGCTACTTGTGTTTAAACGATAATTGATGATAAGAAAACCCTTGTGCAATTATGTTAGCACAGCAGAAAACTGTTAAAAGTACGAGTGTTCATGGAAAACATAAAAAAAAAAAAAAAAAAAAAAGGAAACCAAACATTTTAAAGCAGTTATTAAAACTTCACATCCTATCTCGTTGCTGCTTTCCTCCACCAGGTGAGAGTGTGCCCGTCACCAAGACGGCCCTTCCCAGCTCCGGGTCGGAGGGGGCCTCCACCTACAGCACAGAGGAGCACAAGAGACACACCCTGTTCTGTGGCACCCAGGTCATACAGAGCCGCTTCTACACCGGCCAGCTGGTCAAGGCTGTGGTGGTCACCACCGGTGAGGAACCCTGGCTGGCTGCACCCACTAGGGCCAGGGGTCATGTCGCTCCCTCTTTCTTCCACCTACTAGATGGGTAGATAACAGGAGATGTGGTTTCCACTATCTGTGGAGGAAGTTATACTGCAATCAGGAAAAGATTCTGCTGACATAAGTTGTTTGAATTGTTTGTTTTGGCTTGGTGACAAGTCATTACTATTTAGCTAAAATGTATCCATGCCCCGTCAACCTAGCCAAAGTCCTGTAGGATTGTCAAGACTATCCAAAATATAGTCTTTAAAACAGAACAAAAACGATTATAAATAAAAAAAAGGGTGTGAAAAGACGGCCAACAGGACGAGTGACAATGCTAGCTGTTCTATTTCTTTACTTTGTGGCTACAAAAGCACCGGGGGCTCTGAACACTAAAAACATAAGTGACCGGCTGGCCCTCCACCTCCCTCAGGCTTCAACACAGAGAAGGGCCAGCTGGTGTGCTCCATCCTGCACCCCAAGCCCACGGACTTCAAGCTCTACCGCGACGCCTACCTCTTCCTGCTGTGCCTGGTGGGCGTGGCCATGATCGGGTTCATCTACACCATCGTGCTCAGCGTCATCAACCAGGTAGTTGGAGCCACGTATAGCTTTTGGCCCATCGGAAAGATATTGCTTTTGATGTCCTTCTCTGTATGCCTCGAAGATGATGATTGCTATTGCTTTATCACTCCGCGTTAACACGTCATAAACTAGTGTATAGTGTAGTATCGGCCAGGGTGTTGGAGGCAGGGTCCGATCGGCCGAAGTCCACAGTCTACTCAGTAGTAGTAGCAGTCTACTCAGTCGTAGTAGCAGTCGACTCGCAGGCCTCCACGAGCAAGATGTCCGAGCCCCAACCTGCTCAGTCATGGGATCCAAGCCCCTGCTGAATGAATCGTACCTGATGACAGCGTGAGGGATCCATCTCCCGCACGTCGCGTGTCTTTTCACTCTGCTCTTCTTCTCTCCAGGTTCCCGCCAAAACCATCGTCATCGAGTCCCTGGACATCATCACCATCACGGTCCCCCCCGCCCTGCCGGCCGCCATGACGGCGGGCGTGGTCTACGCCCAGCGGCGCCTGAAGCGCCTCGGCATCTTCTGCATCAGCCCCCAGAGGATCAACATGTGTGGGCAGCTCAACCTGGTCTGCTTCGACAAGGTCAGCCCGTTGTCATGGCTACGGCTGCACTGGTTTGGAGGTTCGAATTGGAAGCCAGGTCGAGGGATTTAAAGTAAGGCATTTTATTTGGATAGCCCTAAATCCCAGTGAAAAAAAAAAAAACTCTTCACTGGGCCATACTATAGGACGCGCCCTCAAACACTAAGCCTGCTAAAGGGCTAGGAGACCCCCCCCCCAAACCAAGAGACGGAAGGGGGGCTCCTCCCTCCAGTGGGCCAAGGCTTATAGATTAGGGAATAGTTCTGTATGATGATCTTCAAATATTATAAAATACTTTTGATGGTGTTCATAGACAACTCCCACTGCTCCGTGGAGCACGTATGATAAATCCATCTGGCCAAACTAAAACATGGTGTTTTCCAGTGGGTTTCGACACCCCACACACAGCTTTTCCCGACGTGGGGTCTGCAGTCCGGTTGACTCAGCTGTAGCTGTTGTCTATTGAACGGTGACTGTAGCTGGTTGCTACGACCCTTAATTCATAGACGTGGTAGGGAGGTAACCCAGCAGACAATGGATTGAAATGACACTTCACAACCGGGCACCATTCAAGGAAAGGGTTTATTTGATCCCAACTGTACGAAGCACAGCCACAAAATAATAACAAAAGGAAATAGCTCGAGGGCCAAAACAACAACCAGAAACATCCGCCCCCTCTTACTTCCAAACCAAACCCCACAGCCTATAGGCTCTAACCTGACGGCTGTGGCCCCGTGTCTCCACAGACGGGGACGCTGACGGAGGACGGCCTGGACCTGTGGGGCGTTCAGAGAGCGGAGCACGGCAGGTCAGCGCCTCCCTCTGAGAGCGCATGTGTGTACAGACTCTCACTCCCTGACTGGTCAGCAGTCCAGTGGTAGTGTGCACACCGGCAGGTGTGCACACTACCACTGGACTGCTGACCAGTCAGGGAGTGAGAGTCTGTAAACACATGCTTCCTCTTGATGTTCCTCTCTCAATGAATGACTCCGTCCTCTGCTGTTGCCGGTCCGACCCTGACCGAAATCAAGCGCACCTCCTCGCTCCTCCCGTGTCCTGCATACATCTCCCTGTGCTCGCAGAGATGTGTCTCCCATGGCGACGGCGTTTCTCTCGAGCAGCTTCATACGAAAAACCTTTTTCTTGTTGACCGCACGCCTTTTTCCTCCGTCGCCCGCCGCAGGTTTTCCCCGGCCGAGTTCGACCCGTCGAAGGAGAGCTTGGTGTTCACGCCCTTTGTGGTGTGCATGGCGTCCTGCCACTCGCTGACCAACATCAACGGAGAGCTGTCCGGAGATCCCCTGGACCTCAAGATGTTCAGCGTCACCGGATGGGTGGGTCATGTGACGCTAGAACGGCCTTTTAGACGACAGGTTGATTCATGACACTTAAGACAGTCCGAACGTAGAGACATCAAGACAGGGAGTCGTAGTCATGGTCAAAACAACCACTCTATTATTGTTGTTGCATTATTAATATTATCTGATCATTTTTTGGGCGCGACATGTTCTATTCTCGTGAAGGTTTTATAACTCGTATCCTTGTCTGTTTAACGTTAGTGGCGACACACATTTATTCCGTTTTATATTTATTCAGTCAGTCCAGTAGTTGGTACGAAATATTCGGCAGCAGAGAGACGGTAACGTTTAACATTCCCGCTACGTTCTAGATCGGTTTGCTATCACAGTGCTCGGACACAGATAACGTATAGAAGTCCATAATGATTGACACCAACGGTCGTTCCTCTTAGACCCTAGAGGAGCCCACGGAGGAGGAGACGGCGCTCCATAACCCCATCATGCCCACGGTGGTCCGACCCCCCAAGCACCTGGTGTCTGAGGCCCAGCAGAACTTCACCCTCTCCGAGACCATGGTACCAGGGGCTTCAGCCTCCCACCGACCCGCCTGCCCACTCTGGGCAGGGTATTATAGACAAACGTCTATTCTATCTACATGAATGACAAATATTAACAAAAGACAACCAGTGAATATTCTTTTGAGTACAGAATGATTCATTAATGAATCCTTCTGCCCTTCGTTCCAGGAGCTGTCTGAGCTTTCGGTGAGTTAAATCCTTATTTTCTACCTTTTGTTTACCGCTGAGTCCCCGTGTGACCGGTCCAAAGTGCGGGGCCCCCGTGCTCTGATGGGCCCCGCCTTGAGGGGTCCGCCCTGTGTCCCCCAGCGCTACGAGGTGGGCATCGTGCGTCAGTTCCCCTTCTCGTCGGCGCTGCAGAGGATGAGCGTGGTGGTGCGGCGGCTGGGCGAGAAACACATGGACTCCTACCTGAAGGGGGCGCCAGAGGTGGTGGCCAAGCTCTGCACGGAGGACTCAGGTGGGCTACCGACGGGGGGCCGCCCACCAGGGTCCATCTAGGACTGGACCTGAGGCTTCTAGGCTGGACACACTTCACATTCCTCATCCATATCGATGTTCATAAGCTACTTTAGGCCTCTACAGGTGGCGATATATTCTTATCTTATCAATTGATCGGCTGATGTTGAGGCAACGTTTTTCTGTTCACATATAAGGCGGCTACATGGGATGACATGTCTTTGTTTTGTATTACTAAATCGAGCAAAAGACGTGGTTGTTTATATCTTGGGGTTATTTCACGCCATCGTTGGATACTGATATCCCTCAGTCATCTGTCACTTAAAATCCCGATTAAACCTCCTTCTGTCTCTCTGCCTTTGAAGCAGATGTCTGGATCAAAGGCCTCTAAAATGAGCACATTGTTTGGCGTTGTTGTGGTTTGGTTGTTAATCTCTTGTGTTCCCCGTGGCGTGCAGTTCCGGAGAGCTTCGGGGAGACTCTGGAGGCCTACACCAGGAAGGGCTTCAGGGTCATCGCCCTGGCCCACCGCCAGCTGGAGCCCAAGCTCTCCTGGCACAGGGTGCAGAACCTCAACAGGTCAGACAAACCAGCACAGCCCAGGAATACCAACTAACACATGAATAACAACTAACCAACACATGAATACCAGCTAACCAACACATGAATACCAACTAACATGAATAACAACTAACCAACACATGAATACCAGCTAACCAACACATGAATACCAACTAACACATGAATAACAACTAACCAACACATGAATACCAGCTAACCAACACATGAATACCAACTAACACATGAATAACAACTAACCAACACATGAATACCAACTAACCAACACATGAATACCAACTAACACATGAATACCAACTAACCAACACATGAATACCAGCTAACCAACACATGAATACCAACTAACCAACACATGAATACCAACCAACACATGAATACCAACTAACCAACACATGAATACCAGCTAACCAACACATGAATACCAACTAACATGAATAACAACTAACCAACACATGAATACCAACTAACCAATACATGAATACCAACTAACTTACAAATTGATACCAACTAACTAACAAATTAATACTAACTGACCAACAAATGAGTACCAACTAACTAACAAATGAATGAATTCAGCAGACACTGATTAAATCAATGCCAGTACCTTCAACTGTCCACGTCCAGTTGAAGGTTGTGGGTTTGAACCCCAAAGATCCACAGTCTACCTGTGGACCCCTACCCGCTCCTTAAAGATCCCATGTCATGCTTTTTTAGGGTTAATAATTGCATTTGTGGGTACTTCTAGAATAGGGTAACATGCCTGTATGTAAACAATACCCCTTATTATTCTCACACAGTTTATTTCTGCAAAACCAATTTCAGCATCTTTTCAGCAGCTGTGTTTTGTATCATGTCGCTTTAAGGCCCCCCTCCCGAGGTGCCCAGTCTGCTGTGATTGGTCAGAACTGTTAATGAACTGCGGGTGCATGCAGGCAGGTAGGACCCAAACGCAGACGGTTTCAGGAAACGGCACTTTATTCAAGCCTAAAGGCTAAGGCACAGGAATCAGGGAACTCGGGAGACAACTCGGAACTCGGGAGACTACAGGGAACTCGGAAGACGACAGGCAACACGGCACACGCAAGACTAACCACCAACACTAACCACAGCAAACCACGATAAACCACAATGACAGCACGAGGAACAAAGGAAAGACGAGGGCTTAAATAACAAACACAACGAGCAACAGCTGAGACACATTAGGGGAGGGAACAGTAATCAACACAGGAGGGAAAACCAGGGAAACACACACACCCTGACAGTACCCCCCCCTTAAGGGTCGACTCCCAGGCGACCCACGACAAGCAAAAAAAACAAAGAAAGTCAAACCCAAAACGGGTGGGTGGAGGGGCGCCAGGAGGGGGGAATCAAAAAAAAATAAATGGACTGGGGCAGAGCCGAGGGACGTCAAGCGGGCGGCCAGAAAACTGCCCCAGGGCATGGCAGGGAGCCTCAGGCGGACGGCCTGGGGGGCAAGCAGAGGCAGAGTGGAGGCGGAACCCTTCCGGAGGCCGGCGGCAAGGACGATGAGGGCTCAGTCCCTCAGGAGACCTGCAGTGGCGCAGAACCCCCTCAGAAGGCCGGCAGCGGTGAAGGCGGAACCCTTCAGGAGGCCGGCGAAGGCGAGGTAGAGGGCGGGTCCCCTCAAGAGGAAGGCCAGGTAGAGGGCGGGTCCCCTCAGGAGGCAGGCCAGGTAGAGGGCGGGTCCCCTCAGGAGGCAGGCCAGGTAGAGGGCGGGTCCCCTCAGGAGGCAGGCCAGGTAGAGGGCGGGTCCCCTCAGGAGGCGGGCCAGGTAGAGGGCGGGTCCCCTCAGGAGGCGGGCCAGGCAGAGGGCGGGTCCCCTCAGGAGGAGGGCCAGGCAGAGGGCGGGTCCCCTCAGGAGGAGGGCCAGGCAGAGGGCGGGTCCCCTCTGGTGGCAGGCCAGGTAGGGGGCGGGTCCCCTCCGGTGGACAGGGTAGAGGGCGGGTCCCCTCTGGTGGAAGGCCAGGCAGAGGGCGGGTCCCCTCCGGTGGAAGGCCTTGAAGGGGAACCCCCCTCGGGAAGGAGTGGAGGAGGGCCCCCACAGGCAGGAGCGGGGAGCGTGCCTCCCCTGGACGGTCTGGAGGGCGGACCCCCTCCGGCAGGAGCAGAGGCCGGTCCCCCTCTGGAAGGAGCAGGGGGCGGGCCCCCTCAGGCAGGAGCGGAGGGCGGACCACCTCAAGCAGGCGAAGAGGCCGGTCCCCCACTGGAAGGCTAGGAGTGGGGTGAGGAACCGGACAGGGCTCGGGGACCGGAGTCAATGCGGAAGCTAGAGTACCAGGAGGAACCGGGTGGCACCCCCAACCCTTACAGCGCTCCATTGTCTTCCTTGTTTTGGCTACTAAATCCTCCAACTTACGGTCAAATTGAGCGTCCGCTGGGTCCCATAGTGGTGCTGTCATTCTGTTAATGAACTGCGGGTGCATGCAGGCAGGTAGGACCCAAACGCAGACGGTTTCAGGAAACGGCACTTTATTCAAGCCTAAAGGCTAAGGCACAGGAATCAGGGAACTCGGGAGACAACTCGGAACTCGGGAGACTACAGGGAACTCGGAAGACGACAGGCAACACGGCACACGCAAGACTAACCACCAACACTAACCACAGCAAACCACGATAAACCACAATGACAGCACGAGGAACAAAGGAAAGACGAGGGCTTAAATAACAAACACAACGAGCAACAGCTGAGACACATTAGGGGAGGGAACAGTAATCAACACAGGAGGGAAAACCAGGGAAACACACACACCCTGACAAGAACTCCCACTCTGTTGTGATTGGTCGAACGCTTTGCTCGTGTGTCGCAAATTCGGGGTTTAATTTTATGCACGACTTCTGCACTTCAGCACCGCCCACTGCACTGTCTGACGTCACACTGTTACAGAAGTAAAGTTTGAGCGCCAACAAGCTATTAGACGCGCTGAGGGGCGTTCTCTGTAGGGCCGACTGCTCCCCCTGGCTCAGACTTCCTACTTTAGCAGACGTCAAACATGTATACATACGTCATATACAGTCTGAAGCAAAGGGAAAAGTCGAAAAAACAGGATATAACCCCTTTAACGAGAGGGATCTGAGTTCAAGTCCCTTTGAAAAGAGGAAGCTGTTCAGACAAAACAGAAGTAAATATAATTATACAAAATCGGGAGCATTACAAATGAACCGTATGCGTATGAAATATGTAACCATGTGTGTGACCCATCGTGTGACAGGGGGGTGATTGTGTGTCCCATGTGGCTCCCAGGGACCAGATAGAGACCAACATGGACTTCCTGGGGCTGATCATCATGCAGAACAAGCTGAAGTCTGAGTCTGCTGGAGTCCTGCAGGACTTACAGAGGGCTGATATCCGCACGTTGATGGTCACAGGTCAGATGAACCTCATATGCAAGAATTGTATAGTTCACAGTGGTACTGTTCAAAATGATGTGCACCATGTATTGTACCATCAGAGATTGATCCTCAATGCCTCAGGATGCGTTCTTTCATGTACCCTGGCCGATTTGGCCCTCCCCTCTTGAGATTTAACCACACATTTCCAACATCAATTACAGAGCTTTATGGTGAGATGACAGCTATTACACCCAGTCTATACAGCTCTGTATAAAACCGTTGTTATTAAACACGGAGTGGGTCGAGCCTATTCAGTAGTGGTTAGCCAACATTGATTCTGTGGGATGTAAGGCATATTTGCAAAAAATGTAACACCCTACATGTCTGATAGTGTTTGGATACAGAGCTAACATCAAATGGAGAGGCCCTTTGTGAATCTCATGTTCTTGACCCTCTCTTTGTATATGTGTGTGATGTTGTCTGACTCTGTTCAGTGTTGAACTAAACTCAAACTCTTCCCACCCCGTGGTTCAGGGGACAACATGCTGACGGCTATATCAGTGGCCCGGGACTGTGGGATGATCCGTCCCCGGGACAGGGTCATCATCGCAGAGGCAACGCCCCCTAAAGATGTCCAACCAGCCAGCATCATGTGGTGCTACACAGAGAACCCAGACCCCGGCACCAGCAAGGACCACCAGCTAGGACCAAGCAAGACCAAGGTATGGCAACATGAGCCGGTAGATTTGGCAGTTCCTGTAGGAATTGGATGAATTGCTACTTCATACTTTGATGAACCATAGCTTATGAACACAGTTTTGGACCAAGGAAGATCACAGAGATCAATGACAGATTTGTGTATTTGACTCACAGAGTTCTCACAGGGTTTGAAACCCTGATCTGCAGCGTACTGTCAGGCATCCTTGAGCGAGATACCTGCTCCTTAACAACATGTATCTAACATTCAGTGATACCTTGGATAAAAGCATCTGATTGATTACTAAAAACATAGATATAAGTCACTTTCCAACTGGTCCAGTCTCCTAGCCGCGGTCTTGGACCCATCTGGGTTAATGCTTAAACTCTGAACCCTGAAAAAAACAACCTCCAACTTGTTAAAAATGTATAATAAAAACGATAATTGATTAATTAAACAATTTCCATGTTGGAAACTCTTATTACTGGTATAATTGAGAGCTCCTCCGTCTTGTGCGTCTTGACGTCAGTATACATGGCCGCCTTCGTTGTTATTGGGAATTACAAAATGTTTGTTTTTTGTAGTTTATCGTACGGTCGGCCTTACTGAACTCGGTGTACTCTAAGAATCCTGTGTGGGACCGACCAAAAGGGGGCGTTCCTCCGTGAAATGCCGCAAGAAAGCTGGAAGATTTCCCCACTTGCAACTCGTAGGGCTGGTGTACCATACAAATGGATCGCAGCATAAGCCCTGTGTTTTGATATGGTGTGGTGATGGAGCCAAGATGGCTTCTAGGTGAATAAGGTGTTTTTTGATATGGTGTGGTGATGGAGCCAAGATGGCCGCTGGGTGAATCAGGCCCGTGTTTTGATGTGGTGTGGTGAGCTGCAGCTGCCTCCCATGAAGGTGACCGTGGGCAGTTGTTGTCTGCTTCTCCAGCTCCCTCCACAGGACTCCAGGCTGGAGGAGGGGCTGGGCGGCGGGCTGCTGGACGGAGACGCCCAGGACTTCCACTTTGCCGTGAGCGGCAGAGCCTTCGCCATCATCACCGAACACTTCCCCGAGATAGTGCCCAAGGTGAGCGCTGATCAATCGGTTCATTGATTCAGTCTTTCATGTCAGTCATTCAGCATCATTTATGCGATAGCTTACTTACCAATCAATGTTTGATTGCTGTTATTATTAGCACAAAAATGTTTAATTAATGTTTGATTGATTAAATAATTCCCCTAATTTATACTTTCTTGTTTATATAGCATGACATTTTTTTAGCTGCTTAAGTATACTTTGTGGTGTGTGCATAAAAACAGACCCCCAAAGAAACCCACCTTCTGCTGCATCCCAGCGCTGTGATTGTGTGTTGTAACTCATGGTTTTGTCCACACGGGGGCGCTGTTCCAGCTTGTGCTGAGAGCGACAGTGTTCGCCCGCATGGCTCCCGACCAGAAGACCCACCTGGTGGAGGTCCTTCAGAGTGTGGAGTGAGTCCCTGTCTCTCCTTCTGATGCCATGTTCAGTACATCTGTGTATTGATACCCATGCAGTAGTCTTCTGTCATGCTAGTAGTGTAATGTTTGGAGATTTGTCATTCGAATGGGTTCACTAGAAAGTGGTGTCTTGTTTTCTGGTTCTTCAGCTACATCGTTGGAATGTGTGGCGATGGGGCTAATGACTGTGGGGTGAGTATGGATTACTTTCATTGGTAACCGAATGCTCATGGAACAGCCAGTTTATTGGCATGTTCACATCATTCCTTAAACATACAAAAAATATAATCTCTCTCTCTCTCTCTCTCTCTCTCTCTCTCTCTCTCTCTCTCTCTCTCTCTCTCTCTCTCTCTCTCTCTCTCTCTCTCTCTCTCGTGCTATCTCGTGCTATCTCGTGCTATCTCAGGCGTTGAAGAGGGCTCACAGTGGGATCTCTCTGTCTGAGTTGGAGGCTTCAGTGGCCTCTCCCTTCACCTCCACCACCCCCAACATCTCCTGTGTCCCAAACCTCATCAGGTGGCTGCATCACACCTCATCACACCTCATCACACCTCATCACCCCCATCACACCCATCACACCCATCACACCCCGTCACACCCCGTCACACCCCGTCACACCCTGTCACACCCCGTCACACCCTGTCACACCCCGTCACACCCCGTCACACCCCGTCACACCCTGTCACACCCCATCACACCCATCACACCCCGTCACACCCCGTCACACCCTGTCACACCCCGTCACACCTCATCACAGCCCGTCACACCCTGTCACACCCCGTCACACCTCATCACACCTCATCACAGCCCGTCACACTGCATCACAGCCCGTCACACTGCATCACAGCCCGTCACACTGCATCACAGCCCGTCACACTGCATCACACCCCGTCACACTGCATCACACCCCGTCACACTGCATCACACCCCGTCACACTGCATCACAGCCCGTCACACTGCATCACACCCCGTCACACTGCATCACACCCCGTCACACTGCATCACAGCCCGTCACACTGCATCACACCCCATCACACCCCGTCACACCCCGTCACACTGCATCACACCCCGTCACACTGCATCACACCCCGTCACACTGCATCACACTGCATCACACCCCGTCACACTGCATCACAGCCCGTCACACTGCATCACACCCCGTCACACTGCATCACACCCCATCACACCCCGTCACACCCCGTCACACTGCATCACACCCCGTCACACTGCATCACACCCCGTCACACTGCATCACACCCCGTCACACTGCATCACACCCCGTCACACCCCGTCACACTGCATCACACCCCGTCACACTGCATCACACCCCGTCACACTGCATCACACCCCGTCACACCCCGTCACACTGCATCACACCCCGTCACACTGCATCACACCCCGTCACACTGCATCACACCCCGTCACACTGCATCACACCCCGTCACACTGCATCACACCCCGTCACACCCCGTCACACTGCATCACACCCTGTCACACTGCATCACACCCCGTCACACTGCATCACACCCCGTCACACTGCATCACACCCCGTCACACCCCGTCACACTGCATCACACCCCGTCACACTGCATCACACCCCGTCACACTGCATCACACCCCGTCACACTGCATCACACCCCGTCACACTGCATCACAGCCCGTCACACTGCATCACACCCCGTCACACTGCATCACACCCCATCGCACCCCATCACACTGCATCACACCCCGTCACACTGCATCACACCCCGTCACACTGCATCACACCCCGTCACACTGCATCACACCCCGTCACACCCCGTCACACTGCATCACACCCCGTCACACTGCATCACACCCCGTCACACCCCGTCACACTGCATCACACCCCGTCACACTGCATCACACCCCGTCACACTGCATCACACCCCGTCACACCCCGTCACACTGCATCACACCCCGTCACACTGCATCACACCCCGTCACACTGCATCACAGTCCGTCACACTGCATCACACCCCGTCACACCCCGTCACACTGCATCACACCCCGTCACACTGCATCACAGCCCGTCACTGCAGACTAACACACAACGGCTCCTAGAAGAGGCCGGCCAATACAAGGAAATGTGTTTGCATTTAATGCATAAAGATATAGATATACGTAGATGTGCGTCATCAGAAGGGAAGACCCACCTCACGTTGCCATAATGTATCCATGTATATTTATTGCAAATGTTGCAATTAGATAATGAAGGCTGGGCAAGAAGAAATGGAAAAATTATTCAAAAACACGAAACGCTAAAACTGCTCCCAATAGGGGATCCTAATTTGAAGAATATGGTGCCTATTTACAGGAGGCAAAAATGATCACGTCAAGTGACATCATTGTAGACCTGACAACACTTCCTGGTCTAAACGGCAGCCTTCTGATTGGTTCCCAGGGAGGGCCGTGCTGCTCTCATCACGTCCTTCTGCGTCTTCAAGTTCATGGCCCTGTACAGCATCATCCAGTACGTCAGTGTCACCCTGCTGTACTCGGTACGTAGTACACAGTACCACGTAGTGCTACACACACACTACCATCTATTACTACACACACAGTACCACGTAGTGCTACACACAGTACCACGTAGTGCTACACACAGTACCACGTAGTGCTTACTACACACACAGTACCACGTAGTACTACACACACATAGTACCACATAGTACTACACACACACTACCACGTAGTACTACACACAGTACCACCTAGTACTACACACACAGTACCACGTAGTACTACACACACACAGTACCACATAGTACTACACACACACTACCACGTAGTACTACACACAGTACCACCTAGTACTACACACACAGTACCACGTAGTACTACACACACATAGTACCACATAGTACTACACACACACTACCACGTAGTACTACACACACACTACCACGTAGTGCTACACACACAGTACCACGTAGTACTACACACACACAGTACCACATAGTACTACACACACACTACCACGTAGTACTACACACAGTACCACCTAGTACTACACACACAGTACCACGTAGTACTACACACACACTACCACGTGGTGCTACACACACAGCACCACGTGGTGCTACACACACACTACCACGTGGTGCTACACACACAGTACCACGTGGTGCTACACACACAGTACCACGTGGTGCTACACACACAGTACCACGTGGTGCTACACACACACAGTACCACGTGGTGCTACACACACACTACCACGTGGTGCTACACACACAGTACCACGTGGTGCTACACACACACAGTACCACATAGTGCTACACACACAGTACCACGTGGTGCTACACACACACTACCACGTGGTGCTACACACACAGTACCACATAGTACTACACACACACAGTACCATGTAGTACTACACACTCAGTACCATCTATTACTACACACATAGTACCATGTAGTACTACATAAACAGTACCCTGTAGTACTACAGTATTCCCCTGTTATACTCTTATTGTAAGTACACCATGTGCTTGGCTTCTATCTAGAGCGACCTACAGTGACTGGTGGCCTACAGGTGGGGGTCCCACAGCCTAGCCACCACACTATCCCCCCCGTCTGGAATAGTGCCCTTTGTGGTCTGCTAATGATCCTCTTTGAATGATTTAGCACAGGGGTTTAAAACATATCTGTAGCCGTCTACAGTGCACTTGACTACCAATGATAAAACATATTGATACAAATGAATAAATAAATAGTTTTACTTTGGTTTATGATTCATATAGCTATTCGGCACTGACCAGTGGTTGCTTTTCTTAACTTGCCTGTGCATATTTAGAATTTCGAAGAGTGTCCGATATCGATGCTATGCTGGGAACGTCGCCTCTGTGAATCTCAGAGGATTAGAGCATCAGATGCCAAACGACTAGATGTAAATGATTGATTTCTCCCTGGGAGGTAGCCGCATTAATCTCCCTCCCCGCGGCCGACCGGGGGTTAATCAGCCTGGGTGTGAGAACCAAGCGAGAGGAGGGGGCGAAGGAACTTTGCGAAACAATAGCGTTTGTGTAACTCGTTCTTAAGCCTTCTTCCAAGAATGTGTACATCTTGTTTGAACGTTAAACAGTTTAACCGATATTCTGTGTTTTCTTTAAATGTCCTGATATTTAACATTTTTTGCTTGTTCACTTTATTGTCAAATTTGTCACAGCGTCAAACCAATTTCACATTGGATGTGAACAACACGGTTTTGGAATAAAACAAATCAGGCTTTATTGAAGCGATAAACATCTTGCATACAAAATAAGTACGTACATACTGAATACTTCATCTAGTTTGTATAATTTAATTTAATTACCATTTGGATTTGTCCTTTCCTTTTGCAGATCCTCAGCAACCTGGGAGACTTCCAGTTCCTGTTCATCGACATCGCCATCATCCTGCTCATCGTCTTCACTAGTGAGAACAACACATACATCCACCCCGACACACGGCCCCTCTGTAGCGAGCCACTTCATTCATGTGATGTCCCAACATTGAGAATGACGAGATCTGGGGTCAGACTATACTTTACGAATATCACAAATATATTGACTGATGATTCCTTCCATCCTCCTCCACATGAGGGCAAACACTCTTGGAATTTAGGTTTTATGAGACTGAATCATTATCAGATTTACATTTAGACAATACACCCAGCCACCGCGCAAACTCTTTAATCCAAAGCAAGTTACAAGTGAGGTTTAGAGCAATCAAAGAAATAACACAGACTAACACAACACTATTATTAAACTACAGTACAGCATTCAACTCCACTTTATTTATAGGACATTTCCTTCCCTTAAACTTTATTTATATTGCATTTGCAACTTTATTTATAGGACATTTCATTCAATTCCACTGAATCAAAGTTTCAAATAAATAAATGACTGAAATGAAAGAAAGAAAAGAGCATAAATTGTCAGCCATGCATCCACTCATCCATCCTACTATTATTAATCCTTACTCTGTTTTGACTCACTAACCAAATGGCTGAACCAATGAACTGACAGCGGGCTCTTGGCTCCTCCCCCCCCCCCCCCCCCCAGTGAGCCTGAACCCGGCCTGGAGGGAGCTGGTGTCTCAGCGCCCCCCCTCCGGGCTGATCTCGGGCCCGCTGCTCTTCTCGGTCCTCACCCAGATCCTCACCTGCCTGGCCTTCCAGGTCCTGGCCTTCCTGCTGGTCCGGCAGCAGGCCTGGTACCACGTCTGGACCCCCCTCTCCAAGTAAGGATTATGTTAAATCATGATCAACACTGTTATTACCAATCTATACAGCATTATGAATACATGATCAACACTGTTATTACCAATCTATACAGCATTATGAATACATGATCAACACTGTTATTACCAATCTATACAGCACTATGAATACATGATCAACACTGTTATTACCAATCTATACAGCATTATGAATACATGATCAACACTGTTATTACCAATCTATACAGCATTATGAATACATGATCAACACTGTTATTACCAATCTATACAGCACTATGAATACATGATCAACACTGTTATTACCATTCTAGATACCATTATGAATACATGATCAACACTGTTATTACCATTCTAAATACCATTATGAATACATGATCAACACTGTTATTACCATTCTAAATAGCATTAGAAACACATTAACACCACTGTTTTTACCAACGTTAACAGCATTATTTAGACATTAGTAACACTATTAACATTTTAATACCTTACTATTGGGTATATCACTGTTGTTAATCAGCGTTATTAAAAACATTAATAATATTGTTA
>NC_082389.1:18119981-18288904 GCF_031168955.1 Gadus macrocephalus
CAACACCAGCCTCCCACAGCACATGCCCCCATATTATAACTGCGTATATTAAGCCACCCTTGCCCACTTCATGGGGGGAGCTGACCTTGGCCGCACTTGTTCAGCCACGTCTCCCTGATCAGTTATGGGCGCCGCGCTGGCTGGCATATGGGCGCCTAAAGCCACCAGAGTGGAGGAGAAAGAGGGGTATCATTTCATGTGGAGATCAGGGACTATACGGCCCAGTGAATGGGTGGATTTAGAGGTGGGGGGCATGGGGGGGGGGGGGGGGGGGGGGGGGGGCGCTTTGAATGAGGGGGGGAAAGGGGGTCCGAACTCCTAAGCAGCGCCAGTGAAAGGGATCTCCCGCAAATCTGGGAAGAGGCTTGTTTGGGAATATTCATGATGAGGATGAGGAGGAGTCATGAATTCATGTGCTCATGTCTTCCTCCTCTCTCTCTGCGGATCATCTTTTGGGCAAACGCGCGCGCGGCAGCGGCGGCAGATCGTGCACAAGGCCCGGGCGTGTTTGCGATGTCGTCTGCAGGATAGCGTTGCCCCCCTGGACAAAGCGATGCGGGGGCTTGTGTGTGCTGCGCTGCATTGCTTTGGAGCAGCCGTGGAACAGATGGGCCGCTGCTGGGGGGGGGACCTGAAGAGGCCAAAGCACACAGCCTTTATTTCTCACAGTGGGCCGCGTTGCCACGAGGCCTTCTATCAAGCTTGTGCTCAGACTCCCCCCCCCCCCCCTCGCCTCCCAGATTTCTTTTACACTTCGATACGTTTTTGTTAGAGTGGTGTTTTCAATGTTTGTGTCGGTGGACACATTCTGTTTGCGTTGCCTTAGCCTTACCGCGACGGAGATCCCGCTAAGCCCTGAGGTCCTGCGCACACACACCAGGCGCACACACACCAGGGAGGCCGAGCGCGGCGTCACGGCGATCAGTCGGTGTGACATGTAGCAAGAACCGGCCCACTCCCAGGCTCCCTGGAACCTACGGGAGGGTCGCATGGTCCGCAGCTTGACCTGTAGGCATCCCGGTCAAGAGACCTATAGCTTCTGCTGAATCCCATCAAATCAAATCGAATCATTCACCTTATATTACGTCTAAATTAGTCCCAATTACGCATAGCCCAAAGTATATATAGGCTACATCCAGTGTGTACGTAACCTCTGAGCACACGCACGCACACACACACACACACACACACACGCGCACAGCCATACACACATGTACACACACACTGACACACTCACACAGACAGACACACAGAACCCTAAATGTACACACACACACACACACACACACATACACACGCATCCACAGCACCTAAAAGTCACATACCCCTCTCCTACAGAGGTGAGCAATGCCGGGGGCCACTCGTACCACCGGGGGCCACCGGTAATTGATAGTCTGAACCGCAGGCCGACCTGATGCTCACTTGCGGTCCGCCTCATTCTACGGCCGACACAAAGGAGGCCATGTCTGCTGGACGGCCTGCTGGGGTCTGGGAGCGGCAGACGGACACAAAGCCAGCGCTCCTCCGCCTCCTCCGCCTCCTCGTCCTTCTCCTGTCCCCTCAGCTCATCTCCGTCCTCCACCCCTTTATGGCATCCCTGTCCCTTCTTCTTCTTCTTCTCCCCCCCCCCCCCCCCCCCCCCTTTATGGCGTCTCCCAGCCGCCTGAATGGGCGCTGTGGTTGGTCAATAAATCCAGTGATTCAGGGGGAGGACAGTTGCAGCCGTGTTAGCATTTGTTCACAGGCTTGTCGTAGGGACAGGCCCCGCCCCGCCGCTCTTTGTCCGCGGTGGTCCCTCGACAGGTTAGAAGTCAATGGAGGGCCTTGTGCGGAGGTGGCAGGGGCCGGGACGGGGCCGCCTCCCACATGGAGGTTCACATAGGGGGGTGGGGGAGCAGGAGGGGAGGGGGGGGGGGGGCACCGCCTCATATCACTGTGACACTTGTTAGTGTGGCTGCTACACAACGCCGCGGGCTTGTCTTCCTTCTTCTCCCACAGGGACCCCACACTCCCGTGCTCTGACCCACCCCCACCCTGTAAGACCCACATCCCTGCCTTAAACAAATGGGAGGCTGGGGGGTTGGCGGTGGTGGTGGTGGCGGGGGGGTAAGACGATCTGCACTTAGAGGCCTAGAGTGACCGCGCTGAATGGACGGTTGCAAGTGTATCTCACAATCTTAGTTTACAGCGCCGACTCACAATAAGGTCAGGGCCTTGGTTTCTCCTGCGTCTCCCCCGTCTCCTCCGCAACGCTCTCAGATATGATGGGTTTAATCCGGGGATCTGAGTGTGATGACGGTGCGGTCCGTGTGACTGGAGGCTGGTCGGGCCCCAGGCCCCGTGGCCCGGTGGGAGGACTGCGGGGGGAGGCTCTTGGTTCAGGGGAGGGAGGCATGGGAACCGCCTGGGAGAGAAGGAACAAGAGGGAGAGAGAGAGGGTCCTATAGATAGAGAAACAAACGCTGGTGTCTTTTGGGAGACAGAAAATGACGTCCCCGAGAGAGAGAGAGAGAGAGAGAGAGAGAGAGAGAGAGAGAGAGAGAGAGAGAGAGACGGAGAGAGAGAGAGGTGGGAGAGAGGGAGAGGGGGAGAGAGAGAGAGAGAGAGAGAGAGAGAGAGAGAGAGAGAGAGAGAGAGAGAGAGAGAGAGAGAGAGAGAGAGAGAGAGAGAGAGAGGAGAGAGAGAGAGAGAGAGAGAGACTTAGGGCCACAGCTGAGGCCTAAGCAGTAACTGTCATGAGAAGATGAGCGTTGCCATGGCCACCCAGGAGCCACCCAGCAAGCATGTGCGAAGGCTTTCCGGGGCCCCGACTGGTGCATCGCATGCCCTGACCAGGGATTATGTGCATAAGTGATGAGCGGCTAAGCCGGCAGGTGAAGGAGGCAGGCCCCCCGGGACAAGGAGCGGCCATCCCTCAGGACACCACCCAGAAAAGAGCAGGGACGGGCTCCCGAGGGAGGCTGATCTCCTGAGTGAAGGGAACGCAGCCAGAGCTCCTTGAGTGCTGAAAGGCCATCTCCCGGGCTGCTTTCACGCGCTAGAGTGGCCAAAACGGTGGTCTGGTGAGGCATCTTGAGTGGCGATAATGGGCCATCTTCACATTCATAAATCCCAGGGCAAACACACTCGTGGATATGGACTGGGATATATGGTGGGAGATAAGCCGCGCACGCTGGGCCACCTCAAGAGGTCTTCTGAGGACTGGGCTGGACAACAATATACAGGGGAGAACAGAAACCAGTGCATTGTGTTCAGGGCTTAATCCAAAATTTAAATATATCGCATCAACTGAATAATATATTTATTTGGTGTATATTCATTGAACACATTCATTTTTATTCATGATTATCCGAACCCTTCACAAAACTTCAGGTTTAAACTCCCCTAAATCTACAGGTTGTTGTGTCTGGTAATATCCATGGCCTAAATGGAATGCGTTTGAACCCCGATGGCACAAAGAAACTACATTCCCATGGTGCACAGGGACAGACTTCACAGCTCGGCCAGCTCACCCGCCTCCCCCCGCTACCTTTTCAGGACCAGGGTATCCCTGAGCATATTAACATGTAAATACACTTAGATACTTTGACAATACACCCAAATGCATATAATCTACATGTTAACGAGGCCTTTAAAGACTTTTGGCTGCTGAATGTGGTTTAGAAACACTTTCATGTCTGGGTTTTAAAAATTAAACGTGAGGCCTCTTTTAGAAATTCTTAAACCGTTTTTTTTTTCCTTCTTCTTCAACTTGATGAGGGATAAGGCGATGATGGCTGGGGTCCCTTTCAAAGGGACTCCAGTCAATAAGACTTCAGTCTCATTGCCTTTGCCACTGAGTGCAAGGTCTAAATGCAGACTCCTCAAGAAAGAAAGCAGCCATAGGTGACAGATGGCAAGTTGTTTTGCTCCTAGGAACTAAAAAGAGAAATACCGGTTGCTATGGTTGCGTCTCCTCCGCATTTAGCTCGGTGGTACAGAGCATCCCTCCCGCTTGCTTCCACTGACTCGGAATTAAGCTGACTTGAAACCCGCTCAGGTTGTTGTTGACAAACATGAGCCTGGATGAGTCCACTAATCTCTCCCCCACCACCACCCCGGCCTTTGTCCGTTCAGCCTCATTGCCGTATAAACAGGCGTGGATAAAACGCAACAGAAAACAAACCTTTGTTTTTTTTTCCCCTCTCCTTCTCATCTCTGCTCCGACGCCGGTTTTAATCGCACGCCCTCCACCCCTTCCTTTCTTCTTCTACATCTCGGCCTCCGCTAAATTCAACCAATATTTTGGATTCGGCGCATCACCACGGCAACCAGCTATTTCCCATCCTCCTCATCCATCAGCCCCTTCCCCGCCCCCCCGACACCCCCGCCTCCACCACATCCACCGCCCCCCCGTCCCCACCATTGATACCCCTCCTCCACACTCCGTCTTTTTTTTTGTCCAAAATAAAACAAAGCGGGTGAGTGAATGTGCTCTGAGGTAGGTAAATGTATTCAGTGACATCAGCCCGGACGATTCCATTCTGGCCCATTCCTGTACCACTTGTTTCCAGCCTTGTCTGGGGGCTGGACACTCTGTCGGGCCCATTGTCCCCTGTGTATTCCACACAGGCCCGCAATTAATGGGGCCCTTGTCTAAGGCCTCTGGAGCAGAAACTGCTGTTGGGGAGGGGGACAAAAGGCGTGTGGGCCCGGGGGCTGGGAGTTGCTATGGAAGACCCTGGCCCATCCCCTCCCTCCCCTCTACCTCTCCCTCCCTCAGAGAGAGGGAGGGGATGGAGCAGCGAGCGACGGCGCTTGGATGAGAAGTTGAAGTGATCCCCTCCCACCGTCCGTCCAACACCTCCCCCTCTGGCCCAGCAGACGTGTTCGCAGCGCCTCCCCTGGGTCTGGTAGGAGGGACACGGGGGTGATGTGGGGCCACCGGCGCGGTGACGCCACGGGTGTCACCACGGGTGTCACCACAGGTGTCACCACGGGTGTCACCACGGGTGTCACCACGGGTGTCACTGCTCTCCTCCTGGAGAAGAGTCAGGGAGCCAGCAGGAAGGACAACCTGCTGGGACCAATGTTCCTTGCTGCAGTTCTAGGACAATGTGTTGGGGCCAGGGGGTCCCAACTGAAAGGGTCAGGGTTCGATCTTGGACGTCTGAAGCCTAACCTTCTCCTTGATTAGCTGTATCTGAACTCACCGGAACTGGCTTTGTAAAAAGAGGGTTCGAGGGTCAGATATTTTCCCTCTTATTGATGGATTTGTCCTTAGATCGAGGGAGTTCTAACGTGAAGTTAACGTCTCTCTCTTATGTCTACTAGGCGCTGTATTGACCCTGACCCTGAGCTTCCATTTGGATCGACTGGTGCAGGACGCTGCAGCCCAAATTGTTCTGGAAAATATGTCCCAATCCGGCCACGCTGTAGAAGACAAATGTCTGAACTCTGGCTCTCGTCCAACATTAAGGATCAATATTGTCTTTAAAGTCACACAGAGAAGGTTTGGGACAATGGGGGAAAGATAGATTGGGAATTATCTTACCCGCATTGGTCTGTGCAGTGGTTTAGTGGTTTAAGGGGTGATCTAGTTGAACCGTCACCCCTTGAAGCAGGTATAGGTTAAGTGTCTTCTTCAAGGCTGTGTTGAAGCAGTGGAGTTGGAAGAGGAGCTCACTCACCACACAGTACAGCTCTCCTGTTTAACCCACCCCCATTTCACCCCTCCAAAGCACTTATTGTGTACGTTGTACGTCCTGGCACAAATAAATATGCATAAATATTAATAATAATGAAGAATAATAATAATGGTACTTATAATTGTGCAGCATCTTATCTTATCTTTGTTGTATACAGGGAATGGGTTAACCTAGCGAATGTTAGTGCGTGGCACTTGGTTCTACGAACATCCTTACTGTATAACGACAGCGATATATCGTTTCTCTTTCTTCTGACAAATGTACTTATTGTAAATTGCTTTGGGCAAAAGCGTCTGCTAAATGCCCTAAATACAAAATGTAAAACGTACCTAGAGGGCTGTGACAGGGCCACTCCACTGACCTGCAGACTTCTGGGGTCACTTCCCTTCTGAGGCCCCTGAGCCGTACGGGTCTATGAAGGAGGATTGGTGCTGGGGCCGCTAATGAACCCATAGCAGAGCCATCGCAGACCCAGACAGGGGACAGAGAGGTGTCCGTTAAGCCCAGACATTTAATGCCTGGCCTCGTCATCAATTATAAAATGACTGAAACCCATTTTCTAGTTTATATTGCCCAACTGCAATAAAAAGCAGTTCTAAAAATATATGAACTCATCATTTCTTACTTAAAAGCCTACTGTATTCATATTTGCATCCTTGTTATTTAAAGCCAGACCCACAACAAATTATCTATTATATTATCAGCTGTGGCCTCTGTGAGTTTCAAGCTTTTGATTTTTGTCTGCATGATTTTGTCTATACGTTTACAATTAAATACTTCTCTACGACATTGATTCCAACACACACACACACACACACACACACACACACACACACACACACACACACACACACACACACACACACACACACACACACACACACACACACACACACACACACACACACACACACACACACATTAATCATTGTCCTTATTTTTGTCCTGTATTTAATGCTTTTCCAATTCTAACATGTGTATTGTGTTTAACTTTGCTTGAGTAACTTTTAGTGCTACTTTTGGTTAAGGCCTAACCAGGGACAGGGTTTGCAAATTAGCCTTGACTAGAAACCTGCATGCATGGCATCTATTTTATATTTTACATGAAACAATGTTCGATGTATTTGTCCCTACTCAATAAACTTCTAAATAAATAAATAAACCTTTGTATCTAAGGCCAGTGGTCCTCGGGTCTCCGTGTGGCTGAAGTCCTGCCCGGAGTGTGGCAGGAGGATTGATACCACAGGGAGATCAGATCATGGGAGGTCTCCTCAGACCTCATCGTGTTCAGGCGTTCAGTGAGGAGGAAACACAAAAACACTAACTCTCTCACACGCCGCATCAAGAGCAAGCATTCCACCTGCCCAATGCAGCATTTGCATAAAAAAGAAAGCAGTTGTATATTTATTCACCCAACTTTTGAATAATCTCATGAGACGAATTCATTCTATTCGGAGATATTTATTTGAAGCGCCATGCTTACAATTCGTCGGCGAGCAAATGAATGACCCTGGACATTAGCCAATGAGCGGCCGCCTCGCACGAGCCCTCCACTTCCCCAGCACCGCGCAGCGCGCTCATTGGCAGGAGGTGATGGAGGGTCGCTTTAAGACGCGCCTTTCAGCGGACTTTAACACGAGCCATTCGCGTGCAGACGGCCGCCCCATAAATAAGGACTCGAGTTAAAGCAGCACACTGATATCTCGGGGTACCTAGGACGACAGCCCAAACAGAACCGCTATTTCTAAACGTAAGCACAGAGACAGGGGCAGAGTTGGAGTTGATACCGGCTGGAGCCAGGCATATGGTGACAGGATATATGCATGCATGAACTTTTTTGGGAGCAACAGAAAAGAACTTTGTTATTCAAAGCGTGCGCACAACAACATCTGAGGATGCCCGCCAATACTCCGGAGAGATCGTCGCCCTCTTCCGTCGCTGCTTCTCCCTCGAGCGGCACCGCAACACCCGGTAAACTTCTCCGGTCCTTCTCCGAGAGCAGAAAGGTGGGCCCGTGTTCATTAAGTGGTTCCATTAGACAACACAATGGTTAATGAGCAGGCTCCTATGCTGTTTCAATCAATGCCACATACTGAGCTTCACTTTTTTCATTTCTATGTCAAGTCCTCCAAACCCATCATGGAGAAGAGGAGACGCGCACGCATCAACGAGAGCCTTGGCCACCTGAAGACGCTCATCCTGGACGCGCTCAAGAAAGACGTAAGGAGGACGATCAGCCATCTGATTGGTTGATTGGCACTGTACCAGTATCCCGCTTCCCTGATTTTATAATCGTGTATAGAATTAAATGTAATGTGTAGCCTGTGATTCTTCGACTCTTAGAGCTCGAGGCACTCCAAGCTGGAGAAGGCGGACATCCTGGAGATGACCGTGAAGCACCTCCGAGGCCTCCAGCACCTCCAGATCACAGGTGGGACTGTCACTGGGGAATGCACAACACGCCAATGGGACCTCAGAATCTGAATGAAATTAACTTTTATTACATCTTATTGTACAGGTAAACAAGAGTAAACATAGTAGGCTTGGTTCCTCAAAAGCCACATAGCAGCAACAATACAAGATAAAGTAATTAAGATGAAAAAAAGTGTAAAAAAAAGTAGCAGAAGTTGAAATGAGAGAAATATGTATTGTTTCAGACCCACTTCTGAACTGTTTTTAATGTTTATGATATGCCTCCGTGATGTCAAATGTCGCACGTCAAATGCCGCCCCTAGCACCAATAGGAAGCATCGCTCTGTAGCACCGTTGTGATTATGTTTTGAAAGAAGCAGATCAACAAACATAGTCCGTATGTCTACCATTCGTTATACCAGTTGTTTTATGACTAAATACATGGCCCTGATGCCCATGATCCTCTGTTTGTCATTACAATGATAGTCACATTAATTCAGAGTTACTTTATGTAGCCTACTGTCGGGCACTTTGTTTACGTTTTAGTCACTTTATTTGCAGTCATTGCTCATTCTGTTCGCATTGTGGAATTATTCATCTACTGCATCAACATCTCCATATTGTATCAAGCCAGGATGTAGGCCTACAAAACAGCTTTAAAAAGGCGCTTTTTCAGGGGCGGCGAGGCTAGGGGATAGAACAGCGGCGTGAAGCCTAGTGGGGCGGCGTGAAGCCTAGTGGGGCGGCGCACCGCCGGGCGCTCATACTGGCGCGCGTCTAGCCGGCGCGCGTGTGGGCTAGTATGTCGGAAATAATGGGGGCGTTCTTTTTGACGCGCCGCTTCGGCGCCGGTGTGTGTGTTGGGCTTAGTGATTTAACATCCGTCGTCTCCTCTGCAGCGGCTGTGAACGCGGACTCGTCCTCCCTGGGGAAGTACCGGGCCGGCTTCAGCGAGTGCGTGGGGGAGGTCACGCGCTTCCTGTCCACCTGCGAGGGAGTGAGCGCGGATGTGCGCACGCACCTCCTCGGCCACCTGGCCGCCTGCGTGTCGCAGATCAACGCCGTGAACTTCCCCGCTCCGCGCGGCGGCCAGGGCGCCGTCTCCCCGCCGCACCCCGCGTCAGCACTCGGCCTCCTCGGACAGACTGTGCTGCAGCTACCAGGGACCACGGTACCACAGCAGATGAATGGGATTCCGTGTAAAAGTGTGTCTGCGATGAACTTAAGTTGCGCCGATGCGGTGAAGCTGTGCGGTGGATTTCAGGTCGTGCCTGCGGCGGACGGCCAGTTCGCGTTTCTCATCTCCAACGCGGCCCTCGCGCCGTTGAGCGCGCCAAACTGCCGACCCGCCCATGCGGCGGCGACGTCACCTGTTGAGCATCATCCTGGGACGGCAGACTCTGTGTGGAGGCCTTGGTGAAAGACTAACAGACGACATTAATATTTTTGGAAGGACAATTACGAAGAGACCTTTTGTAAGTTTTGTAAATGAATTTGTAAATGATTTTTCAGATGTTTATACACATTATGTTGTCACACATTCATGTTCTAAATCTTTGCATTGAGAGCCAGCCATTTTTGTACTGTTTCCACAATAGCTCTTTAAAATGCTCTCTGATATTTTCACTGTTAAGAAATGAAATAAAATAGCTTTTGAATAATTTGGTCAACTGCCCCCACCACATTTGTGAATATCGACATAGACTTATCCATCGTGAATTGTCGAATAGGTTAATTGATGGTTTAACCTCTGAGTTGATTGTTGCCACCATTAACCTAGATGCATTATCTCCCATCACGTCTCAGCACTCCCAGTAGTTTGACTGGTAACACAGGGAATGATGTATTAGAGTTCTATTAGACGAACCCTCCAAGCTCAATGCATAGCAACAGACGTTAGCATACCATAGACCACACACACACACACACAAACGCACATATATATATATATATATATATATATAGATCTATAATTTTTTTTCGATTATAAATCCGCCATACTCCAGACCAATTGGAATATGTCCTTTGACAGGATTTGCTCCATTCAACTTGCCCCTCTCTCCCGGGAAGTGTGTGTTTCCCAAGGGAAGTGCGTGTTGGGTGTGACTGTCCCAGCACATGTGTACGGTGTGTGTGGCTGCCCAGTGTGAGGTTGTGTGTCTGTGTGCATTCCGTTGTGTGCGTGCGTCGAGCCCGGCCGTCCCGCAGCAAGCCACAGGGGTTGGGGGTCAGAGGTCACAGGTGCCCCTTATTCAAGCTCTGCGACGCAAGGCCGCTCCGTGGGGCCGCAGCACGCTGCTCTGAACCTGGGGCCCGCTGCACAGACCTGCCTGGCCGTCTGAGGGCCTCCAGGGGCCGCCTTTTGATCAGGGTTGCCAGATTGGTCCAGACTTTGGCTGTAGCAGGCTGCAGCCAGGGTCGCCATATGGGCGGGAAAAATCGGGCCCAATCTGGCAACACTGCTTTTGATACCATCAAACTTTGGCGCCCGACGAGCTCAATGGCAACGCACATTCCATCAGTGTTGTGTGTAGGAAGTTGTTGTTGTTGTCTGTTGTGGTTCAGTTGTTCAGCGTTGAGGCCCCCCCTCCCTCTGTTAAATATGATTTTAATTACTGCTAAGATAAATCACTTCCCTTTCAAGGAGCTGAAAAGGGGTCCATGGCTTCAATGGAACTCGTTTTCTCTTTCGTCTGAGTGAATCAATCAAGCAGCACGTTGTTTTGGATGACTGAATGAATGTTCAGAGAGAATTGTGCAATTGAAAGACGGAAATAATTTTCAAGACATGAATCTGTAGAACTCTAGCTATCTATACAAGATAAGATATATCAAACGTTTCCCTTTGTGCGAAGGATCCAGTCCATTAACTCTCATCTCTGTTTTGGTGCTGGAGAGAGAGAGAGACCAAGTCTAACAGTGATGAGGGAGAGAGAGAGATAGAGACAGAGAGGGAGAGAGAGAGAGAAAGAGAGAGAGAGAGAGAGAGAGAGAGAGAGAGAGAGAGAGAGAGAGAGAGAGAGAGAGAGAGAGAGAGAGAGAGAGAGAGAGAGAGAGAGAGACCGAGAGAGAGACCGAGTCTACCAGTGATAAGAGGGGAGAAAGAGAGAGAGACATAGAGAGGGAGAGCCTGAGAGAGAGGCAGTGATAAGTGCTAAAAGACAAAGTAGAGCCTTTGAGAAGCTCCTCCGCAGTACAAAAAACAAAAGCCGGCCCCTCGATGGTTCAATGGCCGCCCTCATTGTGGCGCTCTCCATCTCTATAAAAGCCCTTCTCCTTGTTTATCCAGGAAGAGGTTTAATGGTTCAGGGGATGGAGGGGGGTTGCTCTGTCACTTTCACCATAGTCAAAAAAAGTGGTAAGGGCTTATTGTTAAGCCCTTTCCAAAGGTCCCGGCATAAAGGCTTATGGCAGAGCTCTGGAGCCCCCTGCCCTGGTCCTCTGGGCGGGGGGCTGTGAGGGGCAGAGCAGGCTGCAGCCGTCCTCTCCTGCTGCTGATATCTCTCCAGCGCGGTATGGCGCAACAATGGTGCACGTGAAGAGGCCTGAGACAGAGCCACCTCCACCGCAGGGGATCATTCTGGAGGAAATATGTAAGTATCGTGTTAGCAGTGAGTACCCCACCCCCATCTACCCCACTTTCTGTTGTGTCCCATGCGTTCGTCATTCCCAGAGCCTCTTAGCAGCTCACTTCCCCCGTCCACGCCACAGTCATGTGCGTTTGTTCCCATCGTTACACCAGAGGAAATGGACAACACGGAAATGGTAAATCCCTCTTCTGTGTGGCCTCTGATGGATGTCCCTTTACCCCACAAAGACGTTTGACACCTCAGGCACGACCACCGCTGAGGGGGCCACACTCCCCTCTGACACCCACCGGAAACCCCCTTCCTGCTGTCGCTGACGGGGGGCCCGGCCCCTCAGCTTTTGTTTACTCACGGCCTGTTATGTTGTTGTTGTTGTTGGTGTTTTTTCGGTAAACAGTTGAGACAGGCACATTGTCACTTGGCGGTCAGAGAAAGAGAGAGAGAGAGGGGGGGAGAGAGAGAGAGAGAGAGAGAGAGAGAGAGAGAGAGAGGGGGGGAGAGAGAGAGAGAGAGAGGGGGGGAGAGAGAGAGAGAGAGAGAGAGAGAGGGGGGAGAGAGAGAGAGAGAGAGAGAGAGTGAGAGCCTAAGAATAAGTGTGAGAGAGGTGATTTCCAATTCATGCCTTTTGATTTAAGGGCTTGTTTTGAAGAGGCAATCTAGATGCTCTATAGTGTCATTTCCGGAGGGGTATATAGTGGCAGCAAGACAGCAGGAAAACATTATAAAAACTAAAATTTATCTCTGTTGACCTGTGTGCCGCAAGCACAGCACTACATCAGGGCCTTAATGTGGGGAGCTTCAAAGGAGGTTCAGCTCGAGAGGGGTCTCATTATGACCACATGCTCCCAACACCTTGTGTTGAAGACTGAAGAGGTCCATTAGAATTAATGAATTATTAGTTATCAGTTGTATAGTTCACAACAGCTTGTAGCACAGATAATATGCAACCGCTCAGTTATTACAATGATGTTCGCCTTGTGAAAAAGTATATGTGTCAATATTTGTTGTGTTGTTTTGCATTTTCTAAAGATGTTTAGCTTCCAATATCTGTGAACGTTAAGCTAAGTTTCTCTTTGAAAGAGGCTCTTGGCTTTTGTGATAAGGCTTCACATGACACTGCTGCTCGAGCCACCGACCTGTAGGATTGGTCCAACGTTGAACAAGCCCTCCTCCAATAATTCAAACTATAGTGGGCCCTCAATGTTGAAGTGTGGAAGAACATGTTCAGCCTTCCCTTTCTTTTATCCAAACAACAGAATGCTAAGCTTCTCACAAAACCCCCCCTCTCCTTGCTGGAACAGCAAGGACGACGACAATGAGGCCTTCTTCTCCTGCCTCTGAGGCCTTCTAGGAGCCCATCTGGGAGGACAACAAAACCAGGATCACTATTTACGACCCGGGGGCCCCGGGCCCCCGCAGACGCTGCTTTGGGCCCAATAATTGTATTATGATGATAAGGAGCTTATTGGCCCTTGTTGTTCTGCATTGGCTGAGGAGACTGGACAAATCTCAGCCCCAGAGCAAGATTACCTCTATTTGCGCGATGCACTTAACACCCACATCAGGTCAACTGTTCTTAATTTGTCCAGCAGCACCAATTAAGGCCCTCCCCTGGGGGGAGCGGGGTGGGTGGGGGGGCTGGGGGGGTTACCCGGGGGTCTGCGTTTGTGTGTTGGGGGAATAAAAACAGAGCCCTTGTTTGCAAGCATTTTGCTCCGGTTTTGTTCTGGAGCAAAATACCCTGTTTGTGTTGGGGAGGCGTGCGGACCCTGCATGGTGGAGCATGTGTCCCGGCCCCTCAGCTGAAAGGGATCTAATAGACACCTTTGAGAGAATAGGATCCTGTGTTAGCTGCCATCCACGTCTCACTGGAGCTGCACAATCGGTTTAAGACAAAGGAACGCAGCAAGGGCAATATCAACGAATGCTGTTTAGACCATCGATTACTCCTATGATTACTTCCCAGATCATTTTCCACATTATTGGTTTTGTACCACAGCCTGATGGCACTCTTCTCTTTGCATTTATGGAGAAAAATACAAACCTCAACTAACTATGGACAGAACGTCCTAAATGACCCTTGACCTTTGTCCCTTGAACCCCCCCACCCCCGCCCTCATCCTCTCCAATCTCACTGTCTCTCCTCAACTCTGTGGGAACCCCAGGACTGATCACCCCCCCCACCCCCCCCCCCCCCCCGCCTCCATCACCAACATCATCTCCACTACCTTTGTGTTCCTCTGTGCCATTGTCTGTGGCCGGCCCTAGATAATGCCCGGACCCCCCCCCCCCCCCTCACTGAACCCTCTCCATCGTAGGAGTGCAAGGGGGTGTTTGGAGAGGTACGGTTGCCAGTGCCATTACTGTCCGCTAAGTGAGATGGAGTGATGGGATCCAACTGGGTGGAGGAGGGGGTGGGGAGACCTGGTCCCAGCCCGCTGCCTGCTGCTCCCATGGCCCCATGCTGGGCCTATCCGAGGAGTGCGTGGCAGTGATGGATATGTGACAGATTGACACACGCTAAGTGAAGGAACAGAGAGGGCCAGGATGAAGCAGGAACCACGAAGAGATGAGAGGATAAAAAGAGAATACGTTATTTGAGCAAATTGCCAGGAATGTTTAATTCTGGTATCATGTCTGTTCTTATCGTCAGATGAGAACACACATTGAGAAATTGCTACGTCACAATTATTATGAATATATTGCGGCATGAGTTGGCGAAACTCATTATTGTCCCTGGATATTGAAGTGTGTTTGAAATCAACTTGTCTTTAATTCGATTTTCCAATACTGGTGCATTAGGTAGAATATAATTCTAAATATGAATAGAGAATAATATACATGTGAACTGCTTATATATATACATATATATATATATATATATATATATATATATATACATATATATATATATATATATATATATATATATATATATATATATATATATATATATATATATATATATCTTATATATATACATACATTATAATCCAATTCCATCCAATTCAATCCAAACATTTTCAATTTGACAGCAAATGTAAAAATAATTTTCTTATTTATGTTTTTCGGTTTCTGCGTCTAAAAGCCGGCCTGAGTAGAGATCCAGAATCCACCATCGCCGTGCGTTCTGTGCTCATTAGTGTCCGGCGCAGAGCCATGGCCGTGTCTCTCCACTCGAGGTGCTCCGGTCAGCCCATAGTCTCACTCAAGTGAGGATTAGCTGCCACATAACACCAGCCCCTCCAGCCTTTAGAAGGAGCCCCACTACTACTTTTCTGTTGTTGTGGGAATTGTTATGTCATTCAGTTCGGACCAGGGAGGGAGGAGGCTGACCTCTGACCCTTATAAACTGTGGGGTCAGAGTGCGGCATTCAGGTGTTGCCATCTGTGAGGCTCTCTGTGTCCAGCCTTCCCTCCTCACCCTGCCGCTCTGCCAGGTCTCTCTCTCCGCCCCGTGGGTATTCAGGGGCACTGGGGTGTGAAGAGGAGTCCCCTTTGGTTGTCCCTGTTTGTCTCCATCGATGTTAAGGAGCCTCAGTGAAAGAGACGTGTCCCCTTTTGTAACCCCCACCCCCACCCCCCTATTTACCTTTTGTATTCTTCTATTCTATTCTATTCTATTTTATATTATCGCTGCCATCCCACAATTTCATCACAAAATATATGTGATTTAAAATAATTTATTCAAACTCAATTTAAGATGGATTGATGTTGCCACTAACCCCTTGAATACAACTTTATGAAATAATAACATGAAACCAATGAAACGAGATGCATTCGACTTTTGCTGAGGGCCTCTTTAATATTCAGAGTAGAAAAATGAAATAGTCCTTCTTTGTTGAGAGTGGACTGATGGCAGACATAACACTGAACACCAACAGAGAACCAGAGGCATCTAGTGGAAACACACCTAACTGCAGCCCACGCTCCAGTAAATCATTAACCTTTACTGAAGGTCCTGGTCTATATCAACATAGCAGAGTGAACCTTAAACCTTATGGAAAAAGGGGTCATCCACCCTTTCTTATCTTCCAACTGTGTCCAGAAACAGACTGATAATCTCCTGGCTGTCAGTTGTTGAGGTAAAGGTTCATTTGACATATTGAATATGAGCACAGGGCCACAGGGTTTGGCAGGAGAATAGACCAAATCCACGTGGAGCAGATACATTTTGCTTCATCGTACCAATGATGAAAATGTGCAGAGAAAAGGAAATACTTCTAGGGTGTCTCCGTCTTATTGTATATTGTATTGTTGTTGCATTGTTTATTCCCTTGCCAGTGCCTCTGCAACACATTCTCATACACCGTCCCATCCTGCGCCTCAAACTGTACCTTCACCCTAAGGGGAGAACACCGGTCCACCTTGCAGTTTACCACAACGGTGCCGTTGAAGGCACGCAAAGCGCAATTCTCTGGATCCGCCATAAGCCTGTTCTCGGGCAGACGGCACACCAGACGCTCCTTGTCGACGGAGGCTATAGTCCGGCCCCTCAGAGGCCCAGGGCCCCCGCAGCGCACCTTGTCCTGCTCCTCCGGGTCCAGGCTGTGGTTGAGCATCCAGTCGTGCAGATAGGACACATGGCAGTCGCACTGCCAGGGATTGCCATGCAGTCTGACCACGGGTTGGGAGTGGAGCGATGTGAAGAGGCCCGGGGCGAGGGTCTGGAGCCGGTTGTCTGACAGGTGCAGCTGTCGCAGCGTCGGCAGGTCCGCGAACAGCTTGGCCGCCAACTCAGTCAGGTTGTTCTTTTGCAGCTGGATCACCTTGACGCTTTGGAGGTCGCTAAAGATCTCCTCCGGAAGCGAGTCCAGGTGGTTTTCGGAGAGGTCCAGGTTCTCCAGGCTTGTGAGGTTCTGGAACAGGTCCGATGGAAGCTGGGAGAGCTGGTTGTTAGACAAGGTGAGGCAGGTCAGGGAGGTCAGTCCATAGAAACAAGAGCCGGAGAGCTCAATCAACTCGTTGCCCTTAAGCGACAGCTCCTTCAGGCGTGAGGGAAAGCTGCCAAACACGTCTGAGCTGAAGTTGGAGAGAAAGTTTCCTCTGAGGTTCAGCACCTCTAACTTGGTGAGAACCGAGAAGACGTCACGAGGAAGCTCAGCTAAACTGTTCCCTTCTAGGTGAAGCTCCTTCAATTGAGACACATTGCGGAATGTATCCACTGAGAGACAGCTAAGAAGGTTGTAGTTCAGCTTGAGGGTTCTGAGCTCAGTCAAAGCTTCCAGATCTTCCCGCTTTACTTCTTCCAGCCAATTGCGGGACAAGTCTAGGAAAATGAGACGCTGCATGCTGCGAAAGAGAGACCCGGGCAGGGTGGCTATGAGGTTGCCCCTCAACTCCAGAGTCTCCAGGCTCCTCAGCGAGCTGAAGGTGTCCGGGAGCAGAATTTTGAGCCTGTTGAAGTTGAGCTGTAGCTTGGTGAGGTTGCCCTGCTTGGAGAAGGTTCCCTGGAGCAGCTGTTCCAACCACGGGTTCCCGCTGAGGTCCAGCTCCTCTAGCCGAGTCAGGTTATCGAAGGCCTTGGCGTGGATGTCCCGTATGCCGTTGTTCAGGAACACCAGCTTGGCCAGCTGGGGACTTCCTTGAAAGGTGTTGGCAAAGAGGTACATGAGGGGCGTCGTCATGACGATGACCTCTTGGACTTCCCCTGAGAGGATCCTGGGTAGCGAAGACATCTGAGGGTCGGAGCAGAGCACCCGATTGGCCGAGAAGCACAGGCAGTTGATTGGACAGTGGCGTGGGAGATCTGCGCCGGCTGTTGGCGTCTGAGAGGAGAGCAGCATCAGACACAGTGCGATGCCTATGTGTCTGCTCATCTTCACTGTGGAAAGAACCAGATCAATAGGATGAGGGGCCAGTCAGGTTACAAATAAACTATCATATAATGTTTTAATAGTAAGCACTTGTTACTAAATAGATCATAAAGACAAAGTCTGGTTTGAATGTGACAAATAAATAATGATCATTTTAGAATAATTGATGTGCCTAAACAATCTGGTGGGCTTGTTCAACTCTTTTAGTTGTAGGAGCAAGAAGGTCTGGGTTTGTTCACATGTTGACTGATTGATTCTTGTTGTTTGAGTGGACAAGTGGGAAGGGGAAGAGCTCCATGTTTGAGGAACTTAAGCAAAGTCTTCAACAGCAGAATGACGATGGTGTTCAGCACTAAGGAAAATATACTTCAATCACTTGCATTTCTATCTGAGCCACTTGCTGACTAGCGTATGACCTACTGATGATCACCCATAAAGAGGTACTGTGGATTTAGGCCTGATGAATTTACACATTCATCTTCTTTTTGTTACTGTTTTACATCTTTACAGTTACTGTAAACTTAATCTGGTAATAAATACAGTTTCAAAATGCCTCCAGATTTTACCTTTGATTATAAGGACACAAAGAACCATTCTTGTTGATATACCTCGAAATATGTAATCTAATTAGAGTAAATGAAGTGAAACCTATGTTAAGCCCAACGTTAACTTCTGTTTATCACTCATAGTTAGACAGTTGAAGACTCACTAGTGAACATACCTGTGCTCCTGGGATCCAGACCACCAGCCTAGTGTGGGCTTAGAGCTGAATGAGCCCCTGAACAACAAGCCCGCATTGGGAAAGAGCTTTAGCCACGTCCTGCTGTGATATCAACAGCCAACCCCCAGAAAATCCTTAAAAACCTCCCAAAATAAATAAATCACTATTCATGGCAATAGTTATCGGGTTGTAGTATTTGAGCCGCTTTGACTTGTTAAAGTGAGTTTAACTCACAGGAGGTTGTTAAATTCCTAATGTCTTTTAAAGTGACATTTATGTTCATGCCCTTCCAGCAAAGGCCTGTTTACATTCGGAGTCATAACTTCAGACCGCCGGACACAATGTTTACACATGGCAGGAGTGGGCTCTATCTCTCTAACTATCTATCTATCATGTATCTATCTATGTATCAATATGTCTGTCTGTCTTTCTGACCAAACATTACAGATCTGTGATGTTTAAAGAAAGAGCTATTTAACACTTATTTCAACACATTAAGTCTTAATGACTTGTAAGTTGTGTTCAAATAATAGGGTTAGTGTATATAGTAGGGACTTTATTACTTTCAGTATTTGGGTTACTAATATGGTAAGTGTTATTAATATGAAAGGATAGTAATAGGGTTAGCTTACGTAATAGGGTTAGGGCTAGTGTAAGGGTTGATTTTAGCAACAGGGTTAGTGTTAGTAATAGGGTTCGGGTTAGTTTTAGGGTTGATCTTAGTAACATGGTGAGTGTTAGTAATAGGGTTAGTGTATGTAGTAGGGACTGATTAGTAGGTTACTTTTAGTATTTGGGTTACTAATATGGTTAGTGTTTCTAATATGAAAGGATAGTAATAGGGTTCGTTGGAGCCATTTAGAGGTATTTTGTGTTGAATATGTTTAAGTAAATATATTTTGAGTCTAAGGATAAAAGTATGAGTTATGAATTATAAAGTGTAGTAAATATTAATCAAATTTTCATTCATATATATATTTATGCATTTTGTGATGATGTGGCTCTACCTGGAGCCTATTGGAGGCCCTCATATAGGGCAGGCTAACTACTGTTGTTCAGGTTTGGAAGGCAGGGAGCCAACAGTTTTCTGACCGCATTATTTCGCATTATTGGACACAATATTGGACGTATTATTTGACATATTATTTTACATTGAAAGGTCCTTTTTTGTACAATACTAAGAACCCTGTTTTGGCCGCAAAAACATTTACTTGTTTGGAGTTTTTATGTTTCGTTATTTCCTGGAAAGTCAACCAGAGTTATTGATTAATAAATGAATCAACACAAAGTTAAATAATGTCTGTGCGTGCTTCCCAAGAAATGTGTGTCGGACTATCTCTGCCTCAGGAACAAATAGAGCGAACAAAGGGTTCGCCACTTCATAGTCAGAAAACTCTGAGTCTGACAAACTTTTGGAGAGAACAAAGGAAAGGAAGACGGGCGCGTGCAGCTCGTTTGGATACCCGTGAGTAAACAAACCCATGGATGAGCCGTGCACAATGAAGTGCTTTTGAATATGGATGTGCAGATGAGATCCGCGTTTAAAGCCCCGTTCTATGAACTGTCTGTTTGAAATGAATTATGATGCGATCGCTAAACAAAGTGACCAAAAGGAAAGTGGCAACAGATACTCTGTGTTAACGTAATGGAGCAAAATAAATAAGTCTATCTAATAAAAGGAAATCAATAAATCAAACTACAATAAAAAATGGAACAATGACTGAACTTAAAATGGCCGCGGAAGCGGAGGATCGTTTTGCAACATGCAGGGGGAAACTTGGAGTATGCACAAGGAGAATACATGAAACAAAAGCCTTGTTGACTGAAGGTGGAAATATTGATGATGTTGACAAATCTATGCATATGTTCAAACAAGATGAGTTTAATAAGGTGCACAATTCTGTTCAAGAGCTGTTATCACAAGAGGAAAAAGAAACTGACACTCTGGACTGGTATGAGCCAAGAGTGATGAACTTCAAATACTTAACAAATGAGGTTAAAACATGGAAAAGGGAACAGAGTGCACAGTGAAAGGTTGACCCACTGGACAGCATATCAAACATCTCAAGGAAAACAACTGCATCAACTACTTCTTCTGCTGCTCGGCTGGCTTCAGCTGTGAAAGCAGCTCTGGAGGCAAAATCTGCTGCATTAAAGGAAAACATTCATTGCAGTTGCAGGAAACTATCATCAAATCAAAAATGGAAAAAATGGAACTGGATGCAGAAATTGCAGCGGCAGATGCAAAATGAAAGTACTCCTAAACCCAAATGTAATAGAGTCTTATGGTGATGCTATGAATGCATATTTTGAGGAAACAAGCAAACAGGAATATGTGGAACAAATATTTACAGATCTGCGTTGGAATTCATTCAATTGGGTGCCGTGCCTAAAACTCCAATACAGAGAACGGTTGGTGACATTCATAATAGCTCTCAAGTGGCAACAAGGGCTCCAAACCCACACCTGGGAAACCCTGCAACCAGTCATATCACTCATGAAAACATCAGCACAATTGTAAAAAGTCAAAGGGATATCACTGAGCTCATGATAATGCAACAAAATCGGTCTCTATTGTCTAAAAGAGAAGTGCCAGTGTTTAAAGGTGATCCACTATCATACCAACCTTTCATGCATGCATTGAAGTACTTAATAGAGGACAAGACAAGTAGTTCCCAGGATAGGCTCTACTATCTTGAACAGTTTACAGCAGGTCAGGCCAGAGACCTTGTTCGTAGCTGTATGCACATGGAAGCAAGAAGAGGATATCCAGAAGCAATGTAACTACTAGAAAAACATTTTGGTGATGAGATGAAGATTGCAAATGCTTATCTGAATAAAGTGCTAAGCTGGACAGCTATTAAAGCGGATGATGGGAATGTACTTCAGGCATATTCTTTATACTTGAGGGAATGCCAAAATGCCATGCAGGACTTGGAGTGCATGGATGAACTGGATGTGACATCCACCTTAAAGCTAATTGTATCCAAGCTTCCCTACAAGCTTAGAGAGACGTGGCGGTCAAGAGCATATGTGGAATTTCAGAAAATAAATATTCTGGCAAAATTCAGACATCTTGTTGAATTTATTGAAAATCAGTCCAACATCTTACTGCACCCAGCATTTGGAGACAATAAAGACCCAACTCATGCCCAAAGAATATCCCCAAATAACAGGAGCACTGAAATAAGGACGCTTAAAAGCAGAAGTACATTTGTGACAGCTGTGGCAGCACCTGGAGAACAAGACAACAGACAGTATGCATTCAAAGGGCAACAACACACCAACTTTAATGCTGCTACTTCAGCTGTCTGCTGTTTCTGTGAAGGCAAGCATACACTACTGGACTGCTTCAATTTAAATCAGAGCCACACAAAGAAAAGATGGAATGTTTGAATATAAATATTATATATATATTGCTTCGGTTGCTTAAAAAAGGGTCACATGAGCAAAGACTGCAAGACAAAAACTAGACTGCCAAACATGTCAGCGGAAACATCCAACCCTGCTACATATTGACACAGGAACCTCAGATAAGCAACCCCTGCAAAACTGCAATTCCCCAGCACCAAAGTGGACATCAATAAACATTGTACAAGTGTCGGCTGATGATGCAACAGGGGCCGGTAAAGAATGTTCTCTCGCTATTGGCAATCTATATGGAACTGAATTTATTGACCTACCTGAAGTTTACACACAAGTTAAAATCCCTGTTTCAAAGGAAAACCTACTTCAGAACTCAGGAAATGGCCTTACCTCCGTGGAATCCAAAAGGAAGAGATTGATGCTGACATTGAAATGTTGATAGGAATGAATGTTCCTAAAGCAATGGAACCCTGGCAGATAATTAACAGCCAGAGTAATGGAACATTCGCAGTGAAGACACTTCTCGGATGGGTGGTGAATGGGCCCCTCAAGTCTTCATCTGCAATGGTATCATGCAATGTAGTCAATGTAATGACAGTCGATTTCATTTCGATGGATAATCTGAAAGACCTGCTACTCAGGCAGTACAATCAAGAGTTCAGAGAAAAGGAATCTGAGGAGAAGAAAGAGATGTCATGCGAGGATAGGGGATTTATGGAGCTGTTCTAAAGTGTTCTAAAGTTCTAAAGTGTTTGAAAGTGGACATTACATATTGCCCCTGCCGTTTCGAGAAAAGGAGTCACTCATGCCAAATAATTACAACGTGGCACTGCAGCGGACATTAAACCTGGCTGGGAAATTCAAGAGAAGCTATGCTGAAGAATACAAGGTCTTCATGGAAAATGTGCTGCAGAAAGGCTACTCAGAGAAGGTACCCCAAGAGCAAGTCCAAAGAAATGAAGGACAAGTTTGGTATATTCCTCATCATGGGGTTTACCATAAAAGAAAGAAGAAGCTGAGGGTAGTATTCGACTGTTCCTCAACCTACAAAGGTAAATCTCTGAATTTAGAACTGCACCAGGGTCCAGATCTAACCAACTCACTTCTGGGCATTCTGCTCCGGTTCTGTCAGGAGAAGATTGCAGTAATGGCCGACATTGAGGCGATGGATTACCAAGTACAAGTACAGAAAGATCACAAGGACTTCCTCAGGTTTCTGTGGTGGCCTGAGGGAGACATCAGCAAACCACTAGAAGTGTACCGGATGAAGGTGCATCTCTTCGGCGCAGTATCTTCACCCAGTATTGCTAACTTTGCCTTGAAACAAACTGGAAGAGACCACTCGGATCAATACAGTAATGAAGTATTCAATACCATCAAGAACAGCTTTTACGTCGATGACTGACTCAAGTCCGTGGCCTCAACTAGTCAAGCAATCAAGCTAACAAAGGACCTTATGGAAGCATGCGCCCAAGGAGGGTTTACACTTACCAAATGGGTAAGCAACAGCCAAGAGGTACTCACAACAGTGCCTGAAAGTCACAGAGCTCTTGAAAGGGTTCTAGATATCCAGTGGAACATCCAGAGTGACACCTTTAGCTTCAGTGTTACCATCCAAGACAGAGTTCCCACCCGAAGAACTATCCTCTCTATTGTCAGTTCTATCTACGACCCACTTGGTTTCCTTTCACCTTTCATCCTCAAAGCCAAGCAAATTCTGCAGAAGCTGTGGACAAGGATGGGACGAAGTGATTCCAGAACATCTTGCAAAACCATGGAAACAATGGATTGCAGAACTTGATCAGCTGAGCAGATTTGAAGTTTGAAGTGGTTTTGGACTCACAATGACTGCTGATCTGCATCACTTCTGCGACGCCAGTGAGGTAGGATATGGAACAGCAAGCTACCTCCCACTCAGAAATGACAAGGCAGACGTTAATGTTACATTTGTACTGGGGAAATCCAGGGTAATCCCATTAAAACAGATCACCATCCCAAGGCTGGAGTTTGCCGCTGCTTCACTGGCAGTGAAGGTAGACAGGATGCTAAAAAGAAAACTCCATATGGAATTGCAGGACTCTACCTTTTGGACAGACAGTACATCCGTACTGAAATACATTCACAACAAGACCAAACATTTCCATACTTACATTGCTAACAGAGTTGCCACGATCCACGACCAAAGAAAATCAGTGGAGGTACGTGAGTTCAAAGGACAATCCAGCAGACTATGCTTCACGTGGTTTGAATATAGAAAAGTTTTTGGATTCAGCTACATGGTTGAATGGTCCCGACTTCCTGTCACAAAAGGAAACTGAATGGCTTGAGGAGCCAGTGGATATTCACCACATTCCTTCAGACGATCCAGAAATAAAAAAGGAAATTTCTGTGAGCTGCATAGGTAGAAGCAAAAGTGCAGCCAGTGACCTCATTGAACACTTTTCATCTTGGAAAAAACTACAGAGAGCTGTTGGCTGGTTGCTAAAACCTAAAAGACTCCTGCTGCTTCAAAGACAAAAGGCAAAGGAATGTGTGACTAACACCAAACCTAGAGATAAACAACAAGGCCTAACTGTTGATTACTTGGATGAAGCAGAGAAGTCAGTCATATGCTATGAACAGCAGCGCTACTTTGCCTCAGAACTGACAGCTCCATTCGGAAATTGGATCCAATTCTTGATGACAGAATCAAAAGGATTGGAGGAAGGATAAGTAAATCTGCTCTGCCCACAAGCTTGAAGAACCCGATTATCCTTCCAAAGACTCCCACGTCTCCCAGTTGATCATGCGTGACATCCATCAGAAGGTTGGACACGCAGGAAGAAACCACATGCTCTCCAGACTAGGCCAGAAGTTCCTTCACCGCCGCCTGTTCCCCTCGTTCCTGCCCCAGCCTCGGACATCTCCGGGATCTCCTTCAATAAGGCTAAGGCTACCTCCTTGCCTCCTCATGTCCCTACGATTGTGCCATCGATCTGCTTCCGGCCACTTCACCTCCCAAGGGACGCTTGTACTCCCTCCCTCTGCTACCGAGCGAGAGGCCATGGAGGAGTACATCCAGAGTTCCTTAGCAGCAGGGATCATCCGACCCTCCTCGTCATCGGCTGGGGCGGGGTTCTTCTTCATGGTCAAGAAGGACAGGTCCCTGAGACCCTGTATCGACTACCGAGGCCTGAACAACATCACGGTGAAGAACAGCTATCCCAAGCTCGACCTGAGAAATGCCTACCATCTGGTCCGCATCCAAGACGGAGCTGAGTGGAAGACGGCCTTCAACTCACCAACGGGCCATTACGAGTATCTCGTGATGCCCTTCGGCTTGACCAACGCCCCGGCAGTCTTTCAAGCGCTGGTCAACGACCTGCTATGGGACATGTTAAATAAGTTCGTCTTTGTGTACCTGGATAACATCCAGATTTTTTCCCGCAATCTTGAGGAGCACGTTACCCATGTCCGGTCGGTTCTCCGTCGCCTCCTGGACAACTCCTAGTACGTCAAGGTGGAGAAGTGCGAGTTCCATGCGCCCTCTGTCTCCTTCCTGGGATATATCATCGCAAAGGACATCCTGCGGATGGATCCAGCCAAGGTCTCTACTGTGACCTCCTGGCCGGCCCCGGAAACATGGAAGAAGCTGCAGCGCTTCCTAGGGTTTGCCAACTTCTATCGGCGGTTTATCCAAGCTTTAGTTCCATCGCCTCCCTCCTCTCGGCCCTCACCTCACCCAAGATCCCCTTCTGCTGGTCTGACGAGGCACAAGGCTCCTTCGACACCCTCAAGACTCGCTTCACCACCGCCCCCATCCTTCAGATCCCCGAACCTGAGCGTCAGTTCATAGTGGAGGTGGACGCATCCGGTGTGGGAGCAGGGGCGGCCCTTTCCCAGCGTTCATCCTTCGACCAGAAGATTCACCCCTGCGCCTTTTTCTCTCGCCGCCTAACCCCCTCTGAGAGAAATTATGGCATTGGGTAGGTGGATGGCTGTAGGTGATCACTCTGCTAAATAGGCAGACTAAATAGGCCTAAATCACACAGTAGTAACAGATGGAAAGTTAGAACAAGCAATCGTAATTCTAAACACTAGGAATCTTAGTTACCAAACTCACCTACAGCCAGATATGAGACAACCTTCTTGTAGGACAAAATGTATTATACTGAGTTTAGTCAGCTTCCCGACTCTGCTAAAAGGCAGACTTGGATCCGCCCAGCTATCAAGCCTTTCGTTTCACCTTAAGTGACAGAAACTAGACAGAGTGGCCTCTTAACTGATCCCTCTGCTAAATAGGCAGACTCAATAGGCCTAAATCACACAGTAGTAACAGATGGAAAGTTAGAACAAGCAATCGGAACACTAGGAATCTTAGTTACCAAACTCACCTACAGCCAGATATGAGACAACCTTCTTGTAAGACAAAATGTATTATACTGGATGTGCTCCAGTGGGGGCATGTTTCCCGGCTCACCTGCCATCTCGGCATCCAGCGGACCCGGGACATCCTGCAGCGACGCTTCTGGTGGTCATCTCTTGGGGAGGATAACCGGGACTTCCTCAACCCCTGCCCTGTATGCAACCGGAATAAGACCTCTCGCCGCCCACCAGCCGGCTTCCTGCATCCATTGCCCATCCCCCATCGTCCCTGGTCGCATATCTCCCTGGACTTTGTGACTGGTCTACCTGCGTCCAAAGGCCACACTGTCGTCCTCACCATTGTCGATCGGTTTCGTAAGCTGGCCCATTTTATTCCCCTTGCTAAACTCCCCTCTGCCAGGGAGACTGCGGAACTGGTCTTCTGCATCCATGGACTGCCCACTGATGTAGTTTCTGATCGGGGGCCCCAATTCAGGTCGGTCTTCTGGAGGGAGTTTTGCAGCCTAATTGGGGCTTCCATCAGCCTGTCTTCCAGCTTCCATCCCCAGTCCAATGGACAGACCGAGAGGGTGAACCAAGATCTGGAGACCCTTCACACCCTTCGCTGCATGGTGAACCGCAATCCGGCCTCCTGGTCCGACCAGATAGTGTGGGTAGAGTATGCGCATAACACTGCTCATCCACAGGCCTCTCTCCCTTCCAATGCGCCTATGGGTATCTGCCACCCCTGTTTCCCGAATTGGAAAAGGAGTCCTCCTGGCCCTCTGCACAAGCCCTCATTCGCCGCTGCAGACGCACCTGGGACCAGGGGCGCACTAGCCTCACCAAATCTGCGGACCGCCACGCTGCCACCGCCAACAAGTGCCGTACGCCGGCCCCTTTCTACCAGACTGGCCAGAAGGTCTGACTCTCCAGCCGCGACCTCCCCCTTAGGTTGGAGAGTCGCAAGCTGGCCCCCAGGTTTGTGCTGTAAAGGTGGAATATGTATGTATATCATTGATAGTGTTAGGCAGTGAATTCCAATTTCGTACTGCTCTAACAGAAAATGATTGTTGACCAAATGTGCTTTTTCTAAATGGGATTAGAAAATCATCCCGTGTGGTGCCTCTTGTGATCTGACTGCTGCTGTAACGTAGGATTATGAACGACTTTAAAGGAGGAGGAGCGGTGTTATGCTGAATTTTGAAAACCAGGCAGATGTTTTTATACTTGATTACATCTTCCCAGCTCAGCAGTTTACGGTTATTTGATATAGTACAATGATGTGAACTGTTAGGCTTCTGGTTTAACACTTTGAGTGTTCTCTTGTAAAGAGTTGCTAATGGCTTCAATGACAAACTGTTAGTTTGCCCCCAGCTTGTCATACAGTATGTAAGATAATCATGGCATCCATGTAAAGTTTGGCAACATTAAAAGTTAGGGAATTTCTAATATATTTAAAATTGGCTTGGCTAAACTTGACCCTGTTTCACACTTTCTTAATGTGTGCTTTAAAAGAAAGAGTAGAATCAATGATAATGCCCAGATACTTAAATTGTGGCACAATACTTATGTTTTGACCTGATATTGTTATGTTTCACATGATGTTACATTGTCTTTTGGTAAAAAAAAATCCTACAGTTTTAATTAACATTAAGTTGGAGGCAGGAATGGTTTAGCCAATTAGTGATCTGGTCCATAGCTGTGGTGAGTTTAGCAGCAGCCAGATCTTTTGTTTTGGCATGCACATGTACTACAGTGTCGTCTGCATACATTTGTATTTTGATATCAGGGCAAACCAACGGCAGATCATTAATTTACAGACTAAACAAAAGCGGGCCAAGTATCGATCCTTGTGGTACCCCAGTGCATAAGTTAAGAGCTGGTGAACGTTGATTGTCCACAAAAACATGTTGACTTCTACCAGTTAAATATGACTCAATCCATTTGAGTGTTAAAGGTGAGAAGTTAAAAGCAGACAGTTTGGCAATAAGGACCTGATGGTTGACTGTGTCGAAAGCTTTACGAAGGTCTAAAAACACAGCCCCAACAACACCTCCCTTGTCGACCATTGCTCGGACCTCCTCTAAGAAGAAACAGTTACCTGTTCCGCAGAGTGGTGGGCCCTGAAGCCAAACTGCATGGGATGAAGAGTAACTGGACCATTATTTTAAAAAGAAACCAGCTGCTCTGATACACATTTCTCAGCAACCTTGGAAATTATAGGTAAAATACTGATTGGGCGGTAGTTACATATGTTCTGAGGGTCGTCTGACTTGAATATAGGAGTAACAATTGCTGCCTTCCAGGTTGTTGGGAATATCCCCAGTCATACTGACTGGTTGATAGTTTGTGTGATGGGGTAGGCTAGGTGTTCTTGCAGAGATTTAAGCATCTTAGAATCCATACCATAAATATCCTTTGCTGTTGAGATCTTAAGAGAATTAATTATTGCTTGAGTTTTAAGTTCAGAAATAGGTTGAATGCTGAAAGAAGGCTTGCTGTCATCTACTTCTAGAATTTTTGCAGTTGTTGAAGGAAAATTCTGTGCAAATTCAGCCACAGAATTTATAAAATATTCATTAAAAGCTACAGCTAGTTGTGCTGGATCTTGCATTAATTTACCATTCAGATTCAGCTCTAACTGCTTCCTAGGCCTGTGACTAATTCCCATTACATTCTTAATCTGTTCCCAGATCAGCTTTGTGTTACCCTTTGCCTCATTGATAATTGTTATGAAAAAATTTGCTTTGGCCTTTCTGATGACTTTGATCAATATTTTATTTGGTCTTCAATGATCTTTTCAATGCAGAGTCTCTTTCCTTCATCAGGGTGAATATTTCAGTATTGAGCCAGGGAAGTGCATTGATTTTTTTCTTTCCTTTGACCTTTTTAGTAAACTCCTTAACTAGACTATGTAACTTGGCAGATAACATTTGCTATCTGCTTCTGTATTGCTTCCAGTAAGTAAATGTTTCCAATCAGTCTGCTGCACTGCTCTTTGGAAATTAACCATTTAATTTTTTGGAATCCTGAGTTGCTCTATAGGTTTATTAGAATGATGAAAACGTTTCTTTGTTAGTTTTCTGGACATTAATGTCAGATTATGGTCGGACAGTCCAGTAATAAAATTAAATGTCTTAACAACTCTTTCAGGCTTGTTACTAAATATTAAGTCTATTTGTGTCTGGGAAGATGCAGTTATTCTAGTTGGACCTTCCAACAATTGTGTAAAATCCAGTAATCCAGTAATCTGTAATCTGTTTAAGGGGTTTCCTATTAGTTGTATCTAACCAGTTACAATTTAGATCGCCAAGTAGTATTACCTCGGTTTTAAAATCACATGCTTTAAGTAGCTTTTTAAATGTGATACAAAAATCATTATTAGAGGAAGGTGGACGATACACAACAATGAGCACAAAAGACATTTCAGATGAAAGCACGATATTCAGTCCAGTAGACTCCAAATCATGGTCAAAAGGCCAGCATATTTGATGACAGTTGATGTGGTCTTTGATATAAATCATGACCCCACCCCCTCTTCCCTTAGATCTGTCTCGTCTAAGGATATTAAAGCCTGGGACATGCAATGCAGAAGAAGGAGAGTTGTTATGCAACCACGATTCAGACAGGCCTAAAAAATCCAAGTTGGAATTACTAAAAAGATGATGCATTTGTTCAGCCTTTGGTGTAAGACTACGGATGTTAATATGCCCTCCAAAGATACCGCTGGGTTTATGTTGTGAATCCCAGATCATTCGAGATGAGAGTGAGTGACAGTTTTGAAAAAGTTCATTTTGTGATGCTTTTTCTTCATGTCCTCGCTGCTGGCACCTTGGGAAGTCGGGCCTGGGCATGGGTGCACATCAACAGATAGCAACAAGTATAGTGTAATGATGATGAGACTGTCACTTTGGCGTATGCCCCGGACTGCATAACTTTGGTTGTGTTGATCCCGCAGGGTGGCAGTGTTTACAAACGCTTGCAATAGAATATGCTTTCCGTATACAAAATGCTTTACAACTGTTGTTTCATGGTGCACTTCATGGGAGAGTAGCTTTCTGTTTAAAATTGGTCCCGAATCGACAAAGTTTAAAATAACACCAAAAATTAAACGCGCAAGGAGAGCAGACCTGACACCCCTGTGCTGCTGGCTGCCGCCATCTCCTTAGCAGGTCACTGCGACCGAAGCCTGGGCCCGGTGGATGCTGCTGGAGCCAGGGCCTTGTGGATGGTGGCTGCTAGCTGCTGCTGGAGCCTGGGCCTTGTGGATGATGGGTGCTAGCTGGAGCCAGATAAATGGTGCATGTCACGTTTGTTCTTACATAACAAAACCAGACTCCGGTTTCTTATACTGCCAAACTGACACCTGGCAACATTCAATGTTTTCGAAACCTTTCAAATGGCTCTATGACTTTCACTTCCTCTACTAAACGTACAGAAGGCGAAACAAACCCAGAAAATGACTCCCCCCGCAGTCCCCCTCATCATAGATGGAAGCTCAGCACAGCCAGACCTGTCCCAACAAGCCAGGTCAAAGATGCCACACCTTCCCTCCCCCATAGCCGAACCAGGGACCCTGCCTGCTGCAGAAGGCGTTGGTGTTTAGAACTGTTTCCCCTTCGTTTAGTCTCTCCTTATTGACCTTTCCAGGAGCCAGGATGGCCAACTCGGGGATGCAGCTGCTGGGCTTTTCGCTGGCCTTCGTGGGGTTCATCGGCTCTATCGCCGCCACCATTATGGTGCAGTGGAAGGCTTCTTCCTACGTGGGGGACAACATCATCACCGCCCAGGCCATGTACCAAGGACTGTGGAAGACCTGTGTGTCGCAGAGCACGGGGCAGATCCAATGCAAAGTGTTTGATTCACTTCTGCAAATACCAGGTACATTTACATTAAGCCTTAACTTATAGTCTCTGTATTTCAAAGATACAGTAAAAAGAAAAAAAACTGTTTTTGTTTTGGTCATAACAGAATGTATATATATAAGTACATACATGTATTTATAAAAAGAAAACGTATACGTCACCTAAAACCCATCTATACATATGTATGTATATATATATATATGTGTGTGTGTGTGTGTGTATATATATACAGTATATTGACTTACGTGAAAGGATACCGCTTTGACAAAGGCTCACACTTTATTTTACAAATTAAATGTGGATATCATTTATATCCTATATCATATAATATACTTCCGATTTTTGTAGTTCTTTTGGTAGTTTTTAGTTGTTGTGAGGAATGTGTGACCTTGCTGGCTCCGACAGGGCTGCTGGCGTGTTGAGACGAGCAGGGGGGGAGGGGGGGCCTGAGCTTGAGCCAGAGCCAGAGCCAGAGCCAGAGCCATCAACACAGATAACACGTTGCATCTGCCTTTTAATCAACCCCATTGGTGCTGGTTTTTAGGAGGTGCTGTACGTAACCCAACACATTTAGAATATCTCTTTGTCTCATTCATTCTTGGGCTACTTGATTTACACATGCACCTATACATGCACTTACACACCTTACACATGCACTTATACACTGCACTCACACATGCCGCTTGCCTGCCTAGTCAAGCACAGAGCGGGCTTTCTTTGTGTCTGTGCTGTGCCTCTCGATAAAGGGGGTTCTTCTAATGGCTGAAGGCTTTTCTTACGCAAAGCTAAACCCGAAGCAATGAATGTGATCCAACCAAACCCATCCATCCCTGGGGGCACACTAGTCTAGTGTTTAGGGTGTTTGGTTCAATCCCCAATGTCTACCGCTACCTACAGGCCTCCCTGAGCAAGATGTCTAACCCATACCTGCTCACCAAAGGAGCTGGAGGTATGATTCAGGCGCTGATGTTTTTTAGACCGCTCCTGCCTCGTTCCTGACCAATCAGAGCCTCTCTTCCCTGATTGGTTCTGAGAATTCCTAATGCCTGTCAATCACACACAATTTACTTTTATATTTTATATATTTTATTTGTACTCATCTTAATTTACTTTATCTTGTATTGTTGCTGCTATGTGGCTGTTGAGGAACCAAGCCGAATAATTTTACTATTGTATACTTGTACACTAAAATGTAATCAAATAACTCTGAATCTGAATCTAAAACACAGGTGTGTGAAATGAAACAAATCACAATGGAAGTGTGTGCGTGTGTGTGTGTGTGTGTGTGTGTGTGTGTGTGTGTGTGTGTGTGTGTGTGTGTGTGTGTGTGTGTGTGTGTGTGTGTGTGTGTGTGTGTGCGTGCGTGCGTGCGTGCGTGCGTGCGTGCGTGCGTGTGTGTGTGCGTGTGTCCAGGCATGGTGCAGGGCGCGCGGGGCCTGATGGTGACGTCCATCGTGCTGTGCTTCGTGTCCGTCCTGGTGGCGGTGGTGGGCATGCGTTGCACCACCTGCCTGGAGGACCAGCCTGAGCAGAAGGACAAGGTGGCGCTCACCGGGGGCATCCTGTTCATCCTCTCAGGTGAGGACCCCCGGTCACTCAGACACACACACACACACACACACACACACACACACACACACACACACACACACACACACACACACACACACACACACAGATACACACACACACCCACACACACACACACACACACACACACACACACACACACACACACACACACACACACACACACACACACACACACACAGATACACACAAGCATATATGCGTGTGCTGTCACTGACTCTCAAATATCTTTAAGCTGTAATCATTTGCCTCTCTTTGTGTGTATCAATTTATAGTGGATGATCTTGAATCCTTCTGTAAAACACAGTGTATGTGTCTTTGTGACAGGTCTGTGTGGTCTGGTAGCCACCATTTGGTACGGTCACCGAATAGCAAAGGAATTCTACGACCCCTTCACCCCCACCAACTCCAAGTAAGAACCTGGCTGTAGCTCATCTAGGGGTCCAGCTGATCCTTAGTCTAGGGGTCCAGCTGGTCCTTACTCTAGGGGTCCAGCTGGTCCTTACTCTAGGGGTCCAGCTGGTCCTTACTCTAGGGGTCCAGCTGATCCTTAGTCTAGGGGGCCAGCTGATCCTTACTCTAGGGGTCCAGCTGGTCCTTACTCTAGGGGTCCAGCTGATCCTTACTCTAGGGGTCCAGCTGGTCCTTAGTCTAGGGAGGCGCCGTCCCACTGCTCTTCTGGCCATCAGTGCGTCTGTGTGTCAGAATGGCAAAGGGAATATATATTTAATATATATATAGCTATATTTTATTTTGTCAGGGGTTGTGATTCTATGTCATTTGGTGGATAAAGGATATAGATGGAAGCAGTGATACTGCAATACACTCATCCTACGTTACCATATTAGAATACTGTATGTATTGTACTGCAAAACAAACTTGTGGACAGTGCTTTGAGTTTGAGACATATAATTGCATATTTGCTGCTATCCAAATAAGCCATACTTGCTCTTATAAATACATATACATTTTCTACGATAATTGCAAGCGGCTTTGGCTAACAGACACAAAAAAAGACTAAAGTTATGTAACATGAGAATCATCTCACATGACATAATGCTTTTAAAACAATCTTTTGCAAAACCAGAACAACAAGATGTCTTCAACAATACCTGCACACATTTAAAGTGATGCCATTGGTTCAAATAAAGCAATGCCATTGGTTCATTTAAAGCGATGCCATTGGTTCATTTAAAGCGATGCCATTGGTTCCTTGCTCCAGGTTTGAGTTCGGGGCGGCCCTGTTCGTCGGATGGGCCTCCTCTAGTCTGCTCGTCATCGGGGGGTCTTTCCTCTGCTGCAAGTGCGGCGGGAGTGACTCTGGGAGGGGCAAAGGGTACCCGTCTGCAGCCCACCCCAGCCAGCCGGGCAGAGACTACGTCTAGCAGGCCAGGACCCCCCCCGGCCTTGGCCCAGAGCCGGCGGTCCTGTACCCCCGAGGCTCCATGTGGGGATGTCTTTCTCCAAGGCATTTCATTGTATGTATGTTGGTTTGGTTTTTTATTGTTTCTTTTGTTCACAACATTGCTCTGAGATATATTTTTTACAATACATTTTTTTCTGCTTGAGCTGCTCCCCCCGCGACCCGACCCCGGATAAGATGATGTGATGAATGAGATTTTTTTAAATACCTCATGATATTCAAGGCGTGCGAGAAGGAAAGTTTAGCTTTGATGTTCATGTTCCACGATACACATTTTTCTGATGTAAATCCATTGAGCAGGAGGCATTGTGTGTACCTGGTTGTCACGGTTGTTATTTTCTGTGCAGATTGTAAACTCATCTGAAATATATAAATGTCCCCTCTTCCTTCTTTGAAATAAAGATGGCTCGAAAAAACCTCTAACACTTTAGAAGCGGAAAATATATTATCAGAACATTACTGAATTAAAAAAATTAATAAAAAATCAACGTAATTGTACAAAACATGACTCTTCCTTCAAGAAATAGGTTCAACCCTAACATCCAATCGGCGGGAACACCAGTTTAAACGTTTAGAAAGAAAAACACAGAAAGAAACCTTTAGCCCCAGGCGAGGGAAAATAAGCCGTGAGGGTGCGGCTTTCCAGGCTCAGTGTAGCCAGATTGGGCGGGAAATCGTGTCAAGTCTGGCAAAACTGTCCAGGCTGCATACCTCACAGATAACCTGTCCTGACCTGGCTGGTAGGACTGTCTGCAAGCGTCAAGACAATGACTCAAACTCAGAACCAAACTTGCTACTTGCCCTCCACATTTAATTACAGGAGGTGACTTAGGGCACTTTAAATGGCAAAATAAAGGGCAATACAGTAAAAAATGTAAGAATTCAAACAGCGGCAATGGGGAATGGAGTGGGGTGTTAAGGGTAGCTAAAAGCAAGAGAGAAAAGGTAGGTTTTTAAAATTGTTTAAACCAATCTTTTATTGGGAAAAGTCATCTTTATTTATCGTTATTCTTTGGGTTTTGTTCATCACAGTCAGACACGTTAAATCCCTTACTATATATGTATTTCAATGTATGACACAGAGTGCTGTTCATATTTTATGTAAAAATGGTAAAATAAAATCCATCAATCACCTCTCATTCCTGTTGCTACGCCCACCAAACCCTCCGTTTGTTGTTCCTGCTGTTTGTTTTTGGAGTGTGTGGGGTTTTGCGATCAACACACCAATTAAACCAATCTTTTATTCGGAAAAGTCAGCTTTATTTATCTTTATTCTTCAGGTTTTTTTTCATCACAGTCAGACACGTTCAATAGTAAGAAACGGTATATATTTATCAAAGTAAATGAAGTAGGTCAACATCTTAAGCTAAATTACACCCTATAAATAAACCACAGGCTATCATGTTTTGGGAGGCTTTAAGCCCAGACCTAAAGCGCTGTTATCTAACATTAATTGAAGCTACAAGAGAAAAACAACAAATATTAATAAATATACAAAAACTTAATGGGGGTGAATTTTTTAAAAACGACGATAATGCACAACAATCTCAGCGTTGTAGGGGCACATCATCGCCACAAGATGGAAGCAGACGCTAGTATTCTCCTTCTTCCGTCAAGAAAGCTTCATACGATGTAACAAGAAAGGTAAACCATCTTTGGTCACTAGTTATTTAAGGCATTCAGGGTGCCTTTGAGGTCTTTAACTGTCTAAAATGAGCTTTAATGTTGGAGAAAACAATGTCAAGAATAAAGTTGACAAGCAGATTTCACGCCCCAACCTCTTTTTGTGATGAAGTGCACTTAGTTTCCTCGGAGCATAAGGAGAACATAGAGGAATCAGAATGCAAATGTTTGATTGTATTTATTTATTTCAGCGACCAACCTCACTCTACTTTTCCATTTATAACTACGTTGCTGAACTTTGGTCAGCTTTGTTTTGTTTCCATGTTGGCTCTCCCCCTGAAACATATGTCAATAGATACTTATTAATTGGCCACATATTTACAATGTATTTAGGATGTTAAAGTTGGCTGCATGCTCTTTATATGATCCATAGAGATGTAGTTCTTTGTAACTGGTCTGGGTCCCATCAGGTAAACATGGTTATGGAGACTGTAGACAAATGCAGTGTACTATTTGACTAAGAGATCAAACAAACAAACAATAGCTCTGGTATTATTGAGTCAAAGCAAAAGGACAACCTCATGTCACTGCCTGGTCCTGCCTTCAAGATCCATACGAGTTGTAAAGATGTATATAAGATAAGACATATAAGCTCTAGTCGTCAGGAACGGCCACTGGACCTCTCCATCCCACCAGCCTAGGCTATACCCTGGAGGCCTACTATATCATACATTGCAACCCTTGTATTTTTGTTAAATACTACATTTCTAGAGCTTTTCAAATTGCACATTCAAATGCCGGACATGTTTCAACATTGTTTGAGGTAATTCGTTGAATAACTGCCAGGCCCAATAGAGTGGCGAAGTCACGCCTCTTCCGGTAGGGCTCATGGGACCTATGAGATCGAAAAATATGAATGGGTGTCAATGGAGAGAAAATAATTATTTTCTGGTCCCGGTCTTTATATGCCCTGGATTACACATATGTTGTTTGTGGATTTAAAGGACAATTTTTCATGCAAAGAGTTCGACCGTTTATTGTGCAATTGTTCAGATAAAGGCTGTAGAGAAAACACAACGAGAAAGACTACACGGCTCGTATGTGACGTCACGATCCCTGCGACTGGCGTGGAGAAGACCGACAATCTTCCCATCGGCATAACTGAAACTCTGCACGTGCCCCGATTTATAATGGTTTTCACCTCTTTCGATGCTTTTATCCTCCCCTTGGAAAAAGCGGCGAAGTGGGGCAGAGAGATCGCCATCTCTGTGCCGAGTTCCAAGGGCGGGTGTGGTGACGTATATCATATGCGTCGAGAGCAGCGAAGAGCTGTAGTTCACAAAGCGGCCTCACATAAAACCTAAAATTATCAAACTTCTTCACGAACATTTTTAGTTTTCTTTGCATGAACAATTATCATTTAAATCCACAAACAATATATGTGTAATCCAGGGCATATAAAGACTGGGACCAGAAAATAATTATTTTCTCTCCATTGACACCCATTCATATTTTTCGATCTCATAGGTCCCATGAGCCCTACCGGAAGGGGCGTGACTTCGCCACTCTATTCTGTCTCAATGTCTCAATTCTTTATCTGTACGGCAGCAACAAGCCTTCAGATTCCCACCGCCCTGCTACTCCACTCAAAGTAACAGCGTATGCTTTTCCCTTTCACCCAACAAGGGTCCTATATGTGGGTCAAATATTACAGGATGATATAATAAGGTTGGTTAGGCAGGGTAGGGTATATTTTAATATTTGTTGGAATTCACTTTACATAAGACCGCAATCAATATATCAAATACTTAAATTTTATGTAATCAAATAAAATAAATCTGGTATTTCTGTCTTTCGCAGGTCTGTAATTAGACCGTCCAATAATTTAATATTGCTGAATATTGCTAAAGCTGGCAAGCTAGTCATGTGCATTGGGGAGTTCTTTGGTTGGATACTTCAGAATCAAGCTTATTCTGACTTGTTTATCCAAATGTCCCTAGGTTAACCATTTAAGTACGCATTCCATTGCATAACGTAATGTTGTTGTGGTTTGTTTTCATACAATTAACATTGAATATAGGATTTGGAACAACTGATTATCCTAGCCTGTGAAGCCGAGGCTACGCTAGATCCTGATGTATTGAAAGTGCAGGAAACTTTACATTTAGCATGTTGGAAAGAGGTTGATTTGGAATTGTTGGAAGTCACTCTCACCCTCTGAATCAACACGCTTGCTGGGATGGGGAGCACATTACACGTTGTGTAATCCTGTTATTGTTAGTCATATGCTCTTCTCATATGACGTAGTCCTGTCTGCACCATTCCGCAACAGCGTTCAGTGAACACATAAAACAGATGTTATTCCTGACCTGACACTTGGTATTGCTAGTTCTCTGTAACTCTAACCCTACTCTACCCTACCCTCCATACTGACGCAAGACTCCTCTACCTCTGGGAGTGACATGTCTTACACTCATTTTATAAACACATTTAGATTCTGTTTATATTTGGATATTGCGGCGAGTGTGTGTTTCTCTCAGTTGAGTGGTTGACATATTATCCACGTTCCATAGTGACCTTGTTTTACGCTGCTTATTTAATAAGTGCAAAGCATTTAATTAAACCAACCAAGTGCATGAAACAATGATGTCCTTTGTTCATAGAACAACTCTAATTATCATTATTATCATTATAATCATAATGAACGACAATGACATCTGTTTCCAAATGGGTGTGTTGTGCGTGTGTGCGTGTTTGTGTGTGTGTGTATGTGCACTGGTGCATGTGTGTTGTGTGTGTGCTCTCTCTCATCCGTAGCCTTGTGCATTATTCTTTTTTCTTTTTGAAACCGGCATTTCCTATCTGTGTGTGAGAATAACACAGACCCTCATCTCCATGGGAACTACCAGCGCCTTACCTGTCCACACACGCACGCACGCACGCACGCACGCACACACACACGCACACACACACGCACACACACACACACGCACACACACACACACACACACACACACACACACACACACACACACACACACACACACACACACACACACACACACACACACATTTAATTCTTTATTTGAATCCACCAAGAGACAAGATTCAAATATTTCAGAGATAAGATAAGTCATTGTTCAAGGGTACAAAAAACATCTCCTGCGCCACACTGCCAGGCTGCCTATCACTGCTGATATGGAGCAGAACTTTGCTAATTGTTTAGATTTTCTGCTGGAGAGCCCAGCCAGCCTTAACCCACTGAAAACACGGTTGTGGACATGCCCCAAGCTTCCAAAAATAAACACTATTAGCTTGCATTGGTAGCCTAGGTCCCTTAGAATTTCCAGAATGGGCTGGTATTTAAGGATTTTATCGTTGAAAGACATTTCCATGTACAGATCAAATACACAGCCTATCTCAAGTAAGAGCACTTCCCTTCTGTCTCTGTTTAAAAACACAACATCAGGGGTATTTGGGATGTTACACATCACATCAATAGGGCTGTTAAACCATTCCGGCATGATGCGTGAATGTTTGTACATGGTTACATTTTCGAGAGATACTTCCTTAACATTACTGGAAATTAGCACATGTTAGGTACTAATGTCTAAAGTATATCTTTCTCTGCTGCATTAACGATGGCAGTTACAACGGGCGAGATGTTATACTTTGTATGTTTGTTGGTGCGGCATGCCGGCGTGCTGCCTACTGGCGTGACGCATGCAACACACACGCACACACACACACACACACACACACACACACACACACACACACACACACACACACACACACACACACACACACACACACACACACACACACACACACACACACACACACACAGCGGGATGAGCGTTGTCTTTAGCCTCTGCCGCTCACAAAGAAAAACAAGGGAGTGTGTGTGGTCGGTTTAGAAGCAGTTTTAAATGTTGTCCACTGAGAATAACTATTTTTGTTCAATCGGATGAGGGCTACGTTCCTTGAAGAGTGTCTGCTGTGTATATTCAAACGACAGACATGGCAATACTTAAGCAAGTCAGGAAGGTGTATGCAAGGGTTGGAAGTACTTGGATGATTTTAACTTTGGTACTAAGTAACTGTATTAGCTACAAGTGGGAATCGCTTGGGGTAATCCAATATTGGCAGACATTATACTTTGCTCCATTTCCCATGATGTGTATCTTATCCTTGAGTATTAGCTTGATTAAATGGTGCATGCACACGTGGTACGCCCTTTCATTTTTCATAACATGTTTTTCCATTGCTGACATTACTACTGAAGTAGGCTGCTGCTGCAAGGCCAACCCAGACTGGATGTTCCACCAGAGGCTCGACCGACAGGTTTATGAGTAACAGTGGAATGCGTCTTCACAAATAGCAGGGCCTGCCGATAAACCCAGGGTGTTGTGTATCGTTTATTTTAAATGAACTTGTGACGTATACCTGAGACGATTTGGTTAACAAGTAAACTATGGTACAAGCATCTAACTCACTTAATTTACTGTTCATTCAACAATTTGTTTAGCTACCTTTGTTATTCAGGGTAACATTTTATAGGGAAAAAGGGGGTGCTTGTATCTGTTTCAGTGCAAGCCCCTCCTCCTAATGGGCGGACTCTAGAACAGTCTGTAGGATTTAGAATGAAAGCAGCGGTTACGTGTTCCGTATTCATCTGATTCTCCTTCTTGTGTTCAGTATATTTTGATAGACAACCTGGAGGTTGTATGTGTGTGTGTCCCCCAAGAGTTAAGTCACATTAATATTAATGGCTTGTACCCCCTAGGGTGAACTACCACAACCTCTATATCCTAAAAATTGAATTAAGCCTACAGCATGGTTTATACATGCTGGCGTGTGACGTGTGGCGTGCATGTCTCCACTCGCATGACTTTCAGGAGGAGACCCTAGAAAACAAGTTCAAATCCTCCTCCATGGTCTAATCAAAGTGGTGTCTGTAATGGAGAGTGACTGGGATGGCAGTAGTTATTAAAAGCTGTCCGTAGAGGCGGGGGCCTGGAGCCTGGTTTACTTTGTGCTTCAATGTCACAGATGCAGTAATAACAAAAACGGCCACGCCGCATTCACCGTCACGGGGCCACAAGATGTCTGCTCAAGTGTCTAACCATATGTGTCCAACTTTAATACAATCTCTTGATGAAAGTCTTCCACGTGGGAGACGCATGCTTTGAATAACAACATGTAGGCATTGCAGTAAATGTTTTGCAATAGTTCTGTGTTATAGTACTGTAGCACATTTCCCTCAGAGGTGTCTACATTTTTATTTAATTATACATTATAATAATACTACTTATAACTTAGTTAATTTTGGTTATTTGCATTTCATTTTCTCTAATACACCTCTCGATTGCCTTTTGCAAGTTTATCAGTGGATGATTCTGATGAACATGTTTAATCTAATTGCAACATGACAGGTAGGATATTTCAATTAAAACATGCAGTGAATCTCAATGACTGATCTTACCCGAAATTGATTGAGAAAGAGAAGAAGGAATTTCCCTCGGTTAGGATAATGATCTGAAAGTATTGGAAAGGATTGCAATGTACCGTAATGTTTCCATTGAACTGAGGGACTGAGGAGACCCGGAGACCGGGCTCTCTGGATTTGTCACAGCTGGAGATCTCTCGCTGCGCACTGCAGTCATGTGGACGTAATCTGTCTGTTTTCTCCTGTTAATGCAAATATGGTCAACCCCTTTCTTTTAAAAGTTATGCCTCGTAATGGCAATCTCTAAATGTATATATGTATATATATATATATATTTTATATATATAAATCTATATTGTTATTTAATTCTTATTAATATAACAAGGGGAAAAACAATCGTAATCATTGATGTTTTAGAAGTTTGCTTTAATCTCTAATTTTTTGGACAATTAAATGTGCCTCAGTCTGATTCAATTGAAATCAGAAGTGTAGATTGTGTGTGGAATCAGAAGGAGACTAAAACTCCCACGATTGCATTTTATCCACGTAGAATGCCGACACGAGAAGTTCAAGCACACATGAGTCAGACTACATAAAGTACTATAACCAAGGTCATAAAATGCTAGGTAGGCCTACACCATTCTAAGCAACAGTGAGAATGTTCTTGCGGCGACTGTATCTATAGCTGATTGTTGTCTTATCTCCCCTTATGATGGCGCACTTAGTGTAACAAGGAGGACAATGTGCATTATGCGAACCGTTTAGCCAAAATAAATACGCGCTGGGGTCAATCATTTCCCAAGGTAACGCAACAATGGCTACACGGGCATCAGACTGGCCGTGCGGCTCCCCCATGCCTTGGACCCGATGTGTCCAACAACAACAGCTAATGAGCGAGAGGACATATAGCAATAAACAGATTGTAATGGGCTGTGGAGCTGCCATTAGCGGCCGGGGCAGGGGCTCCACTCAAGCGTCTCTCGGTACACTGTGTTCTTGACTCATCTGATTAACAGGCAGAGCCCAGCGCAAAGGATAAACTGTAATTGAATGGCAGACAAACAGTATGAGGCTATCTCTTTTGCCTCGCTGTGTCGCCGCCAGATACTTCTTCACTATTCCACCGATTTATCCCCCTGTTCCCTTCGCTCGCATCGACCCACTCCGGATGTACACACACACACACACACGCACACGCACACGCACACGCACGCACACACGCACGCACACACACACACACACACACACACATTCACAAACAGACATTAACTCTGCTTCACAGGTCTACCACTTAATCCATCGTGCTGGCAGAGAGACACTATGAAGACTGTCTCCACGAAGTGTGTCTCTCTCATGTGAGGAAGTAGCTCATAATTTTACCACAAAGCTTACGTAATGATTTCATGAATGTGTTCCTTCCTGGCCTCCTTTTCTGGTTCCTTGCCTCCTTTCCTCTTTTCTTCGTTCCTTCCTTTCTGTTTGCTTGCGTGTGTGTGTGTGTGCAGGGGCGGCCTTCCCTACAGGCGGGTTACTGTCCGTCCACACCAGAAGCGAATTGAGCGACCAAATCGCCGGAAGTCATTCACTTTCTATGGGCAAGAGCGACCAAAGCGACCAAAGCGACCAACGCTACCAGCGGCCAAAGTTGAGCGACCAGAGCGTCAAAAAGAAGTTGAAAACTTTTTAACTTTATGCAAATGACTATTATTCGCTTCAGCGGCCAAACACTGACAGCCAATCGGAATGTAGACGCTCTTCGCTTGCGTGGATCCCAGGGAACATCGGCAGGCACTTTGGTTCCTATTTATTCACTCACTGAACAAAATGTCGGCTGAAGTATTAATCGCGGCTGTAACTGGGCACCCGGTGTTGTACGAACCCACCCTTTTTCAGTTCAGAGATCGAAACGCCATAGTGGTTTGGATATCAAGTGATGATAAGCGGGAGTATTTATAGGCTACATCTAGAACGTTCGTATTTAAGCGGGACTCATTTTAATTTGCTCTACATGCCACCAATCTAACCAACCAATCGCGTGTAGCATGCTTTAAACAAAACCAAAAAAGTTTTTGAAATCGTCACACAAACAAACTAATCGACAAGACGAGGGATAAATGACAAGGGATCTCTTGTCTTTTATCCCTCTATTCCCCACTATTCACGGAGCCTGAGGTGAATAATTGTTAATTAAATAGTCTAGATAGATAGCCTAGTCAAGTCTTTATTAATACCAAACGACACAAATCGTCGGGAATCCATTTAGGTGGTTCGGCCCACACAGGACAGTAGCCTACAAGACCACACAGAACAAGTCTGACTGGACATACACACAATACATCACATTAAAACTAGACACGCGTTGATAGATAGATAGACAGAAAGACCTAGATAGATAGATATGTTCCATTATTTGCCTTGCGGAGCCAACCAGTCCTGTGCACGTATGCAAATTAGCCATGTGCGCTAATGTCTATTTGTTTTGAATGCGACGAATGAGTGCAGATCATGATTTGCAGATCCAGATCAGTGAAACATATTTCAACTACTACAGCACGCAGGGTTTTTTGTTCTCGGTTGTAATTAGCCTACATTTTAGGATTTTTTTTTATATTGGGGGGAATCACTGTCCTACTTGTTGTCGAAGCACTTTATCGAACAAGCAAAACCGTCTCGGCAATATGGCCAAGGTGTATGGGAGAGTTCACTATTTGATATGGCTGTCTGTAGGGCCTACTAAACACATACGGCTCCTTTAAATGCGTCTGCATAATTGAATTGTACGTCATGAGCGACTTCAGCGACCAAAGCGAACAGAAAAATTCGCAGCGAAACTTTGTGAGCGACCAAAGCGTCTTTGACGCTTTGGTCGCTCCTGGTGTGGACATACAGTTAGGCGGCCGCCTAGAGCGCCATCTAGAGGGGGAGCGCAAAATAATGCGCCCGAAAAAAACTAAAACAAAACACAATTATATATATATTAAAAAAAAAAAATTCCCCTCCTGGCGCATATTTTTGCGCCCCTTCTATATCCCCAACCAATATTTTGACATAAAAATAAATAAATCTAACATTAGGGTAAAATGAGCCAAAAATCGAAAACGGAAGGGGAACCTACCTCCTTGGTTTCGTCAGAACATGCTAGTACTATAAGGCGTTTGGTTAGAGTGTTTTCAAGAATCGAGAATCAAGAACGAAATCAAGAAAATGAAGAGGCAAAAGCCATCCGGGGCGCAATTTAAGAAGAAGAGAAAGGAAGAAGAAGAGAAACGTGCAAAGGAGAAAGGTAAATCTTTAAATCCTGTTCTTTGCCTATAATGAATTCCAAATAGGAAAGGTTGATGAATGCGTGAATTGCTTCGGGCACTTTAGTTGAGTTAAGAAGAAAATATGTACCTCAATCAAAGTTGTCCTACTCCCTGTCATATAGTTATTTCAAGATTTTACAGAGGCGGGTATATCAAAAATGATATGTCCATTTATTCTACATTATATAAAAATAGACATGATTAAAATAGGGGCGCACTGTATAACGACCATAGCCAGTGCAACAGCACTTCAAATATATTACTCGTTGCATAGTACACCCTTTAAGGAAGACAAACACGGCTGGTAAGTGTGAGAGCGCCGAAATTGCTTAGATGCAATGCCGAGAGCGGTATTGCAGACATATAGAGATGTAGAACATTATAGCTCGCAACATATTGACAGCTGTGAACTTAGTTCAAACTTTTGAATAATGAACTATGAACTGAACTCGTTCATTTTAAAATGTGTGAACTATGAACTGAACTAGTCAAGTGAACTTTCCCAAAACGGGGCATGTGTCCATAAACCGTCTCACAGGGGGGCGTGGTCGGAGCGTAGTTCAGCAGGGCACAGGCTTGCCATTTCCTCCGTGGATTTTATTCTTGAATTAATGTTTGTTCATCGTTGCGATCGTTGTTGTGTTTATGTGAAAGAAATGCAGTTACAGGGCAAAACAGTTTTTCAAGGTTGCAATTCAGTTTTCGTGGGGAATTAACGAACTATTTTTATTTTATTTTATTTATTTAATTTTTTTGCGGAGGGGGGGGGAGCGCCAGGAGTGAAGCTCGCCTAGAGCGCCAAATGTGCTGGGGCCGCCCCTGTGTGTGCGTGTGTGTGTGTGTGTGTGTGTGTGTGTGTGTGTGTGTGTGTGTGTGTGTGTGTGTGTGTGTGTGTGTGTGTGTGTGTGTATATGTGTTTGTGTGCATATGTGTCTGTCTGCAACCCGGTATCACGCCAAGGCGTAAAATAGATACGTTTGTCCACATCGCAAGGCGTGTTCAGGGTGACGCTTTGCCTGACCAAAGCGTCACCCTGAACACGCGTCCTTCTCCATTCGAAATGAATGGGGGAATAGCACCAACAGGGGGCGATACGTTCTCCTAGCATTTGGTGAAATTGTTACGTAGCCATATTAATCGTTATTATCTGAATGGGAAATGCAATATTTTAGGACAGATACACCATTAAACGTGTTTCTAATGACATTTCTAGCGAGAAATGTACATTTTCCTTGCATAATCTTCTGTCAGTGAATGTGTATGATCTTTATTAATCTTTATTATCTGAATGGGAAATGCAATATTTTAGGATCGATTCACCGTTAAACGTGTTTCTAATAACATTTCTAGCGAGAAATATACTTTTTACTTGCATAATCTTCAGTCAGTGATTGTGTCTGATCTTTAGTTTTATAGTTATTAGGAAGATTTAATCGGCTCGCTCGCATGTTTCAACGACTCAGGTTGCTAGGGACGCTGCTTTCGCTAAACTAGCAGCTCACGTGTTTCCTGCGTTTGTGTTATTAAACCGTTACTTTATGTAACTTTTAATGATATTGTAATAACCACAGGCGAGGTATTGAGCGAAGTAAGCTTGATAGCAGGTTTATTGGATTCCACAATCCGACAGGCAGGCACAGCTCCACCGGAAAACTACAACAACCAAAACTCCCGCCCGGAAGGAAACCCCCGGAACCCCCTCTCAGAAGGCCCGCCCCTTCCTCCTAAACCCTGTGACGTGAAACACGTTTATCTGAGAGCCAACCCAGTCGCCAAAAGCATACGTTGACAGTGTAAGTTTTCGTGAACACTGTATTACGTCGCATTTCAACATAAAATAGCGTGTTAGCACACATACACACACACACACACACACAATGCATTTCGCTGCTAAAACAACAACTTGGGCTGCTTCTAGGACATTTTGGGTGGATTTTGAACGGTATGTGGGCAGGACGTTTTTTGCAGGCAGGACCTGGCAACCCTGCGCTGTTGCCCGAGGTGCAGAAATGCTCCGGAACAGATCTGGATCCACCATGGCCAAAATAATTGTCATAAATAGCATGAATAGATTCATGCATTATCATTCAACTTGAACATGTGTTTTTACAGTATAGATTGGTGGAGGGATGACGTATGTTGGCCAACCCGGAAGTGAGCGTCGACCTGGGTTTCCCTTGACAAAAAGCCAACGGGTTTTTCCATTGGATTTTGGATTATTGCGGAAAAATTAGCATCTTTGAAGCACCTCCACAAAAACTGAAAATAAATAAATAAATAAAAATAACTGTGCTCCAAAGAACGAAATGTAAACCAATGCATTCTGAATGGGAGTGTTTCTCCGATTTTTCCATGCTACACAGAACGAAATGTAAACCCATGCAAATAAAGACTTCATGGTCATAATAATTTAAATATCATTATTCTCTTCAGTGTGTAGGGTGGTATTCTATTTTTTTCAACGGGGCTGCATCCAGTCACTTGACCGTCATGGTTGCTATGGTGGTTGCTATCGACCAGCCCCTCTAATCCTTACATGGCTCTAAAAACCACGCGGCAAAGGAGCTGCCATACATTGTGTTGTTTTTGTCATAAACTAGGGTCCGATGGTTAAAAAATAGACAGATATTCCAAGGTATCCTTAAAAGGCAGCTTGGATGTTTTTATTTTCTGCAGTTTAGACTTCTTCTATAACCTATTTTTGAAAGCAAAACACCAAGCTCAATGATTTAACGAGGCAGGGTTATTTGAAAGAATTTATTAAATATATATTTGTGAGAGGTCATTCCTTCTCCTGAGTTTGCTTCCTATTTATGTCTAGTGTACAACCCTACTGTCCACAAGCATCACCCCCCCCCCCCCCCCTCCCCATATGGATTTGGAGAATTGTGGCCACGTCCCAGTGGTGGAGGTATCATGAAAGAGGGCATTCAATTATACTACAATGATCAATTAGGAGGCCAAAGCCCTAAAGGAAGTGATGCAATAGGTGACTGGGTCGACAACATTTAAGTAAACTGTACTTTGAGGTCTCTTATATATCAAAGGGGGTCTCAAAGGACGCATACGCTTCAACCTGTGGCTCCAGCCCTACAGGAAATGACTCAGCAAGTGCTCCATCTCGTTGCACCTGCACCCAGCGGCTCGCTTGCAAGATTTTGGCCTGAAGTTCTTCCCAGACCTACACCCTAGCCATCCAACACGCATATCTGAGAATCAGGCTTCTCTTTAATAATGACAAAAAGTTATGAGAGAAATACACATTAACTTTTTGTTATCTCATAAGCGGCGTGGTGCCGGCTCCTTTTGACCTTTTGACCCCAGACTTCAAAAACGTGGCCACAGGCCAGCTGTGTCTACACACCTTAAGCCACAAATGTACACCTCCATCCCACAAAAAATGGGGACTAGAAACGAACCTCTGTCTTATGTACATTTACTGTACTGTTGGAGGTCACGCCCCTTTTCTGGCCTTTTCGAGATAGCTAGGGATGCTAAAATGTTTACACACATTTCCCGGGGCCCCGTGAACGACATATCCGAGATTTGGAGTTCTAGCCCTTAGAGAAAAAAAGTTTTCCCAAATGGAGTGTCATTTGGACAAAGCCCCTCAGAAGTGTAGCTTGCAAGACCTAATGGTTCAGAATTGATGGAGCTGTGCCTGCCTGTCGGATTGTGGAATCCAATAAACCTGCTATCAAGCTTACTTCGCTCAATACCTCGCCTGTGGTTATTACAATATCATTAAAAGTTACATAAAGTAACGGTTTAATAACACAAACGCAGGAAACACGTGAGCTGCTAGTTTAGCGAAAGCAGCGTCCCTAGCAACCTGAGTCGTTGAAACATGCGAGCGAGCCGATTAAATCTTCCTAATAACTATAAAACTAAAGATCAGACACAATCACTGACTGAAGATTATGCAAGTAAAAAGTATATTTCTCGCTAGAAATGTTATTAGAAACACGTTTAACGGTGAATCGATCCTAAAATATTGCATTTCCCATTCAGATAATAAAGATTAATAAAGATCATACACATTCACTGACAGAAGATTATGCAAGGAAAATGTACATTTCTCGCTAGAAATGTCATTAGAAACACGTTTAATGGTGTATCTGTCCTAAAATATTGCATTTCCCATTCAGATAATAACGATTAATATGGCTACGTAACAATTTCACCAAATGCTAGGAGAACGTATCGCCCCCTGTTGGTGCTATTCCCCCATTCATTTCGAATGGAGAAGGACGCGTGTTCAGGGTGACGCTTTGGTCAGGCAAAGCGTCACCCTGAACACGCCTTGCGATGTGGACAAACGTATCTATTTTACGCCTTGGCGTGATACCGGGTTGCTGTCTGTCTGTCTGTCTGTCTGTCTCTCTGTCTGTCTGTCTTTCTATCGGTCTGTCAATCTCTCTTTTCTTATGTTAGTGTGTGTGTGTGTGTGGTGTGTGTGTGTGTGTGTGTGTGTGTGTGTGTGTGTGTGTGTGTGTGTGTGTGTGTGTGTGTGTGTGTGTGTGTGTGTGTGTGTGTGTGTGTGTGTGTGTGTGTGTGTGTGTGTGCGTGCGTGCGTGCGTGCGTGCGTGCGCCAGTCCGTCCGTCCTACTGTCCGCCCGCCCGCCCGCCTGCCCGCCCGCCCGCCCGCCCGCCCGTCCGTCCGTCCGTCCGTCCGTCCGTCTGTTCATGTGTGTGTGTGTGTGTGTGTATGTGTGTGTGTGTGTGTGTGTGTGTGTGTGTTTGTGTGTGAGTCTGAGTGTGTGTGTGTGTGTGTGTGTGTGTGTGTGTGTGTGTGTGTGTGTGTGTGTGTGTGTGTGTGTGTGTGTGTGTGTACCTATAAGAGAGCCATCAGAGAAATTCAGGTGAACAGCGGGGAGGTATTATCTCTCTCTCTCTCTCTCTCTCTCTCTCTCTCTCTCTCTCTCTCTCTCTCTCTCTCTCTCTCTCTCTCTCTCTCTCTCTCTCTCTCTCTGTCTTTCTGTGTGACTCTCTCTCTACCTTTCCCCTTGGCATCGATCACACAGCGCTGAGGGCTATAATCAATGTCTGTGTGTGTATGTGTTTGCCTGAGTGAGTATGTGTGTGTACACCCATCCATTGTATACAGGTGTTTGTAGCAGCCTGTATGCGTGTGCGTGTGTTTGACATCTCTGTCCATACATATATGCACGGATGCCCATCCTGTGTGTGTGCATGTGCGTGTGTGCGTGTGTGTGTGTGTGTGAGTGCGCGCACTCGCGTGTGTGTGTGCGTGTGCATGTGCACTCCCCAGCAAGTTTATGCACGTTTTTCTTCATAAAGAGTGATTCATCCTTTTCCGCAGAAAGAGAAAATAAATGTTGCTGTGGTTCAGGGGTTTTTGATGGCATGTTCCACGGAAGTCTCCGTAGAGGATCTTTATGCTGGCTCCATCTGTGCTGTTGCTGTCCCAGCCTCAGCTCAGACAGACCAGCAGAGGTGCTGAATGGGGGACTGGAAACACATATAGTCATATATTTATAAAGCATTACCTCCCAGCTGTGCAGGATGTGGCGGTTGATGTGAGATTTCCTGTTCGTGTTCTTTAGTTATGCTTCAAAGATCTGGTGAGGCCGTCGACGGTACCTCCGAGATCCTTTGCTCTCAGAAATGTTGCTTTGATTAGAAGGGCTGAACCAGCCACCTGAGGGTGCTCGGATATGACGGCCAGGGTCCGAACCCACCCAAACGCTATGTCGTCCGTCAGTAGCAAACACAATTTATTGTTGGCAAATAATATATTTTTGTAAATATTGAAAGTGATCAATACTCAATTAAAGGAACTGTTGAAAACATTTTTAAACTCGTGACATCAAGTATTTCCTGGGAGAGGCTACTGACACTACTTAGGCAATGAAGCTCAATGACCCATTTCTCTGACAGTTGATAATGAAAAGGAAATGAAATTTGTCTGAGTTTGTGTTTTTTCTAAGTTGTTGCACAACCCACTATCCCCAGTAATGCAAGGGGCTATGGTTCCCAAGGAAACCGCGGCCATTTCTAGAGACGTTTGTTCTGCGCTGCACTCCACGTCACCCCTTAACTGACAAAGAAAAAAACCTGAGTTCACTACATTTTAATAACTAAAGCGCGTAGGCCGCTGTTCTATTTTAATATAAGTAATGTGTTTCCACTCTGGTACTAAAGTGTCTTCAACTTATTCAAAACTAAGCCGAGAATGGAGTTAAAATCAGGCATATTATTTGTTTTTATGCCACGCAACAGACTTTATAGTGCCGATAAAAATTAATTAGGTTTTTGTGGTAATGACTTGAGCTGTGGATGTAGAGCCGACCATTTTAAGACTACTGCTCCCCTGATCACATCCATTTCTTTTGAAAAATGGAAAAATGTCATCACCATACCCTGATAATATCTATCGCTCCTGTTAATGTGTTCATACGTGATAAGCCTGGTGGTTTGTGGCTTGGATTGTCTTTTAATAGACCTATTACATTAAAGCAAACCAAATAAAATTATCGTTTTTATTTTTTTTGCCTTTCTTCTTGCAAATAATTCAAACAATAAAAACACGTTGACATTCAAAGCAGCTTCGATTTCTCTGACAGAGGATTTGTTTCTTCAACACTAAAACAGAGGTAGGCTAAAGATTATGGATTCCAGTCCATGTTTGTGTTGGCAATGGAATGTGATCTTTCCTTTCACTTGTACCCCCCCCCCCCCCCCCAGCTCTCTCCTACACCACATGTTAACCCGAAACCGCTGGCTCTGAGGAGAAGGTCGCCTCGGGTTCAGGTTCAGACAAACAGCTGTTGAATCTATATTAAATGTTACCATCTTCAAGGTGGTACCATCTTCATCTCTTAGATCAATGTGTGCATATGGAAATGAAAGTGAAAAAAGCTTTGACGGCAAATGTCTAATGTCGTGTGTGTGTGTGTGTGTGTGTGTGTGTGTGTGCGTGTGTGTGCACCTGGCTGAGTTGGTGTTGGGCTAAAACCTTAATGGCGGCCGATAAGACCTTATTTACCTAGCGTTCATACCAGTTAGTTGGGTGGAGAGACCTTCTAGAATCTCTGTGGAAACCATGACAATGCAACAGAAACGCATTCCAAATGGTAGGCCTACTTTGCAAAATAGTGCATCACGTAGTCATGGTTTCCAAGGATTTTAGGTTTCCTTCCCCCGGTTTACCAACACGGCCTTTGGGCTGGTGTTAAAAAACGTCTATTGTACCACCTCGGACTCATATGTAACTCAAAGTAATCAACGGTGCACCGATGTCCTCCCTGGCTCTTCAACACCTGCCTCAGCTTCCACACAACCGCCTCTTATTAGGTTTCCTCCTGCCTGTCTGCTCGTCACGCAACAGCACCTCGCTGCTAACTGATCCAGACAGTGGTCAACTGGTAGTCATGGAAACCCCCGTCTTGGCGAGGGTTGTCAAACGCGCAGTCCAAGACAAGCTAAACAACCTCGCTGCTCCCCCCACCCTCCTCCCTCTCTGCTCCCCTCACCTCTCCTCTCGTTACATGGCTGCTGCCCAAATAGGTTGAGTCCATGGGCCTGGTGTGAGGTACCGCCCTCTTCACAAGTCCCCGTCACCCCGGAGCGAGACACAGACGCTTGTTTACATCCAGCTCCAGTTACCCACCTAGCCGTGCCAGCGCTTCTCGCTGAACCAAAGCGATGACCCGGAATGGATATCCTTTATTTTTCTTAACCCAGATCCATCTTTCTCTGGAAAGAGGTGGAGAGATGACCACGGGGTCACCTCAATGTTTTGGCTTGTCTTCTTCTTTTGAACCCCTGTGGGTGTTGAAATGAAAAAAGAAGGCAAAAAACAAATCTGTATTATTATCCTTAGAATAATTCACTCTTACTTAAACCGGTTTGGCCCTGGTTTGGCCCTGGCTGGCCCTGGCTGGGTTGGGTTATAAAACTGAACATCCACTGAACAATTCACACTAAACAAAGACAAATGAACGGCACATAGTATGTAAAAGACTCATGTTCCAAACCACACATTGTTAACAGGCGGCACCCCTATCACGTTAAGCAGACAGACAACTCGCTACTTATCTCGTATCCAGCAGTCCTACTATGTTATAGTCTAACTTGGATTATAAAACCTGGGTCATAAAACCAAGAATGGCTATTTTACCGAAGAAAAATGATTTGCACTAGTGGATTAAGCTCTCAGAAGGGGCTTTCTACAGTGGCCTGTCTACACACTGTTTATTTGAAACCTTTACCGATACTTCTTTACAGTTAACTACTGCAGGCTGAGTTTGTGTTTGCTAATCACGCGCTTACAGATCCCCACCTCCAGCAAAATGATCGGTTAAGAATATATGAAGCAAATTATAGTGAAAGGGCCCTTTTACCCGATCCGAGGTTACATCCATTAAATGGTAAGTCATATGTCGGAGCTGGGAATGACGCCACACCATATTGTTTTTTTCCTTGATGTACTGGAGCTCGGTCAACTCTGATAAGACTCAAGTGTGAGCTTCCACTTTCTTTTGATTGGAGGAGCATCCATCTTGGGCCTTGAGGTCAGGCTCTGAGGTACTTCTGACTTCAGGGACATTCCAGTACTAATTTCCTACTGGGAACTTGAGAATTACGACTTCACAGTCATAATGGAATGAACCCTGAGGTTGTTTCAGGTGACTCTGGACATCAACTAAAGTCTGTTCTAGGAGTCCAGCGCAGCACTAACACGGAGAAAGACCTTGCAGCCACACAGCCGCTGCTTCGCCTCTTTAAAACCGTTTGCTGTTTATGATGATGATTCATATTAATGCATGCTTAACTTTTCTAAACGAACACACACACAAACACAAACAAAAGCACAAACACACACACACACACACACACACACACACACACACACACACACACACACACACACACACACACACACACACACACACACACACATGCACGCACGCACGCACGCACACACACACACACACACAGAAAATGAAAACCAAAGGTATGAGGCATTGCTTAATTCATAGCTCCAGCCAGGGGTCAGTTGATCCCAGTGAAAGTCGAGATGTATTGCACTTGCACATGTCACGCATACACAGGAGAAATGGAAAGGATTGATCAGCCACGACTCGAAAATACAGTGGCAAAATTGGTGTCCAATTTTTCAGTACGAACATGAACAGTCCAGCGAGACCAGCATTAGTGTTAATAGTGAATTTCTATTATTGCTAAATGTATCCCTTTATCACTTTAACTATCACCCAATAGTTGTCATTCATGCTTCCTTCTCAAAGTTTTAGGGTGCATTGTGTTAAAGTGATTTATTGGTAACCTTCCCTCGACCATCGTATTATTATGTTGATATATTTATTTATATCTTTCACTTGCTTGCGCTGTTTATTTATTGTCAGGGAAATGAGAAAGGCGTTTCAGTGCACGCCAAGAAGACAGAACCAACAGCCGTTCGTTAAAAAAATTAAAAGTTCAATCAAATTCTAATTAAAAGTTCCTGAACAATATTTTTTGTTTAAATTGTATAAAATATATATATTATTTATTCAAATCTATTTGAGTCACAAATATATTATCTTGTTTATAATGTTTTAATGCAGGTATTATATAAGAATAAGAATATAATATAATAAATATTTTTTGTTTCATATGTTTATAAAATAATATATCATACAAAATAATGAGCCACTATCACACACACACACACAGATAAGCATGCACACACAGATAAGCATGCACACACACATACACACACACACACACACACACACACAGATAAGCATGCACACACAGATAAGCATGCACACACACATACACACACACACACACACAGATAAGCACACAGATAAGCACGCACACACACACACACACACGCACACACACACACACACACACACACACACACACACACACACACACACACACACACACACACACACACACACACACACACACACACGCACACACACGCACACGCACGCACGCACACACACGCACACACTGGAGTCTCCCTTGGGGCACTAGTAAGCTGCGTTACGAAGAAAACACAGCAACAGAGAACTCACCAAGGTGTTGAAAGGCCCTCTGGTATATTTCCACGTGTAACATATTAACAAGCGGCAGAGAGACCTGTTAGTATCCAGTTCAAGCTGAATGTAATCATTAGATATGTCATTATTTATATTTTTATCATATTGTATGTTAAAGTAGCAAGCCCTAGTCAATTAATTATAGGTATATAATTGTTTATTAACCTCAAACCAGATTGTTCAGAAAAGGTGCTTGAAAAAGCTAACCCTTTTAGCATGCTAGTGATCTGCTATGATACAGGTTAAACAGTTCAAAGAGTTGGGTTGATATTCTAATACTTATGTCAACTTTCAGTTGCTATTTATCATAGCTTCAAGGTCTGCTTCAGTTTATTGATCCTATGTTTATGATTAATTTCACTAGTTGCGGATTACAAGCTAGGGCCCTTAGCTTTTGCCCAGTATGAAGGAGGACAGATGTAGCCCAGCAATTGTCCACCACATTTGATTTCCCTCATGTTGCAGTTGCTGGGATAGGGGGACGACCCCAGAGGTTTGTCCTGACGTGTTGTTATGCGATGTCCGCCAACATAACAGATATCACATGTTTTAGTCCATCAATGAAGTTCTTTGTGCCCACACTGATTTCAAGAGTGTATTATGGGTCGATCCAATGATCAGTTGGGGATCTTTATTAAGTAATACCTTTATACAAGTACTATGACTAAATATTAATAGTACAAATACTCGCCCACTGACTAAAAAAGCCCTTCTCACTTTGTTTTATCTTCTGGGACCGGGGCTTGTGTTTCTCCGAGGTTCTTCTTGAATTGCGTTACCTCTGAACCCTGTCAGCCAACCATGTGCCCGGGTCATGTTTTAGGAAAGGCATGTTGACATTTGCGTGCGTATGGACTTATAGGTCAGGCCAGTTCATGGGAGGGGGGAGGTGGAATATGACACAGAAACACATATAAATACAAAACACTCAAATCCAAAGAAGAGTGTTGGTCTTAGATTCAATAATCTAGGGCCCATAACGCCTGAAAGACTTGAGATGTTTTTGTTTAATGTGGTAATTATAAATCATTGACTCATGCAAATGTAATTTGTGGTACACCGTTAACTACTTTTTATAGAGATTCTAAAAAACCCAAGCAGTAATTAAGAATCATACATCTTAACGTTTCTAATTGACATAAAGTCTCTGCAAACTGAATAAGCTGGACCGTCTTTGTGTAAATATGTTTGTGTGTCTTTAAAATGCTGATCTCTGGGCTTACCTGTAACTTAGAGCTAATTAACCTTTAATGCATTAGTTAGGATTATTTGTTACATTTGCTAGGTTTGATATGTCAGGTTCAGGTGCAGAAAAATAAAGATAAAAAGACAACAACAATCGACCTCTGCCTTCACAGTTACAAAATGGCTTTCTCTCTCAGTGGAAAATACCAGCGAGATAAGAAAAAACATGGCCCACATCAACACTAAGCCACAAATAGTGCTGTTAATCAGCCACAATTGTGCTTTCTGATATAATTGGATCATTAAGCATCCAGTCTTGTTTGGTGGAGTTACTTAGGAGATGAACAAAACCACAGGTGGAGAGAAAATAAGAGTAAAGCAGGAGAAACTACAAATAGACGTTTTAGTTGCCATGGCCACCTGCACTGCTGTTATTTAAACCTGTCAAACTGGACTGGTGAAGCAGATGTTTTCATTTGCAAAGGTCTGCATCAAAGAGTTTGACTTATCTCCTCCCGAACGGTTGCTTTAGTTTGTATAGTTTGCCTGGAATGCCCCTCTTTGTTGTCTGACAGCAATAATTTTATATTATTAGATGGATGCCAAACAATGTCAACTTTGTTGTCCAGTCTCATGGCCAGGGCTGTGTCTTCAGCAAGAGGCTGCAAAGTTTTTTTCCAACCACAAACTGTTTAGTTCGGTGTAAATTGGAAGACATTGTCATCTTCTTTTTGATCCTTTGCCCACGAAAGAGCAGCTAATCATCTCGAAAAATGTAATAGCACATTAGCAAAAAGTTTAACTTCTAGTCTTGGTCTTGATATTTTTCAGAGCGAACAAGCGTCGATTGTTTTATTAAAACAAAAAGGCATTTTCTATAATTACTTGTTTATAAAGATCCCATGAGCCAGAGCGAAATGCATCCACGGATAATACGAGAAAACACCCCAAATCATAGCTACGATTCACTATGCGTAGACTGCGTCCAAAACTTCCCATAATAAACAATCAAATACACATATATCCGGAAAACCCTGCTAATCCATAGCATGAAACGGGGAGGAAAAAATAATGAATCAAGGAAATTCTTAATAAAAAGAGAGCCAGTGGAAAAACATCGATAAGGTCGATTGGCCTCAACACATATTTTCTCATAGTAAGGTAATATACATATACTCCTAGAGTAGGCTACCTCGTAAGCTCTACTTTTGGATCAGATGACCTTGCATTTGGCTCTTTCCATCTATGGGGGTGTCCAATTCTTTTTGACTCTATGAACATTACAATTGTTATCTTCATATTCACATTAATGTATACAATACAATATTATTTAAATCTTATAATTTATTCACATGCATTCATCAATATTTAAGACTTATTCTTTATGCAATGCCACAAACAACCAAAATGGACTCCCCCCCTCTCTAGGAATGAACTGGTCTTCTGCTGAAATTCCGAGAATTGAACCTTCGTGTTTCTTAGAACTGGATTCTCAGAACTGGTGATGCACAAAGTTTCGAGGAACCTTTTACAAGGTGACTTTTTTTCTATTTTTCTCAGTATTATGTCAGGGGACTTATGAACTTGCAGATGCGCATTTGGCTGCGTTGATGGCTATTGGGCTAGTATATAAACATTAGAAATATTCAATCTGTTCATGAATATAGGTTAATTTGAGATGTCATAGTTTAACTTCTGAACTTGAGTGTATATTTGGATGTTTAACCCTAGGATGCCTAACGTTTTACTTCTGAGTGAGGGCGTGCTGGGGAAGTTTGACACAATCTTTCTTATGTCTGCAGTGTTAGGCTGTTTAAAGGTATATTAGGATCTATTTACATGACGGAGTTCCTCATGTCTTGCACTGCCGCGCAATATTTTATCCGGGCAGATTATTATACGGATTGCCTTTAATTGGCGAGCACATCCTATTTCCAGTATTGATTGCATTTTCCTATGTTTGCATAGTCGATTTATTACTGAACTATTATCACGTTTTCGCCCGCTTTGCAGAGCCAGACTAGTGTAGTGTTAGGTGCTTGTTACAGTAGCCTGCTCATCTGCTAATGCTAAACTTATAGTGTGTAAGTGAAGGCCACGCGTAAAAATACAGCATGAGTCCTAGAAGGAAACAAGATCTCACCAATCTGGCTCATAGGTAACATTTCAGATATAAATAACGTGTTTCTCTCGTGTGTCAGTAGCGTTGAACGCTAAAGGGAAAATAAGGTGTGCTGTGCTCGTATCGCGGAACAGGAAACCTGCGGGTCGACTGGCCACAGATATCTGCTCCGGGACGGAATGTGCTCAAAGCCAAACACACTGGTGGCATACTGCTTCGAACAACACCGGGCAGAAAGCCGCAGATCCGCTCGATCGATTGATCTCTGGACACTGACAGCCCGATCATTACCAGCCTTATAATAATGTATAATAATGTACACACGGGGATTCTCAAGTTCAAAGCAACGTCGAGTTTTCCCTTCGTAGGAAAACATGTTATCGTTTGAGTTGTGCAGCTGTGGGCGCCCTGAGAAAATGGTTAGCAAACGCGATGTGCTTTTTAAAAAAACTTAACCCTGATAACAAAGCTACTATGTTGGTGTTGGCGTTTTCTTTTTGATATTCTACCCTGAAAAATAAAGTTTTTCTGAGTGCTCCGCTTCACTGCCGTTTCTGCCTTCACAACAGCGATCTCTATCGGTCACATGAGTTCATAACACGTTCTGAACGCTGTTAAAAAAAAATACAACTGTATAATCCCAATTAAATATGTTCCCATGATTTGCTTAAGCTTTTGTGCCAAGGAAGGCCGGTATGGCTTGGAGGATATGGATTTACTAACATTTCCATGGTTCCCTTTACCTTTCTCCTCCAGATTGCGACGGCATGGCCACCACAGCTGATGGCTGCATACAGTTCACACGGCATGCGGGAGACGTCCTCCTCAACCTCAACCGCCTCCGCATCCGCAACATCCTGACAGACGTCACCATCCAGGTGGACGGACAGCGCTTCAGCACGCACAAGACCATCCTGGTGGCATGCAGGTGCGCTCTATCACATACTCATGGTTGTTTTTTATCAGCTGTTCATTGTAGTAATTATGATTTTGTCAACTTTAACTGTCCTAGCACCACTATGGGAATCGGTGGCATATTTGAGGAAATAAAACTAAAATGGCGGTCTCTGGGAAAATCATGTTAAAAGTGATAACGGCACAGTTGAAGATTCCTATGTCGTGTCTAACCCCCCTTTCGTGCTCTTAGTGGGCTCTTCTACTCTATCTTCATGGACCCTGAGAAGGCGGACCTCAGTGTGGTCACCTTGGACCACAAAGTGGACCCCACGGGCTTCTCCATCCTGCTCGACTTCATGTACACGTCCAGCATCAACCTGAATGAGGACCTAGTGGAGGCCACCATGAGCACAGCCCTCTACCTCCAGATGGAGCATGTGGTGGACACCTGCCAGAGGTTCATCGAGTCCAGGTAACGGACCTCGCCGTGGCGCTCGTACACCACGTGTGAACCCACATCGGCCTCGTTGATGATTGTACTCATTTAAAAAGTGTCTCCAGGAAACTGCGGAGTTCTCTGAAGCTGCAGTTTGACGGCGAGCCGGGCGGCTCTGGCGGTCTGTCGGCCGAGGAGGTCTGGGCACTGCGGCCCCTCGGCGAGACGGAGACCAACCTGCGCTCCAGCCACACGGTGTCCCCCCCGCAGGGCTCGGCCGCCGCCGCCTACGCCCCGAGCGTGGTCAGCGGCATCAACACCTCGGGCTCGTACCACGTCTACCCCGCGCCACCCCGCGCCGCCGCCGCCGTCCTGGGCCGGCAGCAGCAGCAGGCGGAGGCGCGCCTCCTCAGCGGCCTCCCGAGGGAGGGGGTCTCGTCGTCCCAGACGCCCTGCCCCTCCTCGCCGCCCGGCGCCAACGTCCCCGTGGCCCCGCCCACGCCCAGCTCCACCCACCACGGCGAGGCCAGCCTGAGGAGGAGCGCGGCGGTGGCCAAGGAGGAGCCCGGCGCGGTCCAGTGCCCGCTGGCGCCGCCCACTCCGGGCTTCGGGAAGGGCGTGATCTGCAGCCCGCAGAGCCCGCTGCGCTCCGACGGCCACCCCAACTCCCCCACCGAGTCCAGCAGCAGCAGGAACGCCAGCCTCGGCCTCCAGAGGCCCTCGGCGGGCGGGGAGGACACCGCCGCCGCCACCAAGGCCCGCAACTGGAAGAAGTACCGCTTCATCGTCATGAACCAGGCGGCCGACGGCGCCGAGCGCGGGGCCCAGGGCCCCGGCGGCGGAGAGTTCTTCGGGACGTCGTCGAGCCCCTACCAGAGCGGGCGGTCGGACACCAGCGGCGAGGGGCCGGCCGGAGAGGCGGGGCCAGATGACCGGGGGTTCCCCGTGTCGCCCATGGCTCGCCGCGCTGACAGCAGCTGCCGGGACAGCAGGTGAGGGCTGCTGGGCTGACGCGCGCCGTGGCCAATCACCGCCACCGTCCACATCAATCGCACTCGTTGAGGTTCAAATCTATTGTTCCAGAGCGCCCTAGTCACTGACGCAGCATAGCGAATAGACCCAGTTAGTTTGGGGAATGACCAGAGACCCTGCCTGCTGATGAATCCTGGTGTCTGGGGGTGTGTAATGCAATGTGTGGCGGTCTCTGTGTTCTGCTCCTTCAGCCACCTGAGATGCTCGTCGTGTGGTTGTGACAGCCCCCAGGGGGTCGGGGACATGGAGCCCTACTCCCCCGGCTCCTCCAGCAGTGAGGACACCAACAAGGCCCTCTCTGAGAACTACCACTCCAGCTCTGGTGAGGCTTTCTTCCACTGCAGTGCAGAGCCTCCCTGTATTCAGGAGGAAATGGAACGACCTCGAAAGCACGCTTACCGACTTGAACTGTTTGAACTCCGCGAATTCAGACCACATCATGCGTTAACGGACGTACTAACAACTAAGGCCTGATAAAAACAAACCTGTACCAGGCCACACACGTGTACAGGCCCCAGTAACAAGTGCCCAATAAAGAACATTGGATCAGGTCCGAGGCCCCACGTGTTGCTGAGACTGCTGCAAACACTCAGGCACTCTTTCGATTTGAACTTAATTTCACATGATTTTGCATTTAAAAGCTGCAGCATAACAAATCAATGAGTCTGTGGAAAGCCTTTGGATAACTGATGTTTATATCTAAGGATTTCTGTGCACTTTACAGGACAGTGTCAAAGGATTACATGCAGGGCTCAAGACTGCAACCATTTATCTTGTGTGTGTGCAAGGTTATATTTAAGTCAAAATATATAAATATAAGTCATCGGTGCCCGTAAAAAGTATATAGGCCTATTTGGTTCACCCAATGTGGCCTATACCAATTCCTAATCTGAATTGGAGTATATTACCCAATTAGCAACAGTTATTATTAGACTGGGACTCAACCTGTTTGTGTCGGGGGGGGGGGGGGGGGGGGGGGGATTACCATTAAATTAATATTGCTGGTGTCACAAACCTGGTGTGCATAAGTAAAGTCTACAGAATCGTCATTTGTCTGAAAAATGTGCAAACAGGCCGCGGCCTATATTTGCGTAATCACGGTACTAACTGTCTAACGATGCCTTTCTTTTTTGTTCAGAAAGCCACACGTTCTTCTGCAACGAGTGTGACTCCAAGTTCACCGAGGCGGACTCCCTGAAGAGCCACATGCTCCAGGACCACAGTGACAAGCCCTACAGGTGTGACTGCTGCCAGGCCGCCTTCCGCTACAAGGGCAACCTGGCCAGCCACAAGACGGTCCACACTGGTAAGGCTCCCACACTCAGGGGGTGTGTGCATAATATTGGCTTTAAAATTTAAATATGAACACAAACTCATTTTGCCAACCACTTGACCACTTGTGCAACGCAAATGTTTAACTTTTCATGTGTTGTTGGTGTTGACCTTCTGCAGGGGCCAAACCGTACCACTGCAACATCTGTGGTGCGCAGTTCAACCGGCCAGCCAACCTGAAGACCCACACGCGTATCCACTCAGGAGAGAAGCCGTACAAGTGTGAGACCTGCGGCTCACGCTTCGTACAAGTGAGTACAAAGAGCGCTGGTCCAATGACAACAAAAACCAACAAAAAGGAAACTGTTCTTTGCCTCATTTTTATCAAACTTTATTTTGGTTATTTGCCTGGTTTCCTCTGCCCTCCTTAACATTAAATGACACTTTCATGGTGTCTACGGTTGACAATGACTAAATTGTTTCAATTCGATGAGTTATTTTGGCAAATCATTGATTTGCTTTCGCCCTTGGTGCAATTCCATTAATAAGCCCAAAGTAATGATCTGAGAAAGGATTTCAATTTTTTTTTTATCAGCAAACTTTGAATGAGCTCATCAACATATGTATGAACTTGGTTCCTCCCAAGGTGGCCCACCTCCGCGCTCATGTGCTGATCCACACCGGGGAGAAGCCGTACCCCTGTGTGATCTGTGGCACCCACTTCCGCCACCTCCAGACACTCAAGAGCCACATGCGCATCCACACGGGCGAAAAACCCTACCATGTAAGCCTCCCTCTGAGCTCCTCTCTCTCCCAGTAATGCTGTGTGTCAGCTGGTCAAGCCCTTCCGAGCAAATCCCTTATCTGCCCCCTGTGAATCAACTGGCTATCAATAGGGACAAGCTCTTTGCTAACCAGCGCTAATCCTAAAGCAATGTACGCTCTGAGAACCTGGCTCAGCCCAGACACTGCAGAGAAACTAAGTAGTTTTTTCCGATCTATCAACTCATATTAGTAGTAGTAGGTAGTATTTCCTGGGGTATTTCTGTAGTTTCTGTTAGTTCCCCTGTTGGGGCACCTAGCAGACCAAAATACCAAGAGTGTCTGCAGGTTTGGTTCAATATTCTTTGTATGCATGTTAATTACTGGCTGTAGAACAAATACAACAGTCTTTTTTTTTTTTAATTGACACACAATCCCTCTCTCCTCCCTTCCGTCTGCAGTGTGAGAAATGTGACCTCCACTTCAGACACAAGAGCCAGCTGAGGCTCCACCTGAGGCAGAAACACGGGGCGGTCACCAACACCAAGGCCCCCTACCGCCGCGCCCCCTCTGCCCTCGGGGTCTCTGCCTCCTCCTGATCCCCGTTACCCCCTGCCCCCTGGAAGATGTTCTAACAAAACGGTGGTCTTAGTATTCTACAACTGTGTTGTATTTTCTCTTAAATGTGAACAAGGTGTTTAAAAAAAAAAAAAAAAAGGCAACCATATATCCTATGTTTGCCTTTGTTAAAGAAATTCACTCTGTATGGGGTCTTGCAAAAATTGACCGTTACGAGAAATGTATGTGGCTTTCTTTTTCTGTGAGAATGACCAATATTGAATGTACACACGTGGATTGTGGCATTGTGCGTATTTTGTTAGTGTATTTACTGTGCGTGGTCGTTTGGAGGCAGTGTTGCTGTTAAAGGAATGTGTCATTCCTGATCAAAGTGTGGTGATGCAGTGTTATCTACCCTAAATGCGGAGAGGAGAGGGGCCATGCCCTGATTTAGTGCTGAAAGGTGCCTCGTTTCTTGGCTAGCTTATTTTCTGTACAAGATAATATATATGTCTATCTATATGGGCAGATGCCATCTGCTGGCAGACTTCATAAGTTTTGTTTTTTTGCTAATGTTTCATGTCTTACTGCGATAGATATTTCCTTATTTTGTGAGCAAAAATTACCGTGTACGTTTTTCAGATGTTCTTGTACAAATGCAGTATATTGACAGTGCCTTAAGAGTTGTTTTGTACACGCTTGTCTGGTACTTGTTGTCAAGCTTATTTTAAATAGTGTAAAAAGCTGTAAATACACCAGAGCGCAAGCTAAAACATCCTCAGGAATGTAAGCAGTATCCAATGTATTTGTTTTTAACCAGAGTTTATATAAATGTTTATATAGTTATATATATAAAATAAATGCATTATGAAAAAAAATCTGTTGTACAATTCTTTTACAAAATAGGCTAAATGCTCAGTGACAAAAACATGAGCTAATCGATAATTGAGAGTGGCAGGAAACCTTCCAACTTGGCTGGAGCTTAGTTTTAAGGGTGCTGACATGTTTGGCTACTTTCCCACTGTTGAACTTCAAGATAATTGCCATTTGATTAATAAGTGATTAAACAATCCACAAAGAGCACGTGTCTGAACAAATAGGGCACTGTTGGTTCAAGGAGCAAGGGGAATTAAGGGCAGGGCCCGGGTGTTAAACGTGAGTCACTTAGGAGTCCAACATTCCTCCAAGGAGTTAAAACGTTCCTTGGTGGAACTTCATATCTAGTTCGCCCTTTGAGTTTTAGTATGTCGCCCTCTGCTGGCTCAGCAGCAAGATGACATCAATGATTTAGAACTTCCAAGCGCTGATTTAGTTGCAGTTAGATTGTTTTGAAATTCTATTACACGTTAAAAAGCACATCTACTTGCCATATTCCATGTATTTTTCATATTTATTTCATATTTCATAGAGGCAAAATACATTTATTTTCCAACACCTTGTTCCGATATATCTACAACACAATCATAATCCAAATATGATTAACATGAAACATTAGTCTTGAATAACAAGCCAATCATACGTTTTTCATTGTTTAATTTGCCCTCAGATCATGTGGAAACAAAGCCATCCTTTTTTCCCATGGCCATCATAGATTTTAGTTACACTGCAACAGGTAAACGTCACCTTTTTAATCAAAAGAAAAGGCCTGACTAGCCATGGCACAAAAAGAGAGCAGGAATCGAGTTGGAGTTCGGTATGGTTAAGTCTCATGATATACTCGTTTGTACATAGCGCACAATCCTACTGTTCCCAAAAATAAATCCCTTCCTTTGAACAACAGGACCAATCAAACCTTAAAGCGCCTCTCCCGTGCTGTTTCCTTCAGTCAGACCACCCTGACGGTTGTTTTACATGTTCATTTGAACGGTGAACGCCATTGGCCGCTTAAGAGAAAAAAAAGAGATGGAGGTCTGCCCCGTGCGTCATTAGAAAATAACCTGTTTGGTCTGAAGGCTTGATACTTGTCCCCTCCTCCACGGCACACAGTCTACATGGAAATATTATGAACCTATGTCCCCAGAATATACCAGACCCCTTAGCACAAGGATTATAAATGCCGCAGTGACCCAAATAGTGTTTCCTATGCAAAGGCCTTGATCTATCGATCAGTTGATCTATTGACACACACGCACATACATAACCATTCACACAGTGCACACTCTTCAACAAGCATTACAGCATCTTCAAAAAGACAGAAGGACTGAAAAAGCAAGTGCTACAAATGGACAGAGTGTAATCGCATTGAATAAAAATACAAATCTAAAGTTAAATGAAGAGCACAGATGTTGGCAGTTGGTGGCGCTCAACCCTCCTTGTCTAAGATAGCCTTCACGTCAGCAAACACCTGAGGAAAACACAAAGATAAAGAGAATAAACAGGACTTAAAAGGTCAATCGGATGGTTTCCCCCACCGATTCAATCCATATGCTCAAGGCACATACCAAAAAATTATATATACAGTATCTCACAAAAGTGAGTACACCCCTCACATTTTTGAAAATATTTTTATTAAATCTATTCATGGGACAAAACTGAAGAAATGACACTTTGATGCAATGTAAAGAAGTCAGTGTACAGCTTGTATAACAGTGTAAATGTACTGTCCCTTCAAAATAACTCAACACAGCTATTAATGTCTAAACCGCTGGCACCAAAAGTGAGAACAACCCTAATAAGTGAAAATGTCCAAATTGGGCCCAAAGTGTCAATATTTTGTGTGGCCACCATTATTTCCCAGCACTGCCTTAACCCTCTTGGGCGTGGCGTTCACCAGAGCCTCACAGGTTGCCACTGGAATCCTGTTCCACTCGTCCTTGACGACGTCACAGAGCTGATGGATGTTAGAGACCGTGCGCTCCTCCACCTTCCGCTTTAGGACGCCCCACAGATGCTCAATAGGTCTGGAGACATGCTCGGCTGGTCCATCACCTTTACCCTCAGCTTCGTTAGCTAGGCAGTGGTCGTCTTGGAGGAGTGTTTGGGGTCGTTATCATGCTGGAATACCCAGGCCCAGTTTCCGTACTCAACATGTACTCTGCATGAATGCCAACATGCAGAGTACATGTTGGCATTCATGGTTCCCTCAATGAACCGTAGCTCCCCAGTGCTGTAGCTAACCCTAGCACTCATGCAGCCCCAGACCATGACACTCCCACCCCCATGCTTGACAGTAGGCAAGACAGACTTGTCTTTGTTCTCCTCACCTGGTTGCCGCCACACACGCTTGACACCATCTGAACCAAATAAGTTGACCGTGGTCTCATCAGTCCACAGGACATGGCTCCAGTGACACATGTCCTTAGTCTGCTTGGCTTCAGCACACTGTTTGCAGGCTTTCTTGTGCATCATTTGGAGAAGAGGCTTCTTTCTGAGACGACAGCCATGCAGACCAATTTGATGCAGTGTGCGGCGTATGGCCTGAGCACTGATAGGCTGACGCCCCACCCCTTTAACCTCTGCAGCAATGCCGGCAGCACTCCTACCTCTATTTACCAAAGACCTCTGGATATGATGATCAGCATGTGCACTCAACTTCTTTAGTCGACCTTGGCGAGGCCTGTTCTGGTAGAACCTGTCCTGTTGAACCGTTGGCCTTGGCCTCTTGGCCACCGTGCTGCAGCTAAGTTTCAGGGTGTCGGCAATCTTCTTATAACCTAGGCCATCTTTATGTAGAGCAACAATTCTTTTTTTAAGATTCTCATCGAGTTCTTTGCCATGAGGTGCCCTCAGTGTCGGTGGGTCAATAGAGGGCGCTAGGGCGCCACCGCTCCGTGAAATATTCACTTGAATATATCTGCCAACTATTAATCAACTATTATCAATACAAAATAAATCAACAAAAATACATAGCGTTTATCCTCGTTTAATTGTGTGATGTACTTGTCACTGCCAGCAACCAATTAAATTTGTCTGAACGTCAATGATTTGGGCTAGGCTAGTTATTGGTCATTTTAAATAAAGCCCTCCTCAAAGTCAGGGGCGCCGCCTACGTTGAAGTCAATGTAAGCTCGCTAACTTATTGCTGTCTATCAAACAGAGACAGCTTTTCATTGGCGCAAGAAAATTCGCCCTCGGGTCGCACCAGTGTGAGCCCCAGGCCAATGGTATCGCTTTTCTTTTTTGTTATCACCACATGATTGGACAATTCAGAGAATCAATCAAATAGGCTACCTCCCTCAGCAGCATTCGCACAACACAACTACATGTAGAGAAGAGACAGATCGCTAACTAGTAGAGTGTTGTAAACACTTTCCACCCTTTTCAGTGGAGGAATTGGACTCTCCAAGCAATGTTATACTTAAAAGGAACCAGTAAGTTACATATTAATTTAGTCTTTCGGCCTGTTGCATATGAACAAAATTAAGCAACTGTCCAATATTTCGAACTGCATTTGAAGTAGACATTGACTCACAAAAAATGGACGCTATAGGACAGTGATCATGATTGGTCTCAATATCAGTAAATCAGTATAACATAGACATGAAGTGTGGCCGCTCCAGCCATTTGTAGCCACAAAAAATTTGCCGGCTGCAGCAGCCATTTAGGTTTTGGTTGAGCCGGCTAGCCAGCCAATAACTTCATCAGCCAGCCAATATTCTCAAAACAAATGGCTTCGGGGTCTAGTAATAGGTAATAGGAAGTAGCCATCTCCCCAAAATGCACCAGAATACAGGAAATCAAATCTATTAAATTCAATTTCTTTCTTTTATAGGGGGGGGGGGGGGGGGGGGAACCCCAGACCCTCTGTCTATTACTGTGCCCCACCAACATTTTTGACCACCAGCCGCCACTGGGTGCCATGATGAACTTCCAGAGACCAGTGAGAAAGCGATAACACCAAATTTAACAAACCAACTCCCCATTCACACCGGAGACCATTTAACACTAACGAGGCACTTGACACTGGGGAGGGGAAATGGTTAATTGGGCCCGATTTGGACATTTTCACTGAGGGTTGTACTCACTTTTGGTGCAAGCGGTTTAGACATTAATGGCTGTGTTGAGTTATTTTGAGGGGCAGTACATTGACACTGTTATACATCAAGCTGTACACTGACAGTGTTGTCCCATGAATAGATTTAATAAAATATTTACACAAATGTCAGGTGTGTACTCACTTTTGCGAGATAACACACACACACACACACACACACACACACACACACACACACACACACACACACACACACACACACACACACACACACACACACACACACAACTCCCCAGCAGGGGGAGCTCATGATAGATTTAAATATAGATAAAATACTTTATGACAATTTAATATATCAAATATATTAAACAAGTATGTGATTGATTATATATATATATATATATATATATATGGTTAGGCCCGCCCCCTGGTGGGGAGGCCCGCCCCCTGGTGGGGAGGCCCGCCCCCTGGTGGGGAGCTCTTCTCTATGGGCCCGCTCCCTGGTGGGGAGGCCCGCCCCCTGGTAGGGAGCTCTTCTCTATGGGCCCGCCCCATGGTAGGGAGGCCCGCCCCCTGGTGGGGAGTTGTTCTCTATGGGCCCGCCCCCTGCCCGTTCCCTTGGTTACCATGCGTTGCGACGGCTCGCTCACCTCATCCACCTTGTGGGAGGCGTCCACGGTGCGCACCTTGCCCTGCTTCTCGTACTGATCGATGATTGGCCGCGTGGACTGCAGGTAGGTCTGGATCCTGAAGCAGGAGGAAGAAACATGTGGAGGCAGATACAGCAATTCATATGCTACACAAAGGCTGATCCAGACATTGAGCTTCTATATGCTGATATTCGCCTTTTGTCATGACATCATCAACTGTGGTCGTTTTATTGCATCTAAAAATGTTAAAGGTAATTCCTCTTTATGAAAGGGCTTATAATATTAGCTTGGCCAGGCTACTGATGCTTGAGGCCCATCTGCTATAGCAAGGATGCCTTGTATAAAGACACATATAGGAGCGGGATAGGGACAGGATTAGGATGTATGGCTCCCACTCCACCTCCAAGGTACCTGGTTTGGTCCCCAATACCGATAGTGTACCAGTAGATAACACGATGCTCACCGCTTTAGGAGAATCAATGAAGGTACCTTTTTTGCAGGCTCTCTCTGTTGTCGTCGGTACGTCCGCTGTGCTGGCCTCGCTCCAGACATCGGTCGATACAAACCTGTGGGAATAACCCAGTATTTACCAGACGTGCCTTATTATACAACAACACCGACAACGTTTCTCAACCTGTGTTATGCTGGTTGGTACATGGGATTTTATTCCTGACATAGACAAATGTAAAAAAAATAAAACAAAATATAATAGAGATGATTGTAAATATGTTATGGCGGTTTTTCTATCAAGAGGGGGTCACTTGGTGCGTTCCATCATAGGTTTTCCACTGTAATGTCTTCCATTGATGTTTGGTTAATTTGTGTTTCCTCAACAAACACGACGGGAGAATAAGCAGCGTTGCTGACTGTTTCTACCGACTCCGACTCCGGCCTTCTTGCAGTAATAATCGTGTATAAAGGGGTGCTGGCACTCTTTGGTCAGCCACTGCATGTGTATCTATCTAAACATCCCAGGCTACATGCATGAGGTGGAATATGAGGTAGAGGAATCTGTAAGTTCTTGACCATGAATCTGTAGTTTCTTGACCATGAATCTGTAGACCTAAAGTCAAGGGCTGGGAACCACTGTTACAAACACACAGTAGTAAACGTGTCGCGCTACATCACAAGGCCATCATGCTCTTGGGATTGTAGTTTGTTAAAGGGTTCGATTAAGGGTTTAACCATTCAACACGGGTCCTTCATGTGACGGGGCTTCTACGCAGTAGGAAAACCCCACAGACCAGATATTGTACAATGCGGTGACGGCCGGGTGTCGGTACCTCGTTGCTACAGTCGAAGAACAACACGAACTTGACGTCTGCCTTGTCGTCCATGACGCTGCTCCAGCCCTGCAGGTTGTCCTCGTTGCGTGGGAAGCCGTCGATGAGGAAGCGGAACTTCTTCTCATCGGCCTTCATGGTCTCCTCCATGGCCTGAGGGTCCAGACGGAGGCAGGGTCAGCATGGAGACGCTCAGGGGATGATTGAAGTCGCATTCAATAAGCATTGCTTGTGTTTTAAATTGCTTTCTTATTTGTCCCATTCTTGCATTGTATTATTTACATGTATTGAAATGTTGTTGTGATGTTTGACCTGCTGTTTATATCTATTTTACGTTTGTATTTCAGTTTTTAGTTTTATGTTGTAATCAGGGCGTCTCTCCTGCTCTCAATGGCCTTCCCTGAATAAAGGTTAAATATTTTCTTATTTTTTTATTTTGTTGAGCATCACAGCAAAAAGAAAAAAGTCCAAAAAAGACCAATACAAATATGCAATTTAAATTAATCACACATCATTGTCTATGCATTTAGTTACGTCGAAATTAAAGATGGGCCACTTGATATTTCAAAGAACAAAATCAGAAGAAAAAAAAAAATATATTTTAAGGAAGAAAAAAAAACATTTAATTAAGGAACCTTCTCAGCAAAGAGTGGCACACTGATGGAATATTCCAGAAGTCGACCAGAAACTGGGATTTTAATTAACAGAACAACCCTGCAACTTTGCCCTTTTGTCACTAAACTTTTCAAACTAAGTAACTAACTTGCTTCTTACCACATCTGACTGGATGCTTTAGAAGGACATAACTGTGGTGGCTTTTTTAAATCTAGCGGCCGGAGCCACATTAAACTGTCCTCCCCGCGGCGGGACGCACACACCTTCCTCAGCAGGTTGATGGTGATCTCCACGGGGACGATCTGGCCCTCCTTGATGTGGCGGTCGATGAGCTGACCAAACTCAGAGCCCTCCCGCGCCCGCTCGCCTCTCAGCAGGTCCCCGGCGGACAGATGGGTGTAGCTGTAGTTCTGGGAGGGAGAGACCGGAGCAGAGAGAGAGAATTCTTTTTATGAATGCTGCCTTTAATGAGAAAAGTGCAAAAAAAAAAAAAAGGTCAAGAATTTATGGCTCGGAAAGACTCAGGCTTTTTCATATGAATGAGATTTCTATACTCAACAGCCCTTCAGGTTTGTCTGGTAGATCCACTGCTATTCTAAGGCAAGAAACCCAACTCTCTGTCACTTAGTGACAACACGACAAACATTTATGTACTATGGAGCAGCTCAAATCTAGATATATTAAAAAGACAGCTCCCTATCAATTGAATTGATGTGGTTGAAACTTTTTATTTCTTAAGACAACCCCTATTATGTAGGGGTTGACAGATTCTAAATCCGGTGGTCTGGGCATCCAAGTAACGGTCAACAGTGAGTTTGGTGCGTGGACCTAAAGTGACAAGTTCCAACAGTGCAAAAATAAATAGATAGCTCATAAAGAGTTGTGACATATCTATCAAATCCAACAGAAGACAGCATACACACATTGTCAATATAAAAAGGTATAAATATGAACATAATTTATTTGGCTACATTTGCTGCGGAGATTTAAACAATAGGTAGTAACTGTATTCCACTTGAACACATATTTGTCTATTTAGCTAATTTCATTAGGTAATCAAAATGGCAATTATTTTTCTCATGTGTAACCCTCGTTTCATATGAATGAAACCTTCCCATGGGGAAAATTATTGTGATACATATTTATAACTGCAAAAATCGATTAACATGGTCAACATCGCACACAGTTAAGGGCAGTATGTGGTGTGGCCATTTTGTGAACACATTGCACACTTGATTCAAGGATTTCTTTGGTAGTCCAGGTGCCACACATCGTTTGTAGAGTGCTGAAACTCTTGGATGAGGGATATCTTGACTTTAGTTGGTTCTAATGGGGGTTTAGGAAGCAGCCTTTCCACTCTGGACACTATCTGTTACACATTTCTTCCTCCTCCCCTAAATTCTACTTAGGTCGAAAGTACAATTGAAAAATTGCAATAGTTTATACTGAGCCTGTTCTGGGATGAGAGGATGGTTTCCTTTTGAGGATAAGGTGAAAGAATTGTCATTCTATAAGGACTGGTCCATACCAGGAACAGTGTTGCTAGATCGGACCAGATTTCCCACTGGCACTGGCTGTAGCCAGAGTTGTCAGGACCAGGACCAGCAATAAAGACTGAGGCTAACTAGCCGGCTAACAGAGGACAACCGGAAGTGCGTTATTTGACAGTAAATTAAACCAATTGAACATTCGAACTTCAACTTTTTCATCCGACAATAGTAACATGAATCTATCGGAGCAATCTATCTCGCCCGAGTTCACATGTACCCGGGCTAAACGTCCTACCTCCGTGATTTTGGTGCACTGGGTGCCTTTCCCGGCGCCGGGGCCACCCAAAACGAACACAACCTGGGGCTTCATCATCACCGCAACCCGGGACAAAATGTTCGGAACCTGCTGGTATAGAGCGAATACAGAGCGGAGCACCATAAACCGGTCAGCGAAGCCACGGAGAGATAAAATACAGACACGACAAACGAAGGAGAGACTCCTGAGCGCAGACTGAAGGAACGGTGAATGCGTGTCAGTGCTGGGATGACGTCACGCGATCAAAGCGCTTGCTGCACTTCCGTGATTGACGTGGGCAGCGAATTAGAACCGTGTTGCCAGTTTGGGCCAGAATTCCCTCACAATCTGGCAACCCTGACTGCAGGTTGCCAGCGCCTGGTTGCCAGCGCTCAAGAGGCAGGGTTGCCAGATTGGGCGGGAAATCTGGCCAAATCTGGCAACGCTGATTAGAACCGCAGATGGGCGTGCCAAGCGCCACGATGACACGCCCACTTGCACATTCTTTTTTTTTTTCGTGATGCAGAGGTCGGGTGACGCCCCTCCCTCGCGTTGCCCTGTTTCCTCAGCATCAGCACCAAGTCGACACTGAACCGCCCGGCTAACGGACCAGGGAAGGATGCATTAAGACTTGGGTCATTAGAAGCGACGATGTTGACAAGGTGAAAAACAGGATATTGATTTATTAGCACACCTCCTCGAGGCGATCTCGTGCGCTGGATAAAAGGTTTGGATATTTTCCGTACGCGCCCTCGGTGCATCCATTCACGACGCACCATTCATGCAAACCTTATGTTTCAAGAATGGACGTGTGCTGCACGGCAGACGTTAAATTCAAACCCATCCTTTGCCCGGTGTGTCCACATTATTGGCCGAGATTGCATTGATTTCTGCCACAACACCGGATCAACCGGGATGGAGCGCGCGAGCACCTCGTGGTCGTCCTGCAGCGGTTCCTCTCTTTGAGGGCATCGGGCGAATGTAGGCTAATAAACAAAAGGCATCTCGCCCTTCGTTGACGCACCTGCTGCCCCCGTCGTCTCCTGACATGACAACACGGAGCCCACAGCACAGCACGAGGATCGAGGGGCACCGACGCGCGGCGGCCGGACGAAGGGATTCGAGGCGGTGTAAAGGGGTCGTCAGGGGTCCTGCAGAACCGCCCGGGGGAGGCCGGATCGCAGTTTTTGGGGACAAGCACCAAGGGCAGTGCGGCACTCGGCACACCGAAAGGGGGAAGGAGGCTGCGGAGCTCAGTGCTACCTTCCCCCCGCTCTCAAAGCCGTTTCACTAATACATTGAATTAAAAAGATATACAAAGCTGTATATTGCTTACTTTTATACCAAAACAATCCCCCCCCCCCCCCCCCCCCCCCGCCAATCCTTTATTTCCAGGTCGAAATGTCTTGGTATTTAACGTGACCCAGCACCATTCAAACATGAGGAGACACTCGGGAGATTGAACCTGCTCTTCTCCGAGGCAAGGGTCGAATCGGAGACGAACCAATGAGCGGACTGGCTCGTGGTCCTGGGCACCTTTCTTACCTGGTTCTGCTAAGTACTTTGCTGCTCGCGAGCACCATGGGATGCCTCCAGAGCATCGCATGCAAGCCGCGCATCCGGCGGGAGAACATCGTTGTGTACGAGGTCTCCGCCTCCATCGACCAGTGTGCCACCGTCATCGAGGAGAACTCGCCCATCGTGCTCCGCTACAAGACGCCGTACTTCCGGGCCTCCGCGGGGATCGTCATGCCCCCGGTGCCCCGCAACGAGACCTGGGTGGTGGGCTGGATCCAGGCCTGCACCCAGATGGAGTTCTACAACACCTACGGGGACATTGGCATGTGAGTGTGTGAGTGTGTGAGAGAGAGAGAGAGAGAGAGAGAGAGAGATGTGTGTATGGGGGGGGGGGGGACTTCATGAAGTATCACCCACAAGTTTAGGTGAAAGTTGTAAAGATGTGTGTGTGTGTGTGTGTGTGTGTGTGTGTGTGTGTGTGTGTGTGTGTGTGTGTGTGTGTGTGTGTGTGTGTGTGTGTGTGGTGTTTGTGCGCATTTTGAGTTACACCTGTGTTTCTGAAAAGTTCCATACGCTCTGCTGCCCATCCACACACACACACACACACACACACACACACACACACACACACACACACACACACACACAAACACACACACACCCCCCCAGGTCCAGCTGGGAGCTCCCTGAGCTGCGTGAGGGCCGGGTGAAGGCCATCAGCGACTCGGACGGCGGCAGCTACCCGTGGTACGGCAACACCACGGAGACGGTGACGCTGACCGGCCCCACCTCCAAGGCCTCGCGCCTCACCGTCTGCATGAACGACAACTTCTACCCCAGCGTCACTTGGGCCGTGCCCATCAGCAACAGCAACACGCCCATGCTGACCCACATCACCCGCGACCAGAGCTTCATCACCTGGCTGGTCGCCATGAACTCCGTCACCAAGGTACGGACACACGGGAACCACCGTTGAACCAGGGGTCGGCAACCCTCACGCCCTAAAGAGCCATCTCTGGTCCCTCTCCCACCAGAATAAATCCATCGGGAGCCACAAGACCTGTTCGACCCTTAAAATGAAGATAACACAGCGTCTCACGTTTTGTGTTTAGTTATACTACATATAAAATAACCAATAACCTATAGTTGGTTGCATTTATGAAATGTGGGGGTGTAGGATATGACGTTTATTTTGGTTGACCTAATACTAAAACCAATTTATTTAGCTATTTTAGTGTCATAGGACCACTGTGATCTTCAAAATAAGAGGTGATCCCTTTGAGATAAAAAATATATAGATAAAATGTATTTATTAAAAATAAATTCCAAGCAACATGGAGCCACTGTAGAGAGGTGGAGGAGCCACATTCAGCCCCAGAGCCGCGGGTTGCTGGCCCCGGGGTTAGGCGCACTCTGTGGGGAAACTTGCTGCACGTTAAATGATTCTGTTTTGTTTTTCTTGTCTGTGCTTTACATGCATTTGCGTTGTGTTTTTGTTGTTTTTTGGTTAGAATCCTCTGTTTCTGTCTCTGGCTCTCTCACCACTCCAGAGTCACTATTTGCCCCCACTGTCTGATGGATAATGAATAAAGTTTTCAGGATCTGAACCAGAGGTGGACGCCCTCTATAGAGAAGGTGTCTGTCTCCTTATGGATCCACTCATTAAGAAGTTCAGACCGCTGAGTGTAACACGGCTGAGGCTGAAATGGCTTTAGGAAGAGAAGCCTCTTTAGTACAGAGATAAACCTGCTAGCCTCCAGGCCTCGGTTTGTAAAGGGACCTCTCCACGTCCGCCTACCCTGCAGGAGAGGATCGTGCTGCAGACGGTCCGCTGGCGCATGCGGGTGGACATCGCCGTGGACCCCGACCGGCCGCTGGGCTCACGGGCCTCCCTGGTGGGGCGGGCCCACCACGAGCAGCCCCACATCCTCAACTACCAGGAGCCCATCCCCCCCAACGCGCTGGGCCGGCCCAACGCCAACGACGCCCAGGTGCTCATGTGGAGGCCCAGGCGAGGGCCCCCCCTCGTGGTCATCCCGCCAAAATAAAAGCGCAAAATAAATAAAATAAAAGCGCAAAATAAAAGAGAGAGAGAGAGACAGCGGTCACCCTTTGGTTTTTGGTTCGTGTTTATTGGCGCATTATGACAAAAAAGAGCAGGGAAGTAGTTAATCTTGGCCCACTCAGGAGGGCCAAGAGTAGCAGCAGGCGTGTGTCCAGCCAGTCCTTCGACGTTGTATTAAGCTCTGTTTGGCTTCTGGGCCACTTCTGGTATATTCCAGCGGACGGTCTGCCCTTGGGCCAGGGGGAACCAACGTTCTGCTCCAGTGTGTGTGCCACAAAGGGAACTGCATCCCGCATCATATTGTATTTAATCGCATGAGGGAGAAAGAGAAAGAGAAGTTAAACGGTGTTGTAGCGGCGTGGAAATGGCGTTACTTCTCCTTATTTTCTTTATTTTTACAACTTGATACCTGCTGATGGGGCTTTGGATGGAGGTGAATGTGCATTGACTTGGACATCCAGCGATGGGATGAAACTCATCTCTGTGGTGTAAGAACCACCCCAGCCCCAAAACCGCCGTCAGTTGATCAATTACTCACGAATCCCAACCTGGAAGGTCAGAAAACAGTTGTCCTCTAATTTTCACGGGAAAAGTACTCCCATCTACAGTATTCAAGTAGTTATTCATTGATATCTCATTTATAAGCAAAGTTCTTATTTTGCTGCGGGTAATTTCAAAAGTCATATTCCATTGAGTACCACTTTCCATGGACACATTCAGAGCTATAAAGATAGAAACATTTTAAGTATATCCGCCGTACACTATAAGTTGAAAATCCATAAATACCATTCACAAACAGTTTGTAGAGCAGCAGCTTGGAATCAAAGGAATGGGAATCATCACCTGCTATCAAATAATTAGAAACTGGAAGTAAGGTGCGCATCAATTAAAGGCTTTTAGATTTATTGTTACTGCTTTATAAAGGTTAAGTAAGTTTACTGAATTCCTTCACCATTGATATTTCATAAGAGTTACATTCTGTGTACCTCCTGGCTCCGGTGTAAGGATATCTGTAGGAGTTACAGGTCGTGGAAGGGTGTGCTGCTACCACATTGAATAAAAGATTAAGTTATTTATGTGATTGTTTCAAAGTTCTTCATGATTCAAGTGCATGATTTGGATTGTTGCCACCAAACATCCACAAGCTAGCAACAAACGGATGAGGTGTTGGTTGATGACTACTTACTACTGTAATTGCATCAGTGCTGGATGGAAGGTTCTTGAATCCGGATTACAGCCAGAGGAAGGGGGGGGGGCTAGCTCAATGTAAAGATACTTGCGTAATGCTATATGGGGATGGTGGGGGGGGGGGGGTACATTTTGGTTTCTTTCACAAGCAGTACACTTACTTTGACCAATAATACATTTAACTATTAATGTAGAAGACAACATTTGCAGATAGAAACTGTCCATGAGAGACCTCAATTCACAGTCATTGATCATGTGTGATTAGATATGAAACGGTCCCATTTAATAATTGATTCGATTCTTTGATGGGTTAATTTCGCAGGGACAGTGTATAATGCATAGATGGCACCAGAGCTGCTACAAGCTTAATTACATCTGTAGTCCCCGGGAGGGAGGGAACAGCTCCACAAACACGCCATATCCACACTTCATTCAGTTTAGCAGGAATCGTGTCAACTAGTTGAATAAGCAAGAAGAACCAACAAAAGAAATGTCAGCCTATCACTGCCTCATGTTCTTCAAGTACCCCCCTCCCACCCCCATCTTATCCCACCCCTAGAGTCCTATGACTCAGCCTCCATCTGCCCTGCTCAGGGGAGCCCTCACCTGTCCATCATACAGTGAGACGCTTTTATCCAAAGCGTCTCACTGTATCGTGAGTGAATATGTTTTCTTAGACTGGGAGGCCTTTTTGAAAATCAAACCCTCAAACCTGGAATTATTAATGCCAAGCGATACCAGTTGACAGAAAAGGCTAAGGACTTAATTTCCAAGAGCGGGATCTTGTTTTAAACAGGATTAGGCTGAGTGACCTCTCCTTCTGTACCTGATGTCCCCATCTCAATAGTCCCTTCAGCTTCCATCTCTTGCCATGGAGGCGAGTAATGATATTCCCCGCTCTCCGGCATTCGGAGATGGCGGTTGAGGGCAGTATGTGCATGCATGTGAAAGGAGAGGATGTGATGCGCTTCTGACATTTATCAATGAATTCATTACATTTTAAGTGAGCTGCCAGCCCTGCATCAATCGACTTGTAACAGAACATATTCGACAACTTCATTTATAAAATTGCTCTCTATGCATGTCCCTGTAGGAAATACACATTACCATCGGAACCCTTACAAGTACAAGAAAAAAACACCCTAAATTCTCAACATGAATAAATGGTTTTAAATATATTAACCTATAAAAAAACATTCACATTGTAGCAACAGTTCATGGGTAGACGCTGGATTTGTTTTCCAAGTATTGAACAATGCGTGCCATGCCGTGTTTGCATGCGTGTGTGTGAAACAACAGAACAGTTCCCTTCAGTACCCAAATACAAATTACAGTTTCTTCAAGACACAATAATATTAAAAAGAGTTAATGCCATTATTACGCCCCCCTTCTTCTTCTGTGCAAGTCAGCAGTAACATTAGCCGGTCCCATTGCCATTGGGACCAGGTTATTGGAGATCGGGTCAATCTCAACGGGACACTTGATCATGGCTCTTCACCCGGTTCCACTGGGGACCAGAGGGCAGAAACTGTCCCTGATGATGAAGTAGGTGAAGGAGGCACTTGGTTCTTCTAGTATCCACACCTAGACTTTGACAGGCGAAGGGGCTGGCTTACGCTCGAGGCCGTAGAGAAAGGTGGCGGCGATGACCAGCAATGCACCGACCAGGAAGAAGCTACACAAACACACACGAGAGGGAGAAAGAAAGAAAGAAAGAAAAAAAGAAAAAAAAAGAGAAAGAGAAAGAGAAAGAGAGAGAGAGAGAGAGAGAGAGAGAGAGAGAGAGAGAGAGAGAGAGAGAGAGAGAGAGAGAGAGAGAGAGAGAGAGAGAGAGAGAGAGAGAGAGAGAGAGAGAGAGAATTGTGTGAAGTAGCAGCCTCAGGTCATTCATTCATCAGGGTATTTTCGAAGAGAACCTTGCAAGTATTTACCTGGTAGGGACAAAGTCCCCCAGCCAGAAGAAGGAGATGACTGTGGACGCGAGGATCGACAGCGACCCGGCAAATCCTTTCAGGATGTTGTCTGCGTATTTAATAACAGCAGCGACCACCAACCCGCCCACAGCCTGCAAACGCACCTCTGTTAGTTTGAAGAGATACAAGATACACAACTAACAGTCATGCCACTCTCTTACTCGTACTCACACACCCACAATGATGACACCTACCTTATATTGATTCTTAGTATCGGCAGGGTGATACTAGGGTAATAGGGTCCAGGTGGAAAAGTCCCAAAGTTGTCTTTTAAATGGGGAATGTACTGCATTAATACAGCGCGTTTCTAACCAGTGGCCACTCAAAGCGCTTTACAATATTGCCTAACAATCACCCATTCATACACACTTTCACTGCCGGGAGCAGTTGGGGTGAGGTGTCTTGACCAGGGACACCTCGACACTAAGCTAGGAGGAGCCGCGGATCCAACGAGCAACCTTCCGGCTACAAGCCAACACGCTCTACCTCCTGAGCCACATTCCTTCTTAAACATGCACACAGGCAACCGACTTCAGATACTGGGGTTTGAACACGGCACCTTTGGGCTGGGAGTTCAGTACTGGCCTGGTCATGACTACACTATCCTGCCACACAGCAAAGGAGGACTTGATCATACCTGTAAGAAGATCACCGTGTATGTGATAGTGTTGAAGCCTTGAAACATCCCATCGTCCATGAGCCTCGCTCCATCGTAGAGGATCATCCCGAAGAGGCCGAAGACAAAGCTAAACACACCTGTCAGAGCCAAGGAGCCAGCAGAGGAAGGAAAGATAGACGGAAGAGAGTGATGAGATGAAGTTTATGGCATTGTAATTTTTTATTTTATTTTTTTCACGAAATAAGCCCAAATAAACCTTAGTGGCTTATTGCTTAATGGCTTGACAGGAGAGTAATCCATCTGTTACAATATATATATACAAATATATGTTTATAATCTAACTGTCCCAATGAGTAATACCTCTGTAATTGTATTTGTTAAAGAAAGGGTATCCAATAAAGTGAACTGAAACTGAAGGATTTACCTAATCACCTTGATCACCTTGTTCCACTCTCACACACACACACACACACACACACACACACACACACACACACACACACACACACACACACACACACACACACACACACACACACACACACACACACACACACGCTCACCTAGCTGTATGTTGCGCAACCACACGCTCTGTTTGGTGTGCTTCAGTATTTTCTCGAAGTAGACGCCAGCGAAGCCGCTGGACACACAGGCAATGAGCACCGCGAGCACGCCCACAAACTGGGAGCCCGCCGACAGCTTCTCCGCCGGGGAATCGGTAGGCCACTGTCAATCAACATTAGCGTGTTGGGACATGTCAAACATGGAAAGACGTGCTGGTCTTGGCAGACAACATTGTTTAATGTCTTAACGTAAGCCAGTAAGCCAATACTTGTTGTGTGTTGTGACTATTTTGTTTTGAATACTGAAGTTAAAATGGCAACTGTTAAAATGTCATTGAAACCGCCTTCAACTTAGAGACTGGACGTTTCAATACATTGCTAAATATGACTAATTACGAGGGAGCGTGTCTATGTTCCCCGGGTCCTATGTTCCCCGACCCGGGGAACATAGGGATTACCCCAATTACGACATCATTAAAACATAATTTAAAGATAATAGATTGTTCTAATTGGAATTAGCCTTAATTACCATCTGTCAATTTTATTTTATTTTTCTTTATTTAACCAGATGAAGTCCCATTGAGATATTGAAATCTCTTTTTACAAGGGAGCCCTGGATTACCATCTTTAATTCTCCTTATCAATCCTCCGACCAATCACCTACTGGCCTTTTTCCGCTCAAGGCCCTCTTTGGCATCCAGCTAGCATTGAGAACTAAGATGGCCGCTGGGAAAAGAGGGCCGCAGTACTCTGTGGTCGGTACCTGCACTAGGGCCACGCCCGCCATCAGGATGACCAGGGACAGCCACTGGTAGAGGCCCAGTCTCCTGCCCAGCATAGACACAGAGAACAGCGCCGTGGTGAGGATCTTCAGCTGGTAGGTTACCTGGTGGTTACCACACACACACACACACACACACACACACACACACACACACACACACACACACACACACACACACACACACACACACACACACACACACACACACACCAGTGATACATGCTTAGGCTTCAGATGCCTCGCAGGAGTTGCGGTATCTTGTTGCAGTCAGTGCCTCTTCGATTGGTACCCTCCCCCTCCCCCTCCCCCAAAGGAGGTAATTTATCATCTGAAGGCGCACGGCAACTCGCCCTATTATAATCAACGTTTTTTAGACTTTTTCGTTGCAGTGGCATTCTAACATGTGACGTGTTCCCTCGCCAACGTGGTCACCTGATAAACTGGTTAGTGCTGTAGTTGGAGGAACGCAAGGATCTAGGAAGGGACAGGACAGTGTAGTTTATGTTTTTTCTCTTACTGTCGACCCACTTTTGCTTAAATAGATTGATAGTCACAAGTCACAGAGTCGTCCTGTTGCTATGGCTCGGAGGAATCCACCCAAAATATGCATTCCCTCATATTCCATAACAGGGTTAGGCAGCAAGCCAAGCAGAGGACCTGCGGCGGCCGCTTGCGTGGGACTGATTCACTCATTTCAATGCAATGCAAATAACACCAGGTTGCTATTTACACATGGGCGGCTAAAACCTATTGTACGCCGTCCTCGAAAGACCGGCATGCACAGCGACGCTCACACACACCGACTACCTGGTAGGTGGCGGCATCCAGGTTGGACAGGGCCACGTACAGCAGGTTGTTCTGCAGCGTGTAGATCCCTGCAGGGACGGCCAGCTTCAGCGTGTCCAGCGGCTTGTGGACAATCTCCTCCTTCAGCAGCTGCTGGAAGCCCCGGAGGCTGAAGTCTAGCGGTCAGGACGTGGACGGGTTAAGACGCGCTCCATAAACCCCCCCAGGATGTTTGCATGCACACCCTAGTCCGGGTCAGCTGGATTAGACGTGCATCTGTTCAACTTTACTGCAGACATTATGCGATCAAACAATCAAACGGGGCCTCTCCTGGCTTCACTGAAACATCCGCGACCGATATAGTTAATCAGAATCCCTTTGTTGTGGCGATGCCCCGGAATGTAAACAGCCCTACGCCCAGCCATTACAAACTCTGTATGGACGCACAATGATTCCCAAAGACCTGAGTAAAGTAAGAAATGTGCTGAATAACTATTGTGAACATTGTTGACCGGCTTCCTCACACTAAATGCCCTTAGGCAGAATCGGTACAGGGAGCTGATTGACCAATGATAACACGGGTTTGAGTCAAGCCAGGAGTCCTCCCCTCACTGGTTCACAGGCATATGGATACTCAATGTTGATTGGTCAAATACGGCAGCAGCGGTCCATTACTTCAGTATAGCAGACTGCTTCTATGATAATAGATAGTTGCAATGGACGCTTTGGACATTTATTCCAGTAATAAAATCCTTTTTAAATCCAGAAGATAAAATTGTTGTTGTCGTTATATTTTTGGTCAAATATTGATTTCTTTAGAAGCTAGCCATGTAATAAGGAGATTATATACAGCCAATCATAATGGCCGGCGGGGTGTTTCAGGAACATTCCACCTCGGTCAACTTTATTTTGCGACAGTGCATTAGTGTCAAGGTTATTCTAGTGTCGCATCTTCACTGGTTTTTACTTCCATTATCTTATCTTGTCTGTTTTGTTGCCCATAACAACAGCGCGGGGAGAGGGCCAGACCTCCCCGTCCCCTGACCTCCGGCCCCTGACTCACTGTGCTCCTTGAGGACCAGCAGGCAGCAGACCAGGATCTTCAGTGCCTCGGCACACACCACGGCCGAGGAGCTCAGGTAGCGCGGGCCGGCCCCCGGCAGGGTGCGGGAGTAGCGCATGATGAGCACCAGCGAGGTGGTCTGCACCACCAGCACGCCCAGCGACAGGTACTTTATCCTGGAGGACTGAGACGCGGACGTCATGGTGCCCGCGGAGGCGCTGGAGGAACGGGAGGACGAAGGCTCCTTGGAGTCCGGGGGGATGAGGTGTTCCTACGGGTTGATGAGGGAGCGAGAGTGAGGGGTTAAAGGAAGTATACAAAAGTTAGTCGGAAGAAAAAGACTCAGGAAAGGATGGCCTTTCCTGACACAGCCTTGTTGGCCCTCTCCGCATCATTACATTCCTCTTGTCAAAGGGAGGCCTTGAGCTAAATTGACCACCTGCAAGACATCTGTAGTGCACAGAAGGGCTTTGATCACGGACCCTCAACCCAGAAATATTTCTCCGGGGGCTGTCCTCAGGCACAAATGCCGCTTTTCCACTGCATGGTAATAAGATTCAAATAATAAGATTCAAATTCTGAGGTAATTCACCAGAGCAAGCCGTGAGAGAATGACAAGGGTAAGAGAATAGAGTAGTAAAACCTGAATGTTTGGCGTCGGTCTATGCAGGACATTGCTCTCATCAGTTACGATTATGATATGATATTACGGTTTATAGTCACACACACAAGCACATACACACATGCAAATTGTACGCATGCATCAATAAAAGCTATACTCATTTTGCCTTCCTTATCTCGTGACAGAAGGCAGTTTCTCAACGCTACTATTTATACACGCTCAGTGGCGGCTATTTTCTTTATCACCTCACCTCCTGGTCTCCTGACTCGCCGTTAACACAATCACCCCGCCCCAAAAATCAACAGGCACGGCAAACACAGACACTAACGGCAAGAGCCTTCACTAGCGTCAAGAACCACAGTGAGCAGCTTGCCTGAGTGCATTAATGCATGTTTCCTGGAGACACCTTAGACACCTCTTGCCCCAACTACAAAATAACTATCCAAAATGTAATTTGAATTTTTTGTGTTGACTGACTGAGGTTCAAAGTTGACGTGGCCATCTCATACAGAAGGAACCTATGACGTGCCCCAGAGTAAAGGCTGCGACACAAGGCGTGGATGTGCTGCGAGGGGAGCCGGCAGACATGGCAGTGAAAGGAGAGGTGTGGTGCGGAGCACACACACACTGGGACCCTTATGCTCCGCGGACCACTGGGCAGGGCTGCACAAGCAAAGTCAAAATGACTAAATGCTAACACTATCCACACAGAAAGAAATTGCCCTGTCGATGTAGTTACATTTACAGGAAGATTTTTTCACTCTACTGAAGTTAGTTATTTAATTTTATTCTCAATGAGGATTTTGAGAAAAAATATACTATAGCCTACTTATTTCTGATTGAATACAGAATCTCTTTATAAGCATTTGAAATGTAAGTAATGAATATTAATGTCTGCATAGAAACGGCATTCCATTGACATATAGTCCTATCTCTGTCAATGTAGTAGGCTATTCATTCACACTTTTTCTGCAACTACCAGCGCTGTATTAACCACAAACTTCTCTTATAACACGCTTAGCAGGACTTTTGTGCGTCGCTTCAATCACAAGTTACTAATTAACCTTGCCCAGTATCGCATGGATCAGGTAAGCGAGCGCTACTAATGGCCTGTCCTCGCTACTTGTTTACAAATTGTTGTTTATGTAAGGTAAACAACAAATTCCAACACAGGTATAGACACACCGCTGAGTCCATACCTTGCTGCTGCTGCTGCTGCTGCTGTTAGTGGTTTCATTACAGCAGACTTCCAATGAGCTATCTGTTTCCATATCTACTTTAGACATGTTGGTCCTAGCCTTGCTTGCATGGGAAACCGCCAGTGATCTTCTTAGTTATCGCAGCGCTTTTCCTCCAACTACAGCACTAACCAGTTTATCTGGTGGCCATGTTGGCGAGGAACCACGTCACATGTTAGAATGCCACAGCAAAGAAAAAGTGGGAAATGCTTTGATTATAATAGGGGGCGTTGCCGTGCGCCTTCAGATGATAAATTACCTCCTTAGGGGAGGGAGGAGGGGGAGGGGGAGGGTACCAATCGAAGAGGCACTGACTGCAACAAGAACCGCAACTTCTGCGAGGCATCTGAAGCCTAAGCATGTATCACTGTTATGTCTACCTGTGTGTGTGTGTGTGTGTGTGTGTGTGTGTGTGTGTGTGTGTGTGTGTGTGTGTGTGTGTGTGTGTGTGTGTGTGTGTGTGAGGGGGGGGGGGGGGGAGGGGGGGGGGGATGCGTTACTATCTTTCCTTCATTGGTTCTACAGTGGCTGACTTGTAAGTCATGCATGCCATCTAGATTTCCTGATGCAGAATCAGGAAATCTAGATCATAATATGCTAATCTTTTTAAATAGAAGCAAATATATGTTGTGGCTACTTGTATGCACTAAATGTAGGTATAGAAATGGGAGGTAGAATACAAACAATAGGAACTGGCTTCACATACAAATAAATTAGAAACGAACAATCTTTCTTGCAAAAAAAACCCGTCATTAATAATAATATTTTTTTCGAAATTATCCATGATCTTAAAAATATAATTGGGAAATAATAATCTTACCCTTCCGAACTTTTGGATCTGAGTTGAGGACCTTAAAGTTTTATCATAGCTCCGTGTATTTATCACGTCCGTTTCTCTTGGTGACTTGCGGGAAGAAAAAGTGTATTGCGGGAAGAAAAAGTGTATTGCATGGAGGCCACGTCTTACTAACTATTTTACTCTAGAAGTCATCTTGGTAGAAAACATAGATTTGGCGCCACCCGGTGGAAAATGGGGATGCATTCATTACAAATAGTATTTGTAATGGATGCAAATACCCCATTTTTTGCAAATAGCCCATTTTCCACCGGGTGGCATGTTGGGTATTTGTCAAATACCCAACATCTCCGTATTAATAGCTTCTCAAGAGGTATTTGGCAAGAGGTATTTGGCTTACTAAATTTAAATAATAATAATATAAATATATCTATATATATCGATATATTTATTACGTTACACGTGAACCTCCTAAGATGGTGCAATTTGATTGGATTGCTGTCTCAGAATATTGGGCAATATCCCATGATTGAGTTCTCAAACTCGGGATATTGTAATATATAAAATGTGTAAACGGTCGTCCGTCACGCTTATAAAAACAAATAAACCGCTAATAAAAACAAATAATAGCCTTCTTGTCCTTCGGTCTCGGGGGCTATTCCCCACTATTCGCTTCGCCTTCGGCGAAAAATAGTTTAATATAAATAATTATATATATATATCATTCCGAGTGGTTACCAACACAACATGTATAGTATTTACAGGACGCTAGAGGGCGCTGTAGCACTGGTGACCTGATAAAGGAAACACGTCCCCTTTCGAGGAAGAACAGCACATGTGTTTCCTTCCCTTGCTCGCATCGCAGCACCACCCCTCAATCACAAATATATCTTAGTCTCTGGTAAACTGAACGGTCAAAATGGTTCGGAAATTGAAATTTCACGAGGAGAAGCTTTTGAAAAAGGTGGACTTTATCAACTGGGAAGTGGACAACAACTTGCATGAGGTCAAAGTGCTTCGGAAGTATCACATCGAGAAGAGAGAGGATTACACAAAGTAGGCAACCTACTCATCTGTGTTCATTATATCATTATCAAAAATGATCATCCATCTATTGTTAAATTTAGTGATATAGATTAACAAATGCGAATTACTTAATCAGCACGTAACATGTAAACCTCACAGTGCTATAATTCTCGCCAAACTTACTCCTACATCTGCATCTCACAGTGCCACCTAACGGCAGACATGTGTCAGGTATAACATGTTTCAGGTATAACGATCAGTGTCAGGTGTAACTAACACTAGACTTGTGTCAGGTATAACATGTGTCCGGTACAACTAACCGCACACTTGTCCCATTCCCCATGTGTCAGGTACAACAAGCTCAGCCGAAACATCCGAGATCTGGCCCAGAAGGTCCGTGACGTTGATGAGAAGGACGGCTTCAGAGCTCAGTGCACAGCCCAGCTCCTGGAGAAACTGTAAGTGCTGCACAGCGTGTTGCTTAGAAGATACAGTCCTGCCGCCAGCCACGAGGACGTGGCCATTCCCTCCATGGAGTGCCCTGTTCGTGAAAATCAAATGCTTATCTGATTGTGTTTAATGGCAGTAAACTCGCCAATATTAAATGCATTCAGATAAGACTCATATTTTAACGAATAGGGCACACTCTGCAGGAATAGCGCCTGAATGTTTGTGATGCTAGGCTCCCTTAGTCGCTTGGACACAACCCTGCATTGGTGCCTTCGCTTCATGACGAAACACAATCAATGGGATTCAAGTGGAGGGAAATCAGGGCCGATATTACCTGCATTTATTTAATCAATCCACACATGTAAATATAGTTTGCTGCATGAAAGCATAAACTATACAATTCTAATTTAAGATCTGCGAATAGTAAATACTTTTACATCGATCTATATTAATGCACATTGTTGTTTCTTTCAACTGTGAGACCTTTTTGTTGTGAGTTGCGGATCTGCTTTCGCACATTTCTCATCTAGTGGATACAACCTGCTATTGAGACGCATCATTTTGGGATATTTTTACGGGACTACAGAGAAATATATCCACAAACCAGACACCAGAGGGGTTTTCCACAAAGCCGGTTTTATCACATAACCGATTAAATTAACCCAGGGTTTTCCGTTCCAAAATGAACACGGTATGTTAGTTACTATAGAAACATAATATGCTCTGAAACAAACCTGGTCGGAGCAGGTTTTGCGCAGGTTAAGTTTGGGGCATAACCCGGTTTTGGGTATTTTAACCCGTGTTCACCGCAGATTTTATGTGTTCACAATGGCATGCCCTTTTGATGAGAGGTGAAATCGGAGCACAAATTATTCGTGCAATCCACCAGGAGCGATTAATAAGACCACGGCTCGACATCTTGGCATATCCGGATGACTTTTTGCTGGAGAGATATAGATTCTCGCGCAAATCTTTAATATATTTAAATAGCCTTCTCCAGCCTTAGGCCTAAAAAAAAAAAAAGTTTGGTTCCTGTTGGTTGTCAGTTGAGGTCATGGGTAGGTAGGGAATTTTTTTTATTTTTTTATTTTATTTTTTCCAGCGGCAGCGAATGATAGGTAGGTTGTTTTCATTCAAAAACGAGAAAATTCGCTCATCCTTGTACAGAATGAAGAGGTGCTGTACCAAAACCTAATTATAGTTTGCATCAAAAAAAAAAAAAAGCTTTTATAAAGCTCATAAAATAATTTGGGTCGCACATAAATTGACAGGGTCGGTCGGAAACCGGAACCAAACAATTTTTTTTTTAGGCCTTACATAGCCAACACTACCAATCGAGGACCTGGCCTCAGTTCACTCCAGACTATTTGCGTAGCCCTCCGTTTTTTGCAAATGGTAGTTTTATCTATAATGTTGGAGATGCTGAGCACATCTCAGTCCTTTCAGATGACCCATCCACATCCGGACCAAGATTTTCATCGGCCTCCTATCATACAAAGAGCAATATTGGCTGAGTTTGCTGAGAGGCGCTTACAACAGAAAGTATTAAAGTCCTAACGGACTTACATCCACTGGAGAATGTTCGATCGTAGTCGGCGGCTCCATTACAAGCACTAATCCATCTTGATCTGTGAAGTTGGTGAATTGTCACTTTTAGGTTTTCTACCCAGTTACCAAAAAAAACACATTTGGAACATTTGCGCTGCGGCACGCACACGGTTTGCATGTGTTACTTCGAAGACAAACAAAATCTAAAATACAAGAAAAACTGAAAAACCTCCATTCAACCAGTGGGGTACCCTCACATGGCCTCCAGGTACCCCCTTCCATACCAGGGCACCCTGAAGTCTATTGCCAGCCCCTCCACCGGGGTCAAGACAATTTGGGGGCCAGATCCCGTCTGCCGACTGTCTGTCTTTTTATGATTTGGCTTAAAAAAAGGGCATATTTAAATGCAGGAGTGACAAATATGGTATGACAATTTAAATGTTGGACTGACAAAATATACCAATATGATGGTGGGAAAAGCTTAAGTTTGTATGATCCGCTGACCACTTGGGAGCCATCGGAGTACAAGTTTTTTTTTTAGAAGAAAAGGGTTATGTGGTAGGAACATTAAGAATGCTTAACTTGGATATTGATGGATTCATGGCTCAAAAATTAAGGATCATGCTTTTGACATCTTGCGCATTCACGTAGTCAGTGATCCGCTGCCAGGCTTTGGTTCCATGGGTTGCAGAGGCTTTAGCGTTCCCTTTTCTTGTGATAATGTCCTTCTCCTCGTCATAGCTCTCCAGGAGAACCTGGAGTTCCATTTCATTGAAATAAGCGGCCCGTTTCGCCATTTCGACCAGGCTTTCCATGATCCATACATCACGTCTTTATAGGTTTGGCGTGGACGCGCACAACCCTGTGTTAACCAACCCTGTGTTGATTGAACTAATGCATAACCCGTGCGGTGGAACTGACAGCTCTGGTTTAGTTGGCACAGGGTCAATCAACCTAGAGTTCAGCGTTAACTCTGTTTGTTAAACCTCCGTTCGTGGAATACCCCACTAGTTAATTATAGCCAATCAGAACATAGGTTTGCGATATCCAATCAGCAGAACTATGATATTGTGTTTAATATTTCTTGTTAAATTTCTTATGTACACTGCAATTATTTATATTGACATTGATATGTTGAATATATTACATTTTAATTTACCTTATTGTTCACTTTTTGCTTGAAAAGAATCATAAATGTATCTTTATCTTGCATGGGCTGAATCAATTTTTGAAATGTTCCATATAATCATCCAGGCGGGACATATTAAACCACATAAATGTATTAATTTGAGCTGTCTTTTTACTACATAAAGATTTATATTTACAGTAATGCATGTCTCCGAAATACTTGGAAACATTGCATTTGCATTTTTTTCACAGGCAGACAGGAAAAAAAACGATTGTTTTTTTCAGGTTCTGAAATATTTTATTATTTCAGAACCACGCCCAACCCATAAGGTTGGTTTTTTACAATGTTTAGAAATGTAAATATGTACTCTCAATAACGATGTATCAAAAATAGCTCTGTTCCTCCTTATTGAGTAATGTTTCATTTTACTAGTGTATATCCTCATTCACCCCTCTAGTCACACAATGTTATATTTAACCATTTTAGAAGCCTTTTCTCTATAAAACAGTGTTGAATGAAATGCCATTAAGGGAACAAAATTAACTATTAATAGGCTGTTTGAGAATAGCATGATGCTATTTTTTTCCACTAACTGTCTAACATTAGCCTTATCTATTACCTGTTAATGTTCCCTAAAACCGACTCATTTAGTGGGGATAATCCAGTTACATGCATTAATGCAGATGTGCTGATAATATACAATCCGAGTATTTAACAATTTACCTTTTTAAAAGTGCATCATAAATGGTCTCTTGTGCTGCAACTCGTATTGGTTGCTAAATCCATGGCTCTGGCTGATTTGATATTGAAAACATATGTTCTGATTGGCTATAAGAAACCTGGATTGTTGGATACAATTATGTATTTCTTTTGTCTGTGGTCATCAAATTGGTGCCAAAAAGATAACATGTACTCCATAAATGCTGTCATGTCCATTCAGCATTATGACTAAGGGGTCTCTGCGTTTTATTGATTAACTCCATTTGAGTATTTGAAGGTTAATCCCAATTCGGTTACTGATCGTACAGCTAACATTAACTGGAAAGGGGGAACTTGGAAGAAATTCCTGTTTTTTAAGTACTTCTGGTCTAAATCTAAACTTTGAACAAACATTGTTTTGAATATTTGTATTTATTTATTTCAGATACTGTATAGGTTTGATTCCTACCAAACTGAGTCTGGCCCTCACGGAGAAGGTGACCGCATCTTCATTCTGCAGGTAATACAGGAGCATCGTTGTTAGGGTTTCAGAAACACAGATGGGGCTGAACCTGGGAAATGTTGGGGAAACAAATCTAGTTGAACTCCAACCCGTCAATGTCGCCTCCACACTGAAACCAGTTTGTTGCCAAGTCGCAGTTCTCCAGTTGAATGATGATGTGTCTCAGTCCTTACTCTACAACTGCCGTTCAAAAAAGTGCATGTGCCTGTATCCTGAGCTTTGACGGTCCAATCCTGCGGTGGTTGATGTTGAATGCCTCCCTCCTCAGGAGAAGACTGCCCAGCATCATGGTGAACCTGCGCATGGCCCAGAACCTCAAGAATGCCATCACCTTCATCGAGCAGGGACGTATCCTTTGCTTGTGAACCAATGGCTATTTATTTTTTTGGGAGCTATGCCTGTGCCTTTGTTAGCAGTTTCTTGAAATTGTAAAATGAGTTTGCATCTAAAGGAGTCAGTCAGCTATTGTACTCCAAACGGTTCAGTAGCAGACAGAAGCACGCAAGTTAATTTACAATAAATAAATGGATCTATTGATACATATCACCCTTTGTAATGGCCGCCTTACAGATGCACTATGTACAACTTGGTGGCGTCTGGAAAGCTTTCTTGTAACCTTCGGTTGTACACACTAAATTCAATGTGTCAATCTGCAACCTCAACACTAGATGCCAAAATATCTTTTTTAGTCAAGGGTCCTTGACCGCATGTCTAGATATACGTGTTGGACCAGAGATCATCACAGATCCAGCTTTCCTCATTACAAGGTCTGTAATTTAAAAACTACATTTGACCCAATTGTTTTGACCCATCATAATCCCAGTATAATGGATTTATTGCTTTTCAGGAACATGGAAGACTTTGTGACATGGGTTGATTCTTCTAAGATTAAGCAGCATGTCATGAATTACAACGACGAGGTTCGATTCTGTTTTGTTTCAAGTGGTTCATTTCAATATCTACTGCATGTACAGATATGTGTGCCATCAGTTTCACACTGATGTGTCGTGTGTTTGCAGTAAATGTCGGTTAATAGTTGTCCCTCTGTCTTTCTTTTTTCAGAGGGATGACTTTGACCTTGTGGTATAGAGTCCCCATGCTGAGGATCACCCATCACTACCATGAACAAAAGACCCAGAGCGCTATTGGTCTGGAGAGGGAATGGTGAACACGCCTTGCCCGGAAAACTTGTTTAAGCTAGCGCTTTCTTCAAATTCAAGGACTACTCCCTCCCTCCACTCATGTAAAGAGCATCAAGAACAGGAATGAGAGGCGCCTGGATGTTCGTTTATTCATGCTCAAGGAACATTAGAGATGGCCTAATGCTGAATGGACTGCTCCAAACATGTCGGCCTACACCATCTCCTTAGTGGCTTCTAGGCGCCCAAATCTATGTTGATGTGAAATGCCTTCCCGCTACTCAACGTTATGTGACATCGTTTTGTACTTTTCGAAATGGCAAAAATTGTTCTTGCTTTTGTAACTGTGCATTTATGTAAAACACGTTTTAGTTTTGCTGACTTAAATGCAATGCGTAACAAAAAAAAAACAGGATTTGGTCACATTTTATATAATTCTACAATTATTTTGTAAACTTAAGTCGTCAGTGTCCTCATATTTAGAAAGTCCATTGCATATAATTGTTTTTTAAACCAATAAAACGGGCTACATTGAAATCTGAATAACCCGGCTTGTGTTAGGCCTATCTCTCAAGCTGTCCAGAGGACTGTTGTCTTCATGGAGGGACTTTTCAAATTCCAATAACCGCCACAAATGTGGCTATTTTCCAAAAGGTTATTTTATGCTTTGTTGAAATTCAGCTTGGCTGCGATGGATGTTTTGTTGAAATTAAATTATACCGTCAATATTGTAACAATCGTTGCTGATGATGAATGGGGTTGGATCTATAACTGGTCGGGTGAATCTATTGCCAGAATCTATAATCAATCTTGAGATTAGCAGGTAGCCAAGATGGTTAATATTCACGGGTTAGCCCCTTCACACCCTGCTGCTCTAACCCAGTAGTAGGGTTAGAGGGTTGGTGTACATGTGGAACATGTAAACATATCTACCAGGGTTTCCACGGATAGAGGGTACCTTTCTTACAACTCGGCACACATGACTTTCACATCATTAACGAGTTAGAGCAGTAGTTCATGTAAACATACTATAACTGACAACTCTTCAAATATCGCCCCATACAGGATCTTGTCTTGCTGTAAAAGAGGTATAGCCGTAAATAGTAAAGGAAAACACATGTAACTGGTGGCCTTCGAAAGGCGAGATGGTAGATGGGTCCACTCCTTAGTCCTTTGTATGGTTCATCAGAGCCACCAGAAACGCACGTATATGATGAGTGTGATGAGGAACAAGGCCCCGGCAGCCACTTTAGCATATGTGGACCTGGTGTTCAGGTACTTGGCATCGCTTCTATACTTCTTGGAGAGGCTGGTCAGATTGCTGGCTTTAGTGTCCAGGGCTGGAAGAAAATATGAAATTTAAGCATCTTAGCGACAAGGAATAAATTAACCATTTGTGTTCAATACTTTTGAAAAAGGTTATATTTAACAGATTGAGGATAAACCCATGTATCTTCATATATGAGATTTCTACCCATATTTTGGTTAGGAAACATTGAAAGTAATACAGGGCTAGAGCTGGGTTATCTACTGGTCAAGCTGCTGGTCAGCTAGAGTCCACAAGTAAAATGCTGTTCATCCTCACCGTTGGGACGACAGATCACTGTTCTGAAGATTAAGACTTTAGCAATCAGAATCTGGTTTAATCTGGAAAAGGTCCAGTACATAATATATAATCTTACCATGGAGGCTTCAAGTTTGTATGTAAGGGATGTGTGGTTGTGTCTCACTAGCTGGGCAAGCATGCAAGGCCAATTGAGAGGCTATTGGCAAACACTGAAGGTCTGCGATAAAAAAACCTCTGCTATAAAAAAATGTATTTGGCCTCCCTCCACTCTGTTCATATACATTTTAAAAAAGGGCCTCCAAGCATACTGCCCTCTCACATCTGGAACCCCATACCAACAGATTGACATCACATCTCTCCTTTCATTTGCCAACACCGCCATAACCAGATTATTGGTTATTCAAAAATGCATGCAGTGTGGTAATTTAAAGGTCCCATGACATGCTATTTTATGTATTCTTTAATATAGGTATTAGTGGGCAACTAACACAGTATTCAAAGACGTTCCCTAAATTCAGCCGTGGTGCAGAGTTACAGCCACTCCGAGCCAGTCGCACATTGAGCTTCCCCCAAATGCGCTGTTTCGGTGGGCGTGTCAAGGAGGAGGGTGGGGGTGTGGCCCTGAGCAGCTTGCAGCCACCATGCGCTCTGTTTACAGTGGATGTATCGCAATGGCGAGCCGCACACAGCCTTTGGCCGTGTTCTGTAAATATTCTAGAACACACGGGTCCTGGAGCTCTATATCTAAATATTATCATATAGCCTACACAGATATCTATATCATATAATATATATTATCACGGCCAAAAGCTGTGTGAGCCGATATTATGAATCTCAAACGACCGCGTTGGGTTCTCCGACGTTCCTGGTTCTTCAACGTCCACATCAATGTGAATACACACACTGTAACGCAAGTGTTTCTTGTCGGTTCTTTGACGTGTCTTGTATTTCCACAACGAGACTGTCGTGGGGGTTATCTGAGCCATGGTTGAGAAGGAATTGGGGGAAAGGAACTTTGATTTGACTCGCTGAAGTACATGAACTGCGACATGCCGCCGGTTGCCGCGAGGCACCATCGCCCGGCAGCGGGCAGCCGGCCGCAGGCAGCGCGCGGTTCAGTCGACTTCAGGTTGATGTGAAAGTGCAGAGACGTCGCAGAACCCGACAAAGTCTTTTGTGATTCATAATATCGTCTGGAGGCGCACACAATATGTTATATGATATAGATATCTATGTATATGATATTATTTAGATATAGAGCTCCAGGACTGTAACGCAAGTGACTCGAGACACGAGACTCGTATTGGGGGTTATCTCAGCCAAGGTTGAGAATGAATTGGGGGGAAGGAACTTTGGCTTTGACTCCCTCAAGAACATGAACCACGACATGGAGGAGAAAGGGATTGTTGGCGGCGAATGTCTCCCGCTTGAGCCCCGCTGAGGGACCACCGCCGGAGGCGGAGGTGCATAAGCGCTGCCCGGCAAAGATCCCTTTCTCCTCCTTGTCGTGGTTCATGTTCTTGAGGGAGTCAAAGCCAAAGTTCCTTCCCCCCCAATTCATTCTCAACCTTGGCTGAGATAACCCCCAATACGAGTCTCGTGTCTCGAGTCACTTGCGTTACAGTCCTGGAGCTCTATATCTAAATAATTTCATATAATACATAGATATCTATATCATATAACATATTGTGTGCGCCTCCAGACGATATTATGAATCACAAACGACTTTGTCGGGTTCTGCGACGTCTCTGGTTCTTCCACTTTCACATCAACCTGAAGTCGACTGAACCGCGCGCTGCCTGCGGCCGGCTGCCCGCTGCCGGGCGATGGTGCCTCGCGGCAACCGGCGGCATGTCGCAGTTCATGTACTTCAGCGAGTCAAACCAAAGTTCCTTTCCCCCAATTCCTTCTCAACCATGGCTTAGATAACCCCCACGACAGTCTCGTTGTGGAAATACAAGACACGTCAAAGAACCGACAAGAAACACTTGCGTTACAGTGTGTGTATTCACACACACACGTGGCGCTCGCACGGTCGAGTCTCATTGGCGGGCCAACGTCTCTGGGCGGGCCAGGCAGAGTAAGGGGAGGAGCTGAGATTCCTCATGACGTCATGAGCACAGATTTCCAAATCAGCGCGCTTGAGCCTCCGTTTTTTCAAAGGCGAGCAGAACAGCTAGTGCTCGTTTTACACCAAACGCAAGTTTTAGCCACTGGGGGACCATAGGCAGGCTAGGGGAACTCATATTTATGTTAGAAAACCTCATAAATTGAGATTTTCATGTCATGGGACCTTTAAACAGCAATACTGTGGACATTTTATAACTTGCAAAGTTTGGTCCTGTTATGTATTTTTCTTCCTGTCTTCTTTCCATCAACCACCTATCTAAATCTTGGATCATATGTATGTTGATTATGTGCATCGTCTATTTTTAGAAAGATACATTCAAATCTTAAAACATGGTACAGTGAAAGTGTGGTTATTATGTATCAGCAACATTTGCTTCTAAGAATAATCTAAATGACTATAAGGGAGAACATCAATTGATAAGTTAACTAAGTGTACTTGCCAGAGAGAGCTTCTCCGCGTTGCAGAACCTCCTCAATGTTAGCCACCATAATTCTCTGGACGTCCTGTAGCTCTGTGTTGATGCTGCCAAAATTCCTCCTGGTCCTGCTGTCAATGTAGGACTTCTTCATCTTCTGAATGTACGTGTCTAGTTTAGTGGACACATGTTGAAAACGTCAGTCAATTACAACAAATAATCAAAATCAGATAATGTTTTCTTGACAGGAAAGCTTGATTGTACTGTAGAAGATGAGCACCTTGAGGGACCAGATCTGGGCAATGATAAGCTGCTCATGATTGACGCTAGACGTGTAAAACGTTTTTTTAATTACCAAATTCAATGAAGGAATATGGTCTGGTTACTGTGGGCACTTTCCTGCCGTAGTTGTCATAGAACTCAGTTTGAAGGTCCTCCAGGAACCCAAAGGCCATCTTCTTGGGGTAAACAGCCTCACAGAGGGTCAGGTAGCACACGCCATGTTCTATCAAATAGCTGGAAAAAGGTTTTGTTTACATTATTGTTGTCAAAAGACATCCGTAATGTTGCCATGTGAAAGGGGGGCTGTTTAAACGCATGTATAACCCTTTCTGTGCACTCACTGAAAAGACACGTCACCGGCCTCCAGAGTACACCTGTCAGGGCTCTGCTCGTTCAGTTTTCGGAACAGTTGTTTGGCTTGGTTCTGATATTTCTGCAGGTCTCTTCCTGGCTGATGGGGCAAGGTTTGGGACAGAACAGCGGTTTACTTGCTCATTCCACAGAATGGACGTTTTCCGACAACATGACCATATGAGATGGTGGTGAAGGTACTCCATCCTTACCTGTTCGTTCTCCTGCATGGAGGCGGCCAGCGGCAGGCCGTCTGCCACACGGGCGATCATCGTGAATAAAACCATTTCAACGGATAACCTTGGTTTGTTTTTTTGCAACAATTAGTCGAATCCTGGGTCAACAAGTATAGGGTGAAAATCCCCGGTGTTAGCTGTCAAGTTTGATGATACAGGAACAAAAAAGTTGACCGGAAATGTGGCGTGTGTCGACCAAGTGGCTCCGTGCAGGAACTAATGTCGACAAATTAAGAGATATAAGGTTACTAAGTTCGTTTAAAAAACGCTGTCACTCAAATAATGTTGTAAACAATCATGTGATCAGCAATATATAGGCCTATTCATGAATAAAAAATGTATTTGCATAAAACAAAACATACACTATTTTCATTATTAACAATGATTTGATGCCTTTAACCCTAGGTGCAATGTACCAGGCTCCATAGTGACCCAGGGGGGGTGTACCGTACAGGACAGGCTCCATGTTATGAAACCATGGGGGGTGTACCGTACAGGAGATTACGGTGCAACCCCAAAGGCCGGCATATTCCTTAAAAGATTTGGAGGACCGGTAGCCTACTCGATTTTAACCCCCTTTCTCCCCGTTGTTTTTCAACGTTTTCCAAATGTTTTTCGGTAAAAATAATAATTAATAAATTACAATTTAAGCTACAGCATGAATATTATAATATTATAAAAACTACAATTCATAAGAGAAACACAAGAAACGTCACCTGAGATTTTAGTGCATGGCATGTAAGTGTTGGAGGAAATAACATGACTTATAGCCTAAGTCTTAATTTTATCTAAGGTATCACTGCACCATGGAGTTAAGTAGTGAATCTCTGACAACTTTTATTTAGTTAGTTATTGATGTAGGATTACTAGGATCAATAAGGTTGAATCACGACGGGTTTAATCTGCTGAACCTGACGGTGTTAGCTAGTCAGCTGAGTAGCCTACTGCATGTCTGATGCTATAGCTAGTATAAATAAGGTTGCTTTTAATTATACCCCTGTAAAGGCTGTTGGATTACATATATGAATACAAATTATTCCACACAAAAAATATAAGCCAGAGCTTTCAAATGGTACACACAGACAGTGTCATTATTTTTTTCATAATGTAAGCTTCTGTCCAGCCCTTCCCCAAGTTGGCAGCAATTCGGCCCTGTGTGGGGAAACTCATTGACCTACATGCTATTCAATGTCTTGTCTGATTATTTTCGCTCTCCTGCTGGTGGTGGCTGCTGGTGCTCTAGCTGGTGGCGGTGGTTGCTGGTGGCGGTGGCTGGTGGCTTGAGCTGGCAAACACTGCTGTTGCAGGTTGTTGCTGCTAGAGGCGATTGCTGCTTGAGCTGGTTGCCGTGGTAAAGGATGGTGCTGTCGACTTCTGCAGCTAGTGGTGGCGGCTTGTGCTGGCGCGGCTGTTGGTGGTGGCGACTACTGGTGATGGCGGCGGCGACGGCTGCTGGCTGCGATTGTTGTCCTTCCTTTCGACCTGATGCACTTTGCTATCCTTAACCTCAGCCTGATGTATTTTGTTTGTTTATTAATAACTTCAAATATTCCTCCCTGTTCTTGTTTTTCAAATTAGATATACACGCACACCTGTTCACACATTTGTTGTTCTTCTTCCACACATGACTAGCTTTGTTTTATTTGATACCCCCTGGCTCTACTTTGCTTGTTCACACTTACTGTATGTTTGCTTCGTTGTTCTTAGTCATTCTTGTTCCCACTTGTTTTTGGTTCAACAAACCTGAGCCTGATATATGTGGAGAGTTTTTTTTTCTAACCACTCAGCATCTCAAACGCTCCAGCTTTACATGCGGCATCCTCCTTTGCAGCGTGCAGATGTTAGGCAGTGAAATCTGCATTTGCTGGAGGGTTTTAACCAGTGGTCCATTTTATTTGTATCACTATTTTAATTGTCTCCTTTCCTCACCGTATTCCTCTCGTTAACACAATATATATATATATATACACACACACACACACAATATTCATCCCTGTTCCTTTACTTTGTTATTGTTTAAGTTGGACACACACACACACACACACACACACACACACACACACACACACACACACACACACACACACACACACACACACACACACACACACACACACACACACACACACATTCTTGTTGTCTCATTCATTGTTTAATAAAAACAAATACTATTTCATTCATCCAAGCGTAATGATTTGTTATTCTTTAATACATTTGATACTTTGTGTATGGCTTAGTCATCATGGTTGTGTGGTCAGTTCCTGCCTCATCAGAAGAAGTTGTCATTGGAAACTAAATGCTAAATCGCTCTCTGACACGGGTGTCGTCGGAGATTGAATCGGAATTACAAGAAAAATCAAGGAGATCCAAAAGTCTAGTTGCGCAAAAATTAACTTCATGAATCGTCTTTGATTTCAGAACAGACCACCCTACCACTCCAATTGTAAAACTGAAATTTACAAATATGCAACAATAGTCAGGAAAGTAGGCTACTTGGGTAGCCTATGTGTTTTTATTTATTTATATTTACCAATATATTCAATATTGCAATCGCTTCTGTCAGTCCCATATAAGAACATGGCGCAGCGTGTTTGGAACTATAGAGGCAACATGAACGACGTGACCACCCCGCCGGCGAGATCACAGTGTCGCAACTCTTCTCTCTCTCTATGGCTCTTAGCTGACCGACAAACGCTGCTCGATTGCTCTGGTCTGTGAGATGCAGATGCGCTCTCTTGATACGGGCGCTCGCCTACAGCCTTCACGAAATTATACTTTACACTAAAATAGCACGTAGGCTCACATTATCCATGGACAAATCCTGCACAAAACGGTAATGTTACCTTGCATTAGCTTGTGTTTTGTTATAGGTGTGTGTCTGTGTGTGGTTTAGCATGTCTTATAATATGGCTCCGCAACGGTTGTTTTTCCGCATTTTGTTGTATTTAAAAGGAATTTGCTTATTGTTCAATCGCTTCAGATCTGTTAAAATAACACCGCTTATCAATTGATAGGCCTTGCTTCTGCAAGTGGTATAACAGATATTATAACCCTATTAATGCAGGTCAACTCCAATGGTGTGTTGTGGTGAATGATGTAGGTCAGTTCATATGCTGTGTCGTCAGTAGCCGAAGCTCTTATCTATAATTCACATATTGGATTTGCTATATCAGGTTATTAAGATGTGACCAGACCAGTTGACTGTAGCCCGGTGTTTCCGCTGTGGGGGTTCACCATCCAGATCTCGGACTGGAGCGTCACTCCTTCTTGGGGCGATTTTCTATGCAAGAACTACTACTGCTGGCTGCTGTATACGTCTAGACATAGGGTTTCAGATCGGTCTTGGTGTTTGGGGCCTTTAAAGAGAGCGAAGGGGGTGATTGTGCGCGGACACATTCATCTGCTAAGTGGCAGAGAAACCCCCCATTCACTCATAACATTTCCCGGAGTGCTGGCACCGTGGCATGGCCAATATGTTGAAAGAGCCATTGTGCAGCCTACGGTGCAGCTGGCGACACCTTGTGTTGTGATGGGTCTGCCCAGAGAAATGCATCAATTGCAGTGAATGAGCCGGCTAAACTCTATAGGGCACCCGGTTGTATTTTGTTTCTATTGCAATAATTGATTCTCCGATCAACTGTTCATTTCGTTTTTCCTATTGATATCTAGCTCTATTAAAGATCGTTTATTTTTTCTACACGTGAGGAATTTCCGGTACCATGCTTATATTTTCAATACCCGTGATCCATGTTATCGGTCCCGCCGTATTCCCCTCCCCAGGTCGGCCTATAATGCCCCGGCGTGAGGGGAGCGGCTAAGCAGGAGATGGGCTGCACTTCGGCCAAGCAGGTGTCGGCCGTGCCCAACGGTGAAGATGGCCGGAATAAAGCCCAGAGCAATGGGGAGATCCTCTCAGGTGAGTGGACCGGTGGAGACGGTTACCCCTGCCAGCTATCCGCCTTGGATACACATGGGTGCGGCAGATATGGCCAGAAATTTGTCTCCATCAAAATTATTTCACACCGTATCAGGTTCGAACCTTGTGAAAAGGTCAAGTTTGTATACTAGCTAATAATGTATGTAGTTGTGCAAACATCATGGCCAGATTCTAGTTACTAGCAAATCTACTTTGTTTAATTTCAACTTATGGCTGATTCATAATACTCACAAATTACATAAATATAATCAGATTTATTGATTATGCATGGCTGAGTAAGCCCTGAGAAATGAGTTAGTAGGGTTAGAGCTATGATATTGCCCTGCAATATTGCTCTACTCTCTCATTTCCCCTCCAAGTTAGTGGAAGAGAAAGCCTTGTAGAGAGAATGAGGAAGAGGAAAAAAATGGTTGTAAGCTGCCAACCGTTGTTGAAAGAGGATTTACTTTCTAAGCGTCATAATGCAAGCACATAATTACTTTGCCAAGTAGCGGGGGCAGCGGGGCCTCACTGAGCCGGATTCTGCTGATGATATGCGCTGATGAGGGGAGGGTTCCAGCTAGCCCACCGCTGATCAGTGGAGGGGTCCAGCTAGCCCACCGCTGATGGGTGGAGGGGTCCAGCTAGCCCACCGCTGATCAGTGGAGGGGTCCACAGCTAGCCCACCGCTGATGGGTCCACAGCTAGCCCACCGCTGATGGGTCCACAGCTAGCCCACCGCTGATGGGTCCACAGCTAGCCCACCCTGTGTGTTCCCCCAGCAAATGTCTTAGTCAAGGTGGTCGAGGAGCGGGGGCGGGTGGGGGGCATCAAGCTGGTCGAGGAGCAGGGGGGGGGGTGGGGGGCATCAAGCTGGTCGAGGAGCAGGGGGGGGTCCGCTGCCATTTAAATTCCATTCTTATCTTTATTCTTTGAAGCTGGTGGAAATATGTTTCCTTACCCTATGAGTTTTGTACTTTGTTACAAGTACTTTGGGCCCTATTGTTGTTATGGCGGCCCTCCTTAACCATACAGTGCCGCTGATGTCCAACTTGAACAGAGCCTCCACCGCCATGTCTTTTTCTCTCGCCCTTTTCTCAATGCTCCCTTCTTTTCTAACTCTCCTCTCTCCCTTTTCGTCCCTCGCCCCATTCTCTTTCACTCACCACTCCTGTTCTCTCAACCATCTGCGGCCCAGACGAGTACAGGATGAAAGGGGCCGAGCAAGAGAGGTATGCCGGCGGGGAGCAGGAGCGAGAGGACGGTCAGGAGGACTGCACGGTACGGTGTGGTCTTAACTGGTGTTTCAACTGCTTTACAAAGAACCGCCGTTTCCCTGTGTTTCGAAATGGTGTTGATTGTGCTTTTATTGTGTTGTTCGAATGTGCCCAGGAGAAAAGTGCCCTGCTGGGTAAAGGCCAGCACGCGGAGGATAATGGATCCAATGGAAAGATACTGTAAGTGCCTCTGACACCTGGGCGATGATGAGCTGCTCATGATTGATGCTATATCTCTTTGACTGACTTGCTGTTCCGATTCCTCGTAGAAGCATCCACTCCTCGGAGAGCCAGCAGGAATTCTTCCGTATGTTAGACGAGAAAATTGAAAAGGTAAAACTAAGAAAACCGTTAAAATGTCAGTCATTTCCAGCCCCCCTTTTATCTATTCCAAACGACATACAAGGCCTAGGATTAGTGTATTCCTTCACCCTTTAAAATAAAAAATGTCTTGTTTTGTTTTTCCCTACACAGGGGCAAGACTACTGCTCTGAAGGAGAAGACCTGACATAACACTGTGGTTTGCCGCTCTAGTGTCAAGAGGACCTTCTAGTCCTGCCAGTGGCATGGGGGTTGAACTGTCCCGACACCTTCCCATGTCCGCTGGCCCCTTGTAGGCGAGCCCACTGAGAACACATGGCTGACTGACTACAACTCAAGCACCTTCTCACCGTTTCTCTTCTACCTGCAACCCCTTGTTTGGAGGGGGGGGGTCGTTAGCACCTCAATATCTGCTTGGCTGTTCCCCTGGACTCCTGAAGCAGTGTTCTCCGATCACGAGCAGCTTTCGTCATCATGGTGATGAAGACTCTTTGCTAGAATATTTTAGAACGTCTTGCTGTGTCCTTCCCACCTCCTACCCTGAGAAGCGCACAAGGACACCTTTACTTTTACAATAAAAACCATGTCAATACGAGGAATAAGGCACGAAGCAACCTGGGAACGCATTCACCCCCCTCCAATATCGTTAGCGGACTTGATGAAGAGCACCCAAGACGCGAGGGCGCTGACATTATCGGTGTTAGCGTAAACCAACTTGCAGGAGATGTAAATGTCAATCCAGCAAAACTACAGAACGTAATGTCCCTAGCTGTCAAGATGATGTAATCTCTAAATGCAACCATGTATAAGAATAATAATCAATGGGTAGTGCACTTCTTGCATTCCAAACGTTTTTTTTTGCCAGCATTACCCTTCTATACAGTATGTCTTTTATACAGTATGTCAGCCATAAATGTACATACGTGTTCTCCCGTCCGTCTATTTATGTTGAGGTGTAGGGTATGTTTCAAATAAGTCTCAGGGTTCATTTGTACTTATTGTGGTCTCATGGAGTCAAGTCGTCGCCTCACTTTTACCACCATGAAAGGAGAAGACGCACTCACCTTTGCAGACACTACCAGTTGGCAGATAATGCCCCTTTCCAGTATCAGTTTGAATCGCAAATATACACATAAGTTGCATTTTCTTTCTCATTTCTGTATTTCTCTCACCAGAATAATGCCACAGTGAATGTTTTTGTAAGTATGTTTGATTTGTTTTTTGTTTTTTTTGTAAAAATAAAAGTGTTTTCCAAGGCCAATGACATTGGGATTCAGAATAGGAAATTAATTCACAACAAGACAACCAAGGCCATGTGCCTAAAACGATAATCGACTATATGATGTGCACATGAAGTGCCTTCAGTTTGTATCCTTAACAATAACATTCCAGTCCTCGTCACAGTTGGCCATACTTATGAACATCACCCATGGCTTTGTTTTCTCTTAAAATATAATTTCCAACATGATTTAAAGTAAACCATTAGGGTTCCCCTCACACAGGCTGCAATTTTCTGTCTCATTTTTACTTCACAAGGATGGATCATGGAAACATGGATCGCTACCATGGTTCCAAAACAGGATTGCAACAGTGCTTTACTTTCTGCTCTCTGATGGTCAATGTTGCTGGTGTCTTTTGCGGTGCTGCCGGCGACCGTGGTCCTGGATTTGGCCAGCGGGAGGGTCCGGCGTCACAAAGCCATCAGTCATCCTCTGGTAAACCAGGGTGGAGTCAGACGCGACCACACACAGCAACACAGGGAAGCCGCGGCCCAAGACGGTACGCACACTTAGGAAATACAAAAGATAAGGGGACAATTAATAGGGACAAAAAACATGAATCTGGATTTACAAAACAATACTACCTTGAGCACTTTTCTACGTCACCTTTTGTGGTTCAGATACTGGTGAACGGGAAGGGGTAGGATGCTCTGCATGGGGGCCCCCTCCTTCTCCCGTCCTTCCAACAACACCACCTGTAGCTCGGGACATTTAAGGCTAGAAACGTCCTTCCAGTGACGCACTAGAACGGCAGAATAAACCGATGTTTGAGATGGACAGGCATCGTTCATTTAAGACAGTTGTGAAGGACTTTGAGCAGGCTGGTCAGACTCACCCTCGGTTAGATCCATGTAAACAAGGAAAGCTGCGTGGACCTGAGCACCGTCCTCCACGTCCAAACTCTGCATCCGCAGATACTAATAAGGAGGGAAACTTCAAAACATTAGATATTTTATTTTTTTACTGTTAGTCAACAGTAATTTATATCCCAGATGTCATCATTTTCTGTTGCATTTACCATTGGGTGGTGAAGGATCCAGTTGTGAGGGAAAAGGTCATCAACATCATCAATGCATAACGTATCTGTTGATTCCGTCATCTCGGTGACTTCATTCATTAATTCATTCCTAAACACATCTTTATTACATAAACGCTTAGGACCGGGCCATGTGTCCACAAGTTCTGCTTCGAGCCATTTGTATTGGTTTGCCGATGCGCAACATGATAAAGTATCCGGGTGGAAACGTTTCCCCAAACGCTTGGACTTCGTTTAATAAAATGGTTTAATCCCCGCCGTTTATTTCCGTCAAAATATGTATCCATGGATTATGTTTATAAATATATTCAACCACAAAACGCTAAATATATGCTAAATATTTAGTTGAATAATAGTAACAACCCAACAGAGAGCTAAGGAAGAAAGTTAAATTAAACAACATCTAATTCAGAGGTCTCAATCTCACTTTTATACATTTATGAAGTTCAGAAGTTCAACGATAGATTGCGATACTATGATAGGCCGCGGCGTCGAACCTCCAGAAGGAGATGGACTGTCCACGGGTCGCCGGGTGGTTGTCGATGACCCTGGGTGGAGGTGGGGGCGGAGCGGGGGGAGAAAACGTTTGGGACGAGAAAACGTTTGGGACGAGAGAGATTGAACAGGCGGCTACCAGGGAGGGGAGCCCCAGAAAGGAGGTACAGTGGCGTCAAGTGGCCACTAGATGGGGGTGTTGGACCGCGTAGCAGGACGTGGCGTGATTACTTTTGACCTGCCAAAATAGGCCTTTAACTGTACGTCCACACCAGGAGCGACCATAGCGTCAAAGACGCTTTGGTCGCTCACAAAGTTTCGCTGCGAATTTTTCTGTTCGCTTTGGTCGCTCAAGTCGCTCATGACGTACAATTCAATTATGCAGACGCATTTAAAGGAGCCGTATGCGTTTAGTAGGCCCTACAGACAGCCAAATCAAATAGTGAACTCTCCCATACACCTTGGCCATATTGCCGAGACGGTTTTGCTTGTTCGATAAAGTGCTTCGACAACAAGTAGGACAGTGATTCCCCCCAATATACAAAAAATCCTAAAATGTAGGCTAATTACAACCGAGAACAAAAAACCCTGCGTGCTGTAGTAGTTAAAATATGTTTCACTGATCTGGATCTGCAAATCATGATCTGCACTCATTCGTCGCATTCAAAACAAATAGACATTAGCGCACATGGCTAATTTGCATACGTGCACAGGACTGGTTGGCTCCGCAAGGCAAATAATGGAACATATCTATCTATCTAGGCCTTTCTGTCTATCTATCTATCAACGCGTGTCTAGTTTTAATGTGATGTATTGTGTGTATGTCCAGTCAGACTTGTTCTGTGTGGTCTTGTAGGCTACTGTCCTGTGTGGGACGAACCACCTAAATGGATTCCCGACGAGTTGTGTCGTTTGGTATTAATAAAGACTTGACTATCTATCTATCTATCTAGACTATTTAATTAAAAATTATTCACCTCAGGCTCCGTGAATAGTGGGGAATAGAGGGATAAATGACAAGGGATATATCTCTTGTCTTTTATCCCTCTATTCCCCACTATTCACGGAGCCTGAGGTGTGAGCCTCGTCTTGTCGATTAGTTTGTTTATGTGACGATTTAAAAAACTTTTTTGGTTTTGTTTAAAGCATGCTACACGCGATTGGTTGGTTAGATTGGTGGCATGTAGAGCAAATTATAATGATTCCCGCTTAAATACGAACGTTCTAGATGTAGCCTATAAATACTCCCGCTTATCATCACTTGATATCCAAACCACTATGGCGTTTCGATCTCTGAACTGAAAAAGGGTGGGTTCGTACAACACCGGGTGCCCAGTTACAGCCGCGATTAATACTTCAGCCGACATTTTGTTCAGTGAGTGAATAAAGGTAGGTAGGAACCAAAGTGCCTGCCGATGTTCCCTGGGATCCACGCAAGCGAAGAGCGTCTACATTCCGATTGGCTGTCAGTGTTTGGTCGCTGAAGCGAATACTAGTCATTTGCATAAAGTTAAAAAGTTGTCAACTTCTTTTTGACGCTCTGGTCGCTCAACTTTGGCCGCTGGTAGCGTTGGTCGCTTTGGTCGCTCTTGCCCATAGAAAGTGAATGACTTCCGGCGATTTGGTCGCTCAATTCGCTTCTGGTGTGGACGGACAGTTAGGCCTACTATAAAATTCCTCTGTGTATTCTAGGAAATCTGTGAAAGGTTTGTAGGCTTAAATATATTTTACTTGAATTTGTATTGACTTTTTCCACTACATCTGAGGCCTGCATTTCTGTAATAACTGAAATTCCCAAGGAATATGATCAATAAAGTTTATCTACACATTAAGGCAAGTGAGGGCTCGGCCTTGGACAAATATGCAGCTGTAGCTCTGGTGCTACAGAGGATGCAAAATTCTTTACATACACCGCAACATCATTGCTCATAAACAAGCTGTTGAAATAGAAAAGCTCAAATACAAGGAATTTTTTCAGAATAAAGTTACAGAGTTAAGCTTGTTAAGGAGACATCTAGTTCGTTCAGGGAAGCATATACTGTTGCTAAAGAAAGGTTGTCTTACACAAAGTTGCATCCCATTATGAAACTTAATGAAATGAATGGAGCGGCCGTCGGAGTGGCTCACCGATCTGATCATTTATGTGCCCAGATTGCTGAGCACATTGCACAAGAGATGACAAAGAAATGTAACTCTAATGTCAAATCACTTGATTCCCTGATTAGAATTACACTGGACGAAAGCACAATTCATGGACGTGCTTAAGATGCAATTTCACTGGAAATGGGGATGTAGACAATGTGTTTTTCGAAATCGTTGAACTGGACCAGGGCACAACCTCAGAGTCGCTGTGTAGTGCACTGAAAAACAGACTTCAGGAAGCGGGAATGGAAGAAGAATTTCTTTGGAAAAACCTATTAAGCATAGCCACAGACGGAGCTTCTGGTCTAACCGGGAGGAATGACTCAAAGCTAGACTGAAAGAAGATTTCCCTCGGCTTCAGTTGCAGATCGCTTAGAATTAGCCGTAAACGACTCCTTAAAGGCGGTGGCTGACGGCAATCATTTAGAGTTTTGGGAGTCAAGCAGTTTCCGCACTGTCAAAGCTAAAGAAATTCCAGGTGTTAGCACATCACTTTAAGTCCGCAGGCGAAGACGTTTCCCGTCCTGGTGTGGAGAAGGCCAAGTACACCGGTTTACTTAAGCATCTGACTTCAACTGGATTTGTTGCAGATTTAGCGACAATGAAATTATCACGTAATTGTATTACGTGAGCTTCAAAGTCCCTCCTTGAAACTACAGAAAAGAGACGCATCCCTGCTCAAAGCCAGGAAGAAAGACCAAGGGGGGAAAACAGCCGAAAGCAAATGAAAGCATAAGCAGCGGCGACTTCAAAGGTGTTGATCCCACCAAAACTATACCTAAAATAAAAAAATCTCAGGTCTGCCAATGAATAATCGATAATCTGACCAGGCGTCTCCCTGATAGTGAGCTGGTAACAATATTGAAGCCTCTTGATCACCACTGGCCGAAAGAGAGAAACAAACTTTTTGAGAGAGTGAGGTGAGGAAGTTTGCTAAAGTTCTCGGGGAGTCCGTCACTGAAGCTGTCAGTGAGTTCAGAGACTGGAAGTTAGAAGGCAAGGAAAGGCAGGGAAAAAACGTATAGTGGCAAGCAACACTGTTCTCCCGACCTCCGCAGAGTGTGAGAGGGTTTTATCTTCACGTAAAGACACTGACTGTAAGAACAAGAACCGGTTTTGAGTCAGGAGCCTTAATGCCCTGTTGTTCGTGGACCTCAATGGACAAATTTGACCCTCTCCCGTTCATCCAATCTTGGCTAAAGAAAGGACACACACCGGCCTTCAACACTTTGGTCTACTCTGTCTTCGTAACGGTAAGATGATCGCATTTAAAATGTATCTATTGAATTTATTATTTATTTTTGAGAGCCCCACAAAGCTCAGATTATAACTCGAACATTGGATAGGTCTATATACAATTGAAACATTGTTGCTAATTGCCTGTGGGGGTGGTTCCCTTGGGGTTTCATATTTCAGAGACAAAACTAAATATTATAGTGAACTTTGTCCTTATAGATGTCATGGCCACTGTTGTGGTGCTGTGTATTCTCTCCCTGTGTTGGCCACACCCCCTGTCTGTCTCTGCTTTGCCTGCCACTCAACTGCTTGCACTTGGCCTGCATCAACTCATCAACTCCCCTTCAAATACACCTGGTTTCCCTGCAGTCATCGCCAGATCGTACTTCGAGATACCGTGGTAGTTACTCGTTTCTGGCTCCAGTGTATACTCTATCTAGTGTTTTCTCTTGATGAGTTCTCATGCCTCACATTTTTTTTCTCTTGCCTATAGTTTTTGGATCGTCACCTTCAGTCTTCACTCCCTCCAGCCTGATACGACCCACTCTCCAACCTACCTCCTGCCTCACTCCTGGTTTTACTCAATAAACCTGTTCACCGTCACTCCAACTCCTGTCCTGTCTCTATGTTCTCCGATAGCTGCTCAGCAGCTATCGCTCCCCTAACAGAACGATCTGGCCAACAATGGACCCAGCGGACATGGACTCCTTCCGCCAAGCTCTCTCCACTTAAGGCGCCCTGGTCGGGGAACACAGCCAAGCTCTCCGGGAAATGATGGCGGCTTTTAAGGACCTCTCTACCCGGGTCACGCAGATGAGCGCCCAACTGGACTTACTGGTCTCCCACACCACGACCTCCCCGCCGGCAACGGTACCACCCCCTGTTCCTTCCCTGGCTCAGCCGTCACAGGCCCGTGAGCCTTTCATTCCTGCTCCGGAGTGCTATGCTGGGGACATGGGGACATGTAGGGCGTTTTTGATCCAGTGTTCCTTAGTTTTTGATCAGCAACCTCTTATCTACCCAACCGATAGGTCAAGAATTGCTTTTGTTTTGGGTTTGCTTGAGGGTAATGCACTAGCGGGGGCGTCTGCATTGTGGGACAGTAGATCCCCAGTTCTGCTCTTGGGTCCAGCAGCTATCGCTCCCCTAACAATAGAAGTATTAAAATGCATTAAATATGAAGCAAAAAACATGTATTTAAAGATTCTAGACATTGAGTGGGGTCAATGATCTCGAGTATAAATAAAATAATAGAAAGAATTGACTCCAAGGATAGTAGGAGGGTTAGGGTTGGAGCCAATCGGAGGTTAGAAGGTTAATAGACGTGTCAACATGTCATTAATCAGTCGTTGTTGAGCAGGTTGGTTTACGACAAATTTTTGGATCCGAAAATGTATTAAGAAATTGTTCTTTACAAGTAAAAGGGAAATATCCTTGCGAAATATATATTTTCTCTTCCTCTTCCTTAATGTATGTAATTTGGTTACAGTAGTGATATTTTGGCCACGAATAAAAAAGTATGTACAATCGCACTTAGGCTAATTCATTTATTTTATTTTATTTCAACATTTACAAAAGAATAGGGCCTGTTGGGAAATCTGTTCGACCAATCAACGTGATGTTTCTGATCATAGGCTACGTTAATGCTAGGGTTGTCTTCTTGAGAGTGAGTGTCTCCAACTCTAACATATTGTTAAAAGCTAAGCCATACCATTGCAATGTTTAGCACCAATGTTAGCAATGTTCAGGAGTCCGACTTGGAGCCCACTGCCACCACCTCAGTGCCCTCTTGCTCCTGCTCCACTGAACCAGAAACGTCAACGGGTCAGCCCCGAGACCCCCCTCCATCCCAAAGGTTTGGAATGCAACGTGACCAGTGGTGCTATTGCTGCTAGTGTTCGGTCGACCGATAGGGGACTCTATGGTGCTCAGGAGGTCCCGGAAACTCCCGTGAGGAGCTATGTTGTAGCCACGGGTTCATACAAGCCCTGCGGACCACTCCCTAGAGACGCAAGGCAAGGAAACAGGTCTTTTTCTGAGCTGTATTATACAACTACAATGAGGGCAGGTATCAAACTTCCACGTTATTCGCCCATCTTGGACAGAGCATATTGTGAACCCTGCTGGTTGTTTGCAGACAGAAGTGCACCTTTTTACAATGATGCATGGGCCAGAGGTGTGCGAGACTGGAAACATTTGAGCGATATTATAGAGTCACACGCTCAATCTGATTTGCATGTTAACGCATGTAAATGCTATGATCAATGGAAGAGAAACGGGAGGATTGATCAACAAATGGAGAGGGAAGCAAGGAATGCTGCTAATTTCTGGAGGCAAGTCTTACACCGCATTGTTAATGTGACCATCACTCTGGCTACTTGCAACATGCCTTTCAAAGGGCATAGGGAGAGATACGGAGATCCAAATAATGGACATTTTCTGAGTCTAATAGAACTGTTGGCACTTTATGACCCAGTGTTAAAATAGCTAGTTGAGCGACCACAAGGGTCTGTTAAATATCTCAGTTCTACCATACAAAATGAGAAAATTCAATTAACAGCCAAACAAGTGCAGACCATTATAAAAAACGAAATTAAGAGTGCTCTGTTTTTTTCCATAAATATGGATACGACCCAGGATATTTCTAAGGAAGATCAATGTAGCCATGTATATAGATACGTCTTCATTGAGCGGAATGACGATATCGCTACAGATATTTTGATTAGTGAGGCCTTTTGGGGGTTTGAAGAAACCCTGGAAACCTCAGCTGGTGCATTGGAAACGAAAATACTCGACAACATTACAGGCAATGGGTTTGACCTGTCAAAGTGTCAAGGACGGGGATACGATGGCGCTGCTAATATGAGCGGTGTCTATTCGGGCGTCCAGGCACGTATAAAGTAGATGGAGCCACTTGCAAAATACGTGCATTGGGCCGCGCATAACCTCAATTTGGCACTAAATGACTCCGTTAAGGACAATACTGAAATGGGCAACTTTTACGACACAATCGAGGCAGAGAGGACAGAGAGGACTTCACCGAGGTCAAAAGGAGCGCTCAAGCCGTTGCGCAAAAGTGTTGAGTACGATGTGAGTTCACCCAAGTTCGAGCAAGGAGAGTGAGCCGGCGTTACGATGAGCTCTGCGAAGATGAGAGGCTCAGTTACCCTGAAAGTCACTTCAGGGTCAATGGATTTAATGCCAGCCTGGACATTATTATTGACCAGCTACTGCAGAGGTTTGTTTCCCTGCGTGAAACCAGTGCACTTTTCCAGGCTATCCAACCCTCAGAACTGAATAGTGCCCCCGATGATGCCCTGTATGAGCACGCACAGCGCCTTGCTGATCACTACAACAGAGACTTAAGCCCATGTTTCCCGAGCCAACTCATTGCCTTCAGAGCTTGTTTAAGGCTGAATGTGCAAAAGGACCATCAATTAAGGATATGGCTAAAATGAGCAAACAAATCTATTTTGGAGCAAATTCACTCCTACAAATATGTGTAGGCTTTGAAGAGCGTTTGTCTCTGTGTTGAGGTCATGTTTTCGGAGCTCTACGAGGTTGACGTCTTACACACACACACACACACACACACACACACACACACACACACACACACACACACACACACACACACACACACACATATTCTCGCCTTTCTCCTTTGTAAAGCGCGTTGTATTGCCTTTGGGCCGATATGAAGTTAACTGGGCCCATTCCTTGATTCGTTCTGCCGCGGCACTGTTCGTCCAATCCACTCGAATAGAGGTCCTGCATTGAGTTTAAATCCAACTCTTACGAATAAATTGTCCAGTTTTAAGTTTCACAGAAGATTTATACATTTCCAGGGCATGCAAGTTCACTCCCCGCCACTTTTTTTTTGAACATTTGAACAAAATATTTATGATCCCCAATGTTGACCTGAAGTTGCCGCCACTGATTGATAGACTGTTGGAATGGCGGTACTATAAGGTGTCGAAATGGGGGCATGTCGAAATGGCGGCATGTCGGAATGGCGGCATGTCGGACTGGCAGCATGTCTGAATGGCAGCATGTCTGAATGGCAGCATGTAACCGATAATTATACTGCATCCCTCCTGTGAACTTGGGTACAGAATAGACACAATTTATATATATATACATAACAACTGAGGACATATTTATATACTTAGCTTAACAACTCCCCAGAATGATAGTTGTACGGCACCCGTAAAGGGACATGAGAAAAAAAAAAGGACAGTGGATGGGAGGTGGGAGGAGAGTTTGTCTGTGCTCCTGGAGTTTCAGGGTGCTGCAATCCCAGACAAAGTAAGTATTGGATGCATGAGCTTTCCTGTAAGGGCATATGTCCCTCCACCGCTCCGTTGTTATAGATGCCAGCGGTATGGACATATAACAGCCGCTTGTAAAGGGAAACAGAAATGCCCAAAATGTGGAGGAGACCACCGATTTGAGGAATGCAGAGACAGTAATCAGGACAAATGTTGCAATTGCGGCGGGAAGCACAGGGTAACATATGGGGGGGGTGAAGTAAGGAAGAGGGCTGTGGAGATCCAGCAGGTAAAAACATCAAGTAACATAAGCTATTCTGAGGCTGTAAGGAAGGTGCAGGGACAAAGGGAAAGAGATGAGAGTAATGGCAGAGAGCGGCAGCAGGGGGCAAGAGTTGAGGTACGATCAAAATAAAATAGAACAACTGACGTTCTTATTGCATTATGTAATCAACTGCACGGATCAGGTCAAACAAAAAACCGAAAAAATTAGAATAATTGTCGTCGTCGTCGTGTAATTTCCTTTAGAATTATCACACAGGGATTGCTACATTCAGCAGCCAGTTCAGTGTCTCTCCGTCCAGCTGTACCAGGCCTCTACGGCCATGTGGGGCGCCAAAGCTCGTTGATGATGTGTTAGACCGTCTGGGTAGCCCCACATTGGCAGGTGTCTGAGGGGCTTGATCCTGTCATTTTCTGGAAGGACTGGGTTCTCCCCCAGCCTGTCCGGAGGCGATTGAGCCGAACCCATGCCTTCCGCGGGAGTGAATGTCCAGGTGGTGTTGTATGGAGTCAGTTTCCTGCCATAATTCAAACCTGAAAAAAAAAGTTTCAAAGGCTTGTAAGTCTGGGTTTGAAAACTCAACACCTTGTAAAAAAGGTTTTGCAACGCTGAAAAAAGAGATTATAACCTGAAAAAAACAAAAACTAAAATTCAAACATCTGTAAACATGATTTTGTGTTCTATTTTATCTTCTTCATCATTTTCACCAACACATTTTCAAAGTTCAAACAATTTCACCAGCGCATTTGCAGAGTTTCAAATCTGGCACTGTTCTAACAGTGTGTTTCATTGTTGCCCGGTTTTGAAACCTTGTAAATGGGATTCTGCAAACAGGTGTTCATACATTGAGAAATACGTTTTGAAAGGTTGAATATTTAGTTTAAAAAACTTGTAAAGGTGTACGTTTACGACATTGCAACATATTTTTTCAGAACTGACTTTTCAGCACTGACTTTTCAGAGATTTGACCACACAGGCGCAAGCTTTGAGTCACGTGAATATTGGCAGTGTTCTGACGCCACTCGTTTTGAAACTCCTGACAGTCGAATCTGAAAAAAAAAAAACGTTCCTGGGGGCGGGACCATTTAGCTCTAAACCTATTGGTTGCTCTCGGCTGACGTACATTCCAATCACATGTGCCGTTCACCGGGCTGTGCGTGATTGACAGTGCTCTGCCGATGACACGAATAACAAGCGACTTTCGCGGTTGATTTTGATTTCCATTTTCTGGAACCATGGCTGTTTCCCAAAGTGAAGGCTGCAGCCTTGCTAGGATGCGTCCTTGCTAGTCGCGTCCTATGGAGATGAGACTATGGTTCCAGAAAATGGAAATCAAAATCAACCGGAAATCAAAATCAATCATTCCAGTGCTTAATCTCTCTAGTTTTTACTTTCCCCCTCTTAAGCCCAGGTCTGTACACAGGGGTGAGATGGATAGCACGGTGATCTGAGGAACCAAGGGGGGGAGAGGGAGAGGGGAGGCCTTGTAAGCCTCCCTAATTGATACATAGCACATGTCCAAAGTCTTATTTTTTCCTAGTTGGGCATGTGACGTATTGATAGAGGTTGTGACTTTTACTCTGTTTGCAGTTGTTAAAATCTCCCATAAGGAGACACAGGGCTTCTGGGGAAAGAGATTGAAGTCTTTGGGCCCTATCTTGCATCCGGCGCAAGTGACTTAGTCACTGGCGCATGTGTCGTTGCTAGTTTACAACTGGCGCAGAGCGTTCTTTACCCACCACCGCCACTCGCCGGTAAATTAGGGATTGATCATGCGCCCCAAGGGGCGGTTCGGCGGAAGGAGGAGGCGTGTTCTGGCGCAAACGGTATTTTGCCGTTTCTGAATACCATTGCGCTACTGACCAGGAAATACCTGGTTTAAAGTCAGTGGCGCGTTGTTCAGATGCTATTTTAAGGGCGCATGGATGCATGCGCATGCGATGCATACTGATTGCTTGTGCACGTCGCGCATACACTTTGCCTCTCCCATCTACCTAGCCGCACATTCTTGGTAAATTATTTGGGAAAGAACAGCTGATGCAGCGGTAATAAGTTTTACTTTTAAATCAATGCATCTGCAAACACTGTACAGCAGTCACCTATTTTCTTGACAGAGACATCGTGTAGGCCTACATGCCCATAACTTTTAGGATTGATGAGTATTTGATCGTGAAAAACATTGTTTTACCGCGAGTGAGTGTTAAAAAGAATGAATGAATGCGGGCGCGCGTGTGTGCTCTGTTTAAACACACGCAAACTAAACACCAGTGGCGTAACAAGGCAACGACGGGCCCGTATGCACGATGTTCAAGGCGGGCCCCCCCCCCCCCGCCGGGGGGCTTCGTTACGATTGTTGACGGACGGACGGACAGGTTCGGAGCGATTGTTGACGGGGGGGGGTTCGGAGCGATTGTTGACGGGGGGGGGGGGGAGGGGGTATGGAGCGATTTTTTATTTTTTTTATTTTTTTTTGGCCCTGATTGGCCCGGGCCCGTACGCGCCCGCATACCCTGCTTACCGATAGTTACGCCACTGCTAAACACGTAACGCATAATACAATCAATGGCAATGTCTATTACCGCGGGGACACATGCATATTAGGATAGCATACAATACTGATAAGAAACAGTTTATAATGTATTGCGTATATCATTAAATAGAACCACAGTTACCGCATATCATATGTTATATCATAGACGTTTTCTTTGCCGAAATTTATTTGAGGACTCAGTATTTCTGAAGTTGTGGAAGAAAACCCCTTATTCCATGTGTGAATTAGGCCACATTATTTGGCAATAAACTGAGCCATTTGCAGTTTGAAATTCATGTGCATCTGTCTCATCGGAGACTGCAGACGCGCTGTCAAAATATCAACTCGTCCGATTCAAATGCGCTCATGGCTCTTAAAGGGGATGGGAGCTGGCACTCTCATTGGTTTGTTGGACGTTACGCCCAAACCACACCTACGGGTAACTAGGCTGCTTCAGACCAACCCTTTTGACACTTGCGCCGCGACGCAAGTGTCATTTATCCGCCTGTAAAATAGCGATAGCGCCATAGAACCGCCCACAAAGCTACTTGCGCTTTGCGCTTCCCACTTGCGTTTCAGACCGTTAAAACAGGGCCCTTTGAGTCACTAGTCAATAGTATCGGCAGCAGTTTGTGTGTTAGCCTTGGGCTGTATGTACACTACAGTCCCAAATATCTGGGGGAGTTCTCTTGGGAGATAGAACGGGCGAACAGAGATAGCAATTCGATGTCAGCTGTGCATATTGATTCCCTGACGGTGATGTTGCTGCACCGCCGCTAGTAAATGTGTACGCACACACCACCACTCTGAGATTTCCCCGTAGATTCGGCGTCCCTGTCAAGCCTGATAGGCGCCCCCTCGATAAATCCGCATCAGAGTCTCTGGACGACAGCCACGTCTCATGAAGGCCATAATACAGGCGTTCCTGTATTCATGTAAATAGTTCGAATTTGCTTGTAGTTCATCGGTCTTGTTTCTGAGCGACTGGACGTTTGTGAGTCTGATGGATGGGAGCGGAATACGGTGCAATCTTTGGCATTTTAACCTGAGTCGGACGCCACCACTCCTTCCCCGTTTCCTCTCCTTGCAAACGTTTTTACGATCATTTCCAGGAGACCTGTGCCTGAAGATCTCGGCTAGAATGTCTTCAGTTACAAGCGGGTCCAAGTATAAATTCCCCATGCTCGGATTGTCCCATCGCATTAAACATTCCCGGGAGTATGTCCTTACCGGCTCATGTTGCTGGTTACGTTCGCCTTGGACATAATAAATCCATAAGATGACAGCGTAAAGTATCTCCATGGCGACTGCTTGAATAAACAATCGTATTTAGTCCATTTCCACCAACGATTGAATAAAAACAGGGAACTTTCAGTACATCTAACAAACAAAACAAAAACAAAACGCGGACAAACAAACACCTGCCGCCGGTCGCTACAGAATGAGTAGCGCCCACTTAGTACAGAAAACTCTTGGGGTCCCCCAGGGATCCATTCTCGGGCCTCTCCTGTTCACCCTTTATATCAATGACCTAGTTTATGTCTCTGATGCCTTTCATAAGGTGTTATTTGTAGATGATACCAACTTGATCCTGTCTCACAAAAATATTCTTGTCTTGCAGGAAACTGCAAACAAGGAACTGTTGAAAGTGGACACTTGGTTTAAGTGCAACAAATTATCAATAAATATCAATAAAACAAACGTTATATTTTGTTCCACAAAGAATACAAGTAATGTGGAAAACCCGAAGTCTTTGGGTGCAGAAATGGATGAATTTATCAATTTCAAAAGACACATTGATCAATTATTAAATTAACGTTCCAAATATGTTGGACTATTTTTCAAAATAAGACATTTCCTCCCACTTTCAGCGCTGACTTAGCGCTGAAACAGACTTAACAATGAAAACTATTAAAAACTTTTGCAACGGACTGCTGTTGATAAATTATCACCTACTTTAAAATTGGTTATTTTGGGGTGCTTTTGCTTACTGGAGTTTGTTAATTTGTTTATATGTTGCAACAGTTTTGAACTCCTACCATTGGCCTCTTCAATCAGTTTTGAGAAGTAATTGGTCTTGGCCTTTCGTAATTCAGACACTACTTTGTTCCTCAAGCCTGTAAAAATAAGGTGGTCTGTATTGTATTTTGCTATTAAAGACCTTTTAAGACCTTTTTTTTATCTGAAGGATATCAATATAATTCTGGCAAACAGATTGTTGGAATTGTACTTCCGTTGCAGTAGGGGACAGTATGTCAGTCTATCTAGGCTTGGCCAGGAAATGTTCCCCCATGTAAGTGGTATGGCCTAACGGGCCTTGATTGGTCCCCCTGGGACTAATTCCTTTGCTTATATAGAGTGGCGAAGTCACGCCTCTTCCGGTAGGGCTCATGGGACCTATGAGATCGAAAAATATGAATGGGTGTCAATGGAGAGAAAATAATTATTTTCTGGTCCCGGTCTTTATATGCCCTGGATTACACATATGTTGTTTGTGGATTTAAAGGATAATTTTTCATGCAAAGAGTTCGACCGTTTATTGTGCAATTGTTCAGATAAAGGCTGTAGAGAAAACACAACGAGAAAGACTACACGGCTCGTATGTGACGTCACGCTCCCTGCGTGGAGAAGACCGACAATCTTCCCATCGGCATAACTGAAACTCTGCACGTGCCCCGATTTATAATGGTTTTCACCTCTTTCGATGCTTTTATCCTCCCCTTGGAAAAAGCGGTGAAGTGGGGCAGAGAGATCGCCATCTCTGTGCCGAGTTCCAAGGGCGGGTGTGGTGACGTATATCATATGCGTCGAGAGCAGCGAAGAGCTGTAGTTCACAAAGCGGCCTCACGTAAAACCTAAAATTATCAAACTTCTTCACGAACATTTTTAGTTTTCTTTGCATGAAAAATTATCCTTTAAATCCACAAACAACATATGTGTAATCCAGGGCATATAAAGACCGGGACCAGAAAATAATTATTTTCTCTCCATTGACACCCATTCATATTTTTCGATCTCATAGGTCCCATGAGCCCTACCGGAAGGGGCGTGACTTCGCCACTCTATAAGGGGTGTCTCATTCTGTGTTGGTAAGTGAGGGTAGGTGCTGGCTTGATGTGAGGCCAGTACTAGTAACGCTATGCTAGATTCATGCTAGGCTATGCTAGGTTAAATTACAGTGATGGGCAGATAAAGTTTCATTAGGCTATGAAGCTTTCCAGCCAAGTGCTTTGCAAAAAGGTTAATTTCTCGAGGCTTCATGTGCATACAAACCATCCTCCTGGTCAAAAAGTGCTACAGGACTAATTCATGCTATGAATGGGAATTACATTCACCTTCATATGTATGGCATTTATGGATCATGTATTGATTAAAATAAATACAATGTCTATTTGCATGTGTCTTCATAAATAAGTGGAATACTGCTTATTTAAGAACAATATTTGTTGAATGTGCTTGGATTTAGCCGATTCCTCTTCTTCAAAATTACTTTTCCAGCTTTGGAGAAAACTCACAGGGAATAGATGAGACTGGGGCGCACAAGTACCTAATTGCAAGCTTATATAGGTTGGGGCAGAGCCATAGAGAGAAGAGTTGCGACACTCTCTGATCTCGCCGGCAGGGTGGTCACATGGTTCATGTAAACCTGTATAGTCCCAAAAGGGGCGCTGCCATGTTCTTCTATGGGACTGACCGCAGGGATTACAATATTGAATGGTAAATATAAATTAAAAAAACACATACGCAAGTCCTTTTCCGACTATTGTTGCATATTTGTAAATGTCCGTTTTACATTTGGAGTGGTAGGGTGACAACTGAAAGCTACGTGGATACGTTTTTAAGCATGAGGGAAAGCTTCACGTTCGCGTTAGCATGGGTAGCACTAGGCTACTGACTTTAGTGGCTTAACCTTAACTTTTACCTTACATCTGTTCTAAAATCAAATACAATTCAAGATGTTAATTTTTGCGCAACTGGACTATTGGACTTCCTTGATTTTGCTTGTAGCCTAATTCCGATTCACTTATCCGTGGTCAGAGCGATTGAGAAAGCAGAGTAGCAACAGTCCATTTAGCATTTAGTTTCCAGGCAACTTCTGATGAGGTAGGAGCCAACACTTCTTCTGATGAGGTAGGAGCTGACCACACAACCATGATACTTTTAAGACTAAGCCATACACAAAGTATCAAATATATTCAAGAATAACAAATCATTACATTAAACAATGGGTGAGACAACAAGGATGTGTGTATCCAACTTGAAAAACAAGAACAAAGTGAAGGAACAGGGATGAATATTGTGTGTTTATATGTATGTGTTAACAAGACCGTGAGGGCAGGAGAGAATTAAAAAAACAATACAAATAAAATGGACCACTGGTTATGAAAACCTCCAGCAAATGCAGATTCCACTGCCTAACATCTGCACGCTGCAAAGGAGGATGCACCATGTAAAGCTGGACCCAGTGTTGGAGATGCTGAGTGTTTAGAAAAAAATCCTCTCCACATATATCAGGCTGAGGTTTGTGGAACCAAAAACAAGTATGACTAAGAACAACGAAGCAAACATAGTTAGTGTGAACAAGAACAGCAAAGTAGAGCCAGGGGGTATCAATAAATAAAACAAAGTTAGTTATATGTGGAACAAGAACAACAAATGTGTAAACAGGTGTGCGTGTATATCTAACTTGTAAAACAAGAACAAGGTGAAGGAACAGGGAGGAAAATTGTAAGTTATTAATAAACAAAGAAATTACTCCACATACATCAGGCTCAGGTTAAGGATAGCAAAGTGCATCAGGTCGTAAGGAAGGACAACAATCGCAGCCGTCGTCACCACCACCACCACCACCAACACCAGCCACCAGCAGTTGCCACCACCAACAGCCGTCGCCAGCACAAGCCACCACCACTAGCAGCAGAAGTAGACACCACCATCCTTCGCCACCACCAGCCAGCTCAAGCAGCCATCGCCTCAAGCAGCAGTGTTTGCCAGCACCAGCCACCAGCAGCAGCAGCCACCGCCATCAGCATCCACCATCAGCCGCATCCACCATCAGCAGCAGCAGCCGCCGCCACAAGCACCAGCAGCCACCACCTGCAGGAGAGTGACGTACAGGCTATTCCAGACAAGACCTTGAAAAGCCTGTAGGTCGCTCCCGTCCTCAATTAAACGTGTGATTGTCCATGTCGGAACATACGACACTGCTCGTGAGCAGTCTGAGCTCATCAAAAACGATTTTAACAATCTCTTTCATTTTTTAAGTTCCTGTGACAAGAGTGTCTACTTTTCTGGTCCCATCCCCTCTCTAGGCCGTGGAGGGGGGCGTTTTAGCAGACTTCTCAGCCTCCACACCTGGCTCCAGTCCACCTGCACAGCTCTAAAATGTGGTTTCATTAATAATTTATTTTGGGACCGTTCACATTTATTCAGGCCAGACGGTATTTTTCACCCTAACTGGTGGGGTAACAAAATGCTAACGGCTAACCTACAGCACTGTTCAATCAACCTCACATGCATGACTGTTTATCCCCTTCTCCCCGAAACATCCGCCCACTGAGATCACTGTTCCCCCCGTCAGTTCTCCCTGCCGGTCACATCTGTCGCTGACACTCGTACCGGAAAGCCTCCCTATACAATCCATCATTATACAGGCGGATCCGGATCTTTCTCGCACCGTTTCCATTAGTAAAAGGGTTCCTGTAACAATTAGATGCCTACCGGCCAAACTCAACTCATCTAAACACAGAAATATTAATAACTTAACAATGATCCGGACCATAACTCCAGTAAAGGTTTTAGCCCAGTATAGACCTTTTAAGATGGCTCTTTTAAATGTAAGATCTATCTCTAATAAAACTTTTATTTTAAATGATTTTATTTTTTCTGCGTAGTTGGATTTCATGTTTTTAACAGAATCCTGGTTACAGCCTGGTGATCACTGCAAGCTCGTTGAACTGTGTCCCTCAGACTTTGACTGTATTAGCCAGCCTAGGGTTTGTGGCCGTGGTGACAGTCTATAAAAAACAACATATGCATTCAAATTCCTTGGAATGATTTTTCCTCTTTTGAGGTGCTGTTGCTTAAACTAGGTGGCCCGAACCAGGTCATTTTTGCAACAATCCACCGTCCCCCTAAACCAGCTGGCCCATTTCTATCAGAACTCTCTGAATTTTTATCTAGTCTTGTTTTAAACCATGATATAATTGTGCTTTGTGGGGATTTTAATATCCATGTTGATGACCTGTCTAATACCCTTGCTACTGATTTTTTAAACATCACTAAGTCTCTTAATTTTCAACATGTTTCTGGTAAGACCCATAAGCATGGCCATACTCTGGACCTCATTTTTAGCCTGGGCTTGAGGATACCATGTGTTAAGGTCATGGACATGTGTGTATCTGATCACCTTTGTATTGTTTATTCCCGTGAACTACAGGCTGCTTGCACTACCTCACCTTGCACAAAGTACACCCGCGTTTTCAATGAGCACAGTGCCAGTAAATTCTGAGAGTTTAATGAGCAGTGTTTTCCGTCCTGATACAAGTCCCTGATACAAATGACTTTTTGAATTCATTTAACCAGCTTTGCTCCTCAACCCTGGATGTCATTGCCCCTGTTTAGCCAAGATCTAACATAAAAAATAAGGAAACAGCCTTGGTTCAATGAGAGTTGTCGGGCCTGCAAAAGGAATTGCAAAAAAAGCTGAACGCCAGTGGAAGTAATTAGGCCTCCAGGTTCACTTTCTGGCTATGAAAGAGCATTTGCTCTCATATAACAGTATGGTTAAGAATGCAAGGACATAGATATTTTTCTAATCTTATATCTGCCAATAAACACAATGCCAGGTTTTTATTTAAGACGGTCGACCAACTCGTAAATCCAGTCCCTCCTGGTGCCCCTGCTGAATCTGTTGCAAATTGTGAGAAGTTCCTCTTACACTTTGTGGGGAAAGTGGAAAATATTAGACTTAATATCAGAACAAACCCCATCAGCCCACCCTACCGGTACACTCTCAGTATTTTCACTCTTATTTCCCTGCCTGAACTCCTGAAAATAATTTCTAATATGAGAGTATCTTCCAGCCCACTAGATATTATTCCCACCAAGTTTTTTTTCACCAAGCACTGTCCATCATTGTAATAAACCCAACTAAACTTCCAGAGAGAGGGAGAGGGGGGGAGGGGGAGGGAGAGGGAGATTTTTGCAAAAACTTTATTTTCAGTTTCTTTCAACAAAATAAATTTGTCATTTTATACAAACAATCTTTGGTTTAGACAGGAAAAAAAATAATAAATAAAATGCACATTAAAAGAGAGCTTTCCCTCGTGTATCGAACACACAGCTGTGGTGAAGCACCAAACATCTGTAAAATCCTTCATCGTGTTCATTAGCTCATGATACCTGTGATCTATCTTTATCCTGGCCTTGACCAGCACGCAAAACATCTCCCTTAGCCCAAGGCCTGCCTCCCCCTCTACTTGGTTTTTCCTGGTTTTGTAGATTGCCATTTTCGCTTGACCCACCACATAATTTAGCAGACACCATTTCTTTGAATCTTTTTTGTCATAACCAGCACCACCAATAAAACCAGCCTCCGACCACACCTCTCCACACATTAAAAACACAGTTTTTAAAACGTGGAATAAAACACTCAGTCTGTGTCACTCAAGATAGCAGTGAACCAGGGTTTCGGGTTGGTCACAGAAGGGACAAGTCTCTGACACAGTGGGGTTGATTTTGGAAATGAAAAAATTGACAGCCAGCGCCCCCTGCAGGATCCTCCATTGCAGGTCTCCTGTCCTTTTGTTTAGTGGAGGCTTGTAGAGAAGCCTCCACACTGGCGCCCGGCCCTGCAGCCTCTGTTTCCACACTGTGTCTCTGTTGGTGCTCAGATTTTCTTTGTGTACAGCCACCACACAGTACTTGTATAAGGTTTTCCCCGGAAGCATTTGTATATCCAACATGGACTTAGAAATGCCCATTGGTTTGTCCAGCCCGCTCTGGTCCACGGACAGACTGAGTTCCGGGAACGGATCTCCCTCGTCCGGTACCTCCGCCCCGCTGCTGTACTCCCTCAGCATCTCATGCTCCTCTGCGCTCAGCCTGTTACTCCACTGGTTCAGGATGTGTCTGGTGTGCCGGCTGGACCTCAGGCCCAGGAGAGAGGCCACAGCCTGCGTGTTGTGTAGCCCGGGCCCTGCCACGTCCACCACCTGCCTCAGCCTGAGCGTCCCCGTGGAGCGAAGGCGCTGGGGGAGGCCAGGGCTGCTGTCGTCTTGTATGTCCAGCCGGCCCCGCACACCAGGGGCTCCTCCAGGAGCCAGAAAAGAGAGGCTGCAGGCCCCAGTCGGTTCCATTTAAAAAGTGTCCACGCTTTAAAAACACCATGATAAAAAGGAGGCAAGTTACACACACGATAAAAATCACAATTCAATAAAAACAAAGACTTGTCTAAAACGAGGCCTGCTATCCTCCTTAAAATGATGCCTGTTACCTGCCTCCAGACAACATCATCATGGCTGGAAAGGTAACGCTGTACAAACTGCAGCCGAAAAGCTGCTGCCCTTCTCCCCAGGTGTACTAAGCCCTGCCCCCCCTCTTCTTTTGGCAGGTATAGTACACTCTGGGGAACCCAATGCAATTTATCCCAGTAAAAGTTTAAGAGGACTGTTTGAATTTTTTGCAGCAGCCCAGCAGGGGGTTCTCGGCACTTGAGCCTGTGCCACAGGGTGGACGCTACCAGGTTGTTGATGATAAAGGCTCGATTCCACCGAAGGCGTACGCGCCGCGGCACGGCTGCGCTGCGGTCACCGCTGCTGATCGCTTCCACTCTAATCAATGAGACCATTTCCACCGGGCGCGCCGCAGAACGTTTCAGCAGCGTCCCAGGAGCTTTCCGTCGCACTTCTATTTTTGCCGCGAGCCGCTGCTAAACCGCGTCAATTTCCACAGAGCAGATCGAGCCGGGCAGGAAGTGAAAAGTAAAAGCCAAGAGCATCCTGTCAATTTAATAAAATAAAACACAAATACTCGTGTAGCCTATCACAACTTCACATCAACATTAAATCATGGCCGGTGGCACCAGGTCAGCTGCCAATCAATCAGAGGGTCGGCAACATGGACGACGAGAGACTGATTGTCGAAGTGGAGAAACATAAAATCATTTACGAAACCAATCATCCTTTTTATAAGGACAATGGCAGAAAGGACAAAGCCTGGCATTTAATTGCAGCCGTTTTGGGAGTGGATGGTGAGTACAAAGTACTTAAAAGATTATAAAAATGTGATTTTAAATGAACTGTACATAATCTACCTTTGAGTATCTGTAAAATATGTCCTGATCAGTGCAAAGTTACAGAACATTTTTAATTACTTTAAGTATTAGTTTTCTTTAGAAGTACCTGACTGAATAACTTTTAAACTTTTGTACTTTCTGGAAAAAGGATACATATGGTATTAGATAGATAGATAGATAGATAGATAAATACTTTAATAATCCCAGAGGGAAATTATTTTTGTCACGAACTCCAGATATACATACACAAATACACAAATAAATAAATAAATAAATATTAAGAATAAAATATAACATATATATATCCATATATATCCATACACACACACATATATATATATATACATACATATACACATACATATATACACATACATATATATATACATATATATATATATATACACATACATACACACATATATATACACATACATACAACACAAATACACATACATGCACAAAAGATAAAACCTAAGAAAAACAAAAATATACAAATACAATTTTTTTAAGGACAATATAAATATATATACAACACCATATATACACATACATATATATACATACATATACATATACATATATATACATACATACATACATATATACACATATATACATACATACATACATATACACATACATACATATACACATATATATACATATACATATATATACATACATACATACATACATGCATACATACACAAAAGACAGCACTGTACAAAAAGAATTGTACAGTATTGTGCAAAAGGTGCAAGAATTATAGTCCTTGTTTGAGGTCAGAGATTACAGAGAGGGACGGTGTCTGACATTCTAAGGGAGGCGTTGTACATTTTTATGGCCACAGGCAGGAAAGATTTCCTGTGGCGCTCTGTGGTGCATCTGGGTGAGAGGAATCTCCTGCTGAAGGTGCTCCTCTGCAGGGCCAGTGTGTCATAGAGAGGGTGTGAGACATTGTCCAAGATGGACTGAAACCTGGACAGCATCCTCCTCTCTGCCACGGTCGTCAGGGTGTCCAGTTCCTCCCCCACAACATCACCGGCCCTCCTAATCAGTCTTTCAAGTCTGTTGGTGTCTGCAACCCTCATCCCACTGCCCCAGCATGTGACAGCGAAGAAGATTGCACTGGCTACAACAGACTCGTAAAACATCCTCAGCATCGTCCGGCAGATGTTAAAGGACCTCAGCCTCCTGAGGCAAAAGAGTCGGCTTTGGCCTTTTTTGTAGACAGCCTCTGCATTTCTAGACCAGTCCAACTTGTTATTAAAGTACACCCCCAGGTACTTGTACTCCTCAACAGTGTCCACTGGGACCCCCTGTATGGAAACAGGGGTCACAGCTGCTGTTTTCTCCCTCCTCAGATCCACAATGAGCTCCTTCGTCTTTGTCACGTTGAGTTGCAGGTGATTCAGCTCACTCCAAGTGACAAAGTTGTCCACAACAGTCCTGTATTCACGGTCATCCCCCTTTTCAATGCAGCCAACTATTGCTGAGTCATCAGAAAACTTCTGAAGGTGGCAGGACTCAGTGCAATAGATAAAGTCTGAGGTGAAAAGGGTGAAGAGGAAGGGAGAGAGGACAGTCCCCTGTGGGGCCCCAGTGTTGCTGACCACCTTGTCAGACACACAGTTCTGTAGGCGTACGTACTGTGGTCTGCCCGTCAGGTAATCAACAATCCAGGACACGATGGGGGCCTCCACCTCCATCGCAGTCATCTTCTCACCCAGTAGAGCCGGACGGATGGTGTTGAAGGCACTGGAGAAATCAAAGAACATGACTCTCACAGTGCTTGCCGGCTTGTCCAGATGAGAGTAGACTCTGTTCAGCAGGTAGATGATGCCGTCCTCAACTCCCAGGCGGGGCTGGTAGGCGAACTGTAGTGGATCAGTGAAGGGCCTGACCATAGGCCTTAGCTGCTCCAGGATGAGCCTCTCCAGGGTCTTCATGACATAGGACGTCAGGGCCACCGGTCTGTAGTCCTGAGGGCCGTTGGGACGCGGCTTCTTAGGTACAGGAACGAGGCAGGACGTCTTCCACAGCACGGGGACCCTCTGGAGGTGCAGGCTCAGGCTGAAGACCAGACTCAGTACTCCACACAGCTGATGGGCACAGGCTTTAAGCACCCTGGGCAACACACCATCGGGGCCTGCAGCTTTGCCGGAGTGGAGTCTTGTTAGCTGTCTTCTCACCAGGTCAGGCGTGAAGGACACTGTAGAGGTGACAGTTGGGGGAGGGGTGAGGTCCTCAGGTTGTAGAGGACATGATGCAGAGCAGGGAGGAGGGGTGGAGTAGGTAGGAGTGAATTGAGGTGTCAAGGGGCAGACAAGAGGTCTGTAAGGAGAAGGAGTAGGGGGAGGTGGAGTGGCAGTAGGTGTTTGGCAGCAAGCAGAAGAGTCTTGTGGGGGAGGGGCCGCTGTATCAAACCTATTGAAAAATAGGTTCAGTTCATTGGCCCGGTCCACACAGCCCTCCAACCCCATGCCACCAGTCTTCTGGAACCCAGTGATGTTTCTCATACCACTCCACACATCCCTCATGTTGTTTTGCTGGAGTTTATTCTCCAGCTTTCTCCTGTATCTGCCTTTTGCCTCCTTGATTGCAAGTTTGAGTACCACCTGTACTCTCCTCACCTCATCACGGTTGCCATCTCTGAACGCCCTCTTCTTTTCATTCAGGATGGCCTTAATGTCCTTTGTGATCCACGGCTTATTGTTGGCATAACAGGTAACAGTCCGAGCAGGGACATTGCAGTCCACACAGAAGTTGATATAGTCCGTGATGCACTCTGTAAGCCCATCAATGTCCTCCCCGTGGGGCTCACAGAGTGCAGGCCAGTCAGTCACCTCAAAGCAGCCCTGCAGTGCCTCATAAGCCTCCCCCGACCACCTCCTCACAGTCCTTGTGGTCGTAGGCTTCCTCTTCACCAGCGGCACATAGCAGGGTTTGAGGTGAACCAGGTTATGATCTGACCTGCCCAGAGGGGGGAGAGAAGAGGAGATGTATGCATCCTTAATGTTAGCATACATCAGGTCCAGGGTCCTCTCCTCTCTGGTAGGACAGCTCACATATTGCTTGAAGGTTGGCAGAACTCTATCCAAGGTGACGTGGTTAAAGTCTCCCGAAATGATGATGAGGGCACTGGGGTGTTGAGTCTGGAGTTTGGAGATGGTGGTGTGGACGATGCTGCTGGCAGATGTTGGGTTTGCAGAGGGAGGGATGTACAGTACAACAATGATAACATGCGGGATCTCTCTAGGCAGATGGTATGGACGAAGTCCAACGGCGAGCAGTTCAGCATCCGGGCTACAGAGCTGTTCTTTAATGGTGATGTGACCAGGATTGCACCAACTGCTGTTTACAAAAACGGCAACCCCCCCTCCATTCCGCTTACCGCTCTCAATACAATCCCGGTCAGCTCGGATGGTGTGGAAGCCATCCACAGAGACTATATGGTCCGTAATGTCCCTGTGCAGCCATGTCTCAGTAAAACACATCAGGCTGCACTCCCGGTACTCCCGGTGACTCCGCGTCAGCGCTGTCAGCTCGTCCATTTTGTTGCTAAGAGACCGCACATTTCCCATAACAACCGAGGGGAGACACGGCTTAAATCTTCTCCTATCCATAAGCCCTTCCCGTCTCGACCCTCCTCTCATCCCACGACATTGTTTCCCTCCTCTGCATCCCCGGTGAGCTTTCCTCCAGAGTTCAGGTGGGATATCAGCTGGTCTGTCCACTATGCCGGTCGGCATTAGCGCAAACAGCTGTTCCCCGGAGTAAACAAAGGCAGCTTGTTGCTGCGGCATAAAAAACAATCACTAAAAAAGCACTAAAACCCTCAAAAGCAGCCTCGTTAGAGAGGGTAGGACTTCACCGGGTTAGAAGTGAAACAAACTAGAACGAACAAAAGTATTAAAAGTTAAGAAAGTTAAAAAAAAGCGAACTCAAAGGCTGGAGCAACGTAACCGGCAGCCTGCAGCTTTCGCGCACGCGCACGAATTAAAGGTGTATACAAATATGAAATACTATTATAACTAACTATTGAAAATGTAACTACCCAGTGTTAAATACTGTTGATGAAGTGTGTAAACTTTCAGTCTCACCTCTCTGTATTTTGCTGGGAGTTAATTGTATCTAGTTCACACTTTTACCCTTTTGTTATGGAGATGAAAAGAATACACACACTAAACAGTAGATACATTTTCAAATGTTTTATTTACAATGAATGATGACATTTTTAGAATACATCAAAGATTATCTCATCTGTAATGAGCATGATAAAAAAACCTCTATTTACAAATATAGACATTTTCCACACTTTTGGCAAAACTTTCAAACCATCCTGTCCTGCCAAGACACACTGCCTTGTGGGGAGTTGAAATAGGTGTAGAAGATCTCCCTCACATTACAGGCCTCTCTCTCGAGGCTCTGTTTCCTCCCATGTGGCGTACTGATGGCAGGTTTCTCCCCTGTTGCTCTGCCTCCTCCAGCAACCTCACATTCTCTCTCGGGAAAAGCAGGAAGTTATGGAGAATGCATGCAGCGAAAACAAGGGTGTCCACATTTTGTGGGTGCAGGTTGATCCTGCGATGCAAGATTCTCCACCTGGAGGACAGAATGCCAAAAGCATTCTCAACCACCATCCTTGCCCTTGGAAAGTCTGTAGTTAAATATCCTCTTTTGGTGAGTGAGGTTCTGTCCGGGGTATGGTCTCATTAGGTATGGCTTCAGTGGGAAGGCTGCATCACCCACCATGACATGTGGCACATCACCCAAGTGAGCAGCGCCAGGCAGAGTTACTGGGTACTGGGTACTGGGTGGGACATGAAACGTTTTGGTCTCCATTCCTGTTCCGAGAGCTGACCCAGCATATACGCCGCCATCACTGGTCCTTCCGAAGTCCCCCACTTGAATGACCCTGAACCTGTAGTTCGAGTCCACAAGTGCCAAAAGCACTATCGAGAAAGTTTTCTTGTAATTAAAATACTGACTCCCACTCAGTGCTGGGGCTTGGATGGTCACATGCTTCCCATCTATTGCTCCCAGGCAGTTTGGAAAATTCCACTTCTCCCAGAAGCCTTGAGACACTTCCTCCCATGTCTCTTGTGTTGGCCTGGGTAGGAACCTCTCCATCATCGTTTTTTCGATGGCAGCACACACCATGTGGACTGAGTTCCTGACTGTAGTGTGCCCCAGGCGGTAGCTATATGCCAGACTCACTAGTGGATCTCCAGAAGCCATGTACCTGTGAGGGAAGAAGCAAATAAATATAAGTTATATGTGAACATTTTTCATTCACCTGTGTCTCTCCTTTGTTTCAGCTGACATGTGTAAAGCAAGATGGAAGGCTTTAAGGGACGCATTCGTAAAAAACAGGAAAAAAGGCATTCCAAGTGGATCGGCAGGTGGCACACAGAAGGACTGGAAATATGCAGAGATCATGTCCTTCGTTTTGCCCCATCTACAACCAAGAAGGTCTGTATAAATTACTTAAACATAAACAAAAATACATTTCATGAAGTAGTTGAAGCCTCAAACAACAGTTATATATAACTCAATAACAGTATTTGTGTTGCAAAAAATTTATCTTTAAAGTGCGCTATTAAAGTGGTGAGAACTTGTATGTAAAACGTATGTTCATATGCAAATTTATCCTATGTATAATTATTATTATTTTTTTTTTACATACAAGAAGCAATGTTGAGTCGGGTACCCCTCAGTCAGACCGGTCTGAGGGTCGGTCCAGCACCCCTGGCATTTCATTGCAACAGCCTTCGACATCTCCGGCTCCATCAACCTCAGCACTGTCTGCCTCTAGGTCCCGGAGCCCCAGGGACAGAAATATTTCAAGACCGGCTGTTGCTGTGCAGGCCCCCAGGGAAACCAGAAGAGGCCAAAGACCGATAGACACAGGCATTGGGGACCGGCTGATGTCTTTGCTGGAGCAGCCGGTGCCAAAACCCCATATACCCGATGACGAGCTGGACGAGGCATATCATTTTGCGATGAGCATTGTGCCAATGTTGCACCGCTTAAACAAGGACAGTCGGCAACAGGCCAAAATGGAGATCCTCACTGTTCTTCACTGCCTCGAAAGTGGCCAACCTCCACCTTTACCTCCCCCCACTCTGGGACAAACATCCCACCCCCCACAATCTCAACCTCCTCCTCCTCCTCCAACACAGTTGCCTTCTCCTATTCAACCAATTCACACAAATGAGTCCTGACTGGGAAGACCCGAACGACCCATACTACACGTAGTGCAAGCGTTGCTTGTTTGCCAGTTTTTTTTACATTTGTTACTATTTTTAAGTTTTTATTCTTGTTTTTGAAAATCTTTTTTCACTTTATATATTTATTTATAACGTTTATATGTTGAAACAGTATTAAAAAATGTTTCTTCAGCTTGTGGTCTGTGATTTCAGTCTCTGCTTAGGTTCTATGGCAGCTCTGTAGTTTGTGCTTTGCCTGGTCACTTCAGGGCCGATGAGGGATAGAAGTTTGTCCATTTGCTCTGCACTCATTCGGAAATACTGATGGTGGCGTTGACTGTCCAGCCTCAGTTCAGCCACCAGATGGTGAAAATTGCCTTGTTGTCTTCTTTTCTGGTTGAGGGGATAATAATAATAATAATAATAATAATACATTTCATTTAGAGGCGCCTTTCAAGACACCCAAGGTCACCAATCTGGATGAACCCAGAATCGGCTCCTTCGACCTCTACCCCTCCTCTGCAGTCCTTCAAGTAGGAGAACTAATGCAAGTGTTCTTCTTCTGCAAGGCACTATATGTGAACAATACACATGAAATAATTATCATGAATGAACCTTAATGTTTTATAAACAAAAAACGCAACAAATCATTGTTCCATGTCTTGTCATTCATAACTGGACTTCTAACAGTATTAACTATGTGATTACAGTGTCAATACAGCACAACAATGTAGGGCATAATGAAACTACGATTAAAATCGTAAAACCAGGCAAATATAGAAATTGAGTAGCAAACTTACCCATGGTAGAAGCAGAAAATTGAGGATAGATGGCCAGTAAGCTGTCCTTTATATACGTTCAGGATTATCGCGTGATCTCGTGTGAATACGGCTGGCTCGCAAGGCAGCGCTACGCTGCCGTTACGCGCCCGGTAGGAATGGACGCAGGGCAGAGGACGCAGCTGCTCCGCGGCGCGTACGCGTCTGGTGGAATCCCGGTGTTAGAACCCTCCCTCTGTATGACATGTGGGGAAGCAGCCACCTCCACTTTGCCAGCTTCCCCTCCACCTTTTCTATCACACCCTCCCAGTTCTTTTTTTCAGTTTGTTCATCCCCCAGATGAACCCCCAGGTACCTGAAGCCTCCCCTCTTCCAGGTCAGCCCCCCCGGCACCTGGGGCAGACCAGCAGCCCACCTCCCAACTGCCAGCGCCTCGCTCTTTGCCCAATTCACCTTGGCAGCTGAGAGTTTTCCAAATGTTTCAACAGTTTTGTTCAGTTTTTCAATATCTTCTTGATTTTTTATAAAAATGATGATGTCATCTGCGTAGGCTGATGAAATAAAATGTGTACTGATTTTACTAAGTTTCTCAACCACTAAAGCCATACACTGTATACAAGATCCAGTATTCTACCGGACATTATTATTATGTCTTTATTTTCAGTACAGCTTATCAAGACGTTATAATTTGGTCCGTCCATTGGGACAATGTCTGTGATGAAAACAAGGCAGAGACACCGGTGACTAAACACAGCCAGGTCAGATACAGGTACCACTCTCTAGTTAGCCCAGAAACCAATAGCAGTCATTCACGTCGACTCCTGTGATCTGGAATTTGCAGTTGACTTCTTACCTTTGATATCTCTGTGGATCTTGCGTTCGAAGTGCAAGTACTCCAGTCCTTTAAGGATTTCCCTGAGAATCGTAGCGATGTAAGTCTCTTCAAGAGGGCCTGGACGGAGCTAGCAGACCACACAAGGAGGAAGAGATGAGAGACATTAAGGCATGAGTATCTGTGATGTTACAAGATAACAGATGACATCATTAAATGTAGTTTATTATAGTTTATTTGAGCATTAGAGGTGGACGGTACAAGTGTCTTCTCACCAGATCTAGAGCTGAACCACCACCTAAATACTCCATGATAATCCACAGTTTGGTCCCCTGGGCAAAAAACAAACACGACATCAATGTACTGAAAGAGAGTCAAGACCGTCCACAGTTAGTATCGCCATTGTTGGTTGGCTGTCGTGTTTTGGGTGAACTGCAGCCAACACACACATAATTATGCGTTGGTAAATGAATGTTTGCAGTAGGGCCCGACCGATATTGATTTTTGAGTGCCGATACCGATTATTTTCAGAGAAAAATTACGATTACGATTTAATCTGCCGATTAAAAACAAAACAAAAAAAAGCCTATAAAACGTAGTTTTTGATACCTTAAATATACTTTAAACACTTTTGACGAATATGTGAATTGAATGCAGAACCTTTGAGTGTTTTAGAATACATTTACAGTCAAAAATGAGTGTAATGTAAAATGTAAAATAAATAACTAACTCCCAATGTGCTGCGCTCGTGAGCAGTGACTAACACGTGCGTGCTGAGCAGTATGGTCTCACCGTTAGAGTCTACAGTATAACAAATTAACATGGCCTGGGACCTAAAGAAAAACAGGCAACCCCGCTCAAGCGGTATCTCCAACGCAGGTCGCGTCCGTGACGCTCCTCACGGCCGAGAATAGACACTAGAGTTGGCATCGTTTTGCCTTTTAACACAATTGTCTATCTTCTGTGGTAGAATGACAACCCAATTAAACCTTGTCAATGAGTCTTTATAACTAAATTATCAGACTGTCAGGTAAAAACAGGCCATCAATAAAAAGACGAACATTCTGCAACACTGGTTCTATGGACAGTGAATACAGCATACCTGACATGGAGCAGCCTTGTCTAATACCTCTTTGTACATTAAAAGGTTTGCATAGACCACCATATATCTGCAGCACACTTTCAATGTTCTCGTACAGGACCTTTATCTTAGCTATCAGACCCGGGCTGAGGCCGTACCTTTGTAAAACTTTCCAAAGGTAGCGGTGTTCAACCCGATCAAAAGCTTTTTCCTGGTCTGACGAAACCAGACCAGCATCTAAGCCCAATGAACCGGAGGCTTCCAAAATATCCCTAATTAGTGACACATTGTCAACAATAGACCTGCCAGGCACACAGTAAGTCTGAGTCCGGTGGATGAGCTGCTCCATGACTTTCTTCAGCCGGTTGGCCAGGGCTTTGGACAGCAGCTTGTAGTCGGAGCACAACAGTGAGACGGGTCGCCAGTTCCTTATCTGCTGCAGGTCTCCCTTCTTAGGCAGCAGCGTCAGCACTGCTCTCCTGCAGCTCTGGGGGAGAGAGAGGTCTTCAAAACTCTCGGAGAAGACCCCCAGCAAATCGTCTTTCGGCTCAGTCCAGAACGCTCTGTAAAACTCGGACGGCAGTCCATCTACCGGGGGCCTTACCCCCCTGCACACTCTGCAAGGCTGCAAAGAGCTCTTCCTCAGTCAGGGGCCCATCCAGCTCCCTGTTAGTCTCTTCTGACACTGTGGGCAGGTCCTGACAGAATGCGTTAAAAGCAGCATCATCCTCTTGGTACTCACTGCTGTAAAGCTGCACATAGAACGCCACCGCTCTGCTCCTGATGGCTGCAGTGTGTGTCAGCGTCTGCCCATCCTCTGCCTGCAGTGAGTGCATCTGTCTGCTCTGGCCATTCTTCTGTTCCGGGCTGAAGAAGAACTTGGAGGGAGAATCCATCAGCGCAGCGCTCTGGAACCGAGAGCGGACTAGCGCCCCCTGCGCTCTGGCGCCCAGCAGGTCTGCCAGTACGGCTTTTTTAGATTTGAGGTTTTCAATACAACCTCCATTTCCTGTGGACTGCGAGGAACTCTGCAGCTCCACTATATCTACCTCCAGATCTTTGATAGACTTGGTCATGTCACGAGAAACATTGAGAGTGTACTGCTGACAAAGCTGCTTTATCTGTACTTTGCCATGGTCCCACCACTGTTTTGAACAAATAAAATCACCCTTCCTCTCTCTAAAACCTCCCCAAAAATAAATAAAAACCTCTCTAAAATGCGCATCTATAGGCAGACTTACTCTTACGATTTTTAATAAAAACCTCACATATAACCATGGAATGGTCCGAGAAGCCCACTGGACATTTGTTACACCTCTTAAAAATGCTAAAATGCTGCGTAAAACAATAAAACCTGTCTAACCTAGCTAAAGATAAAATACGTTCTCTGCTGTGGACCCAAGTGTACTGCCTTGTATTGTGGTGGATTTTTCTCCATACGTCGCTCAGACTGTGAGTGTGTATGAGTGGTAGCATCGCCTTCTGAGAAGGTGCATGTGGTTCTGGGTGGTTTCTATCACATGTATGATTTGCTGTGCATTTAATATCTCCTCCTAAAAATAAATGATCCTCTGGCACACATTCCTTTAAAACCAAATTGAGTTCGTTTAAAAAGAGAACTCTGCCAGGGCCAGAATTAGGGGCATACACATTAATAAAAACAATGTTAAAACGCACATGAGATACAGGACTAAAATCTCTTGAAAAAAGGAGAGCCACCCCTGCACTAGTGCTGTTAAAATGGCTTAAATGACCTGCCCGTCAAACTCCCTCCTCCAGTCTGTTTCATTAAAAAACATCACTATGGGTCTCCTGCAACATCATAACATTCATTTTTTTCAATTTAAAAGTTTAAAAAATGCAAGTTTAAAGTGACTCATTCAAAAAGATGTTAAGAGAGACACACAGGCTAGCAGAGACAGCAGGCACACTGCTTTATGTACACTCTGAGACCTCATAATTTAGCCGTTTTCTTATTTTCTTTCCCATTGTCTTCAACCTGTAGTATTCTGTGTCAGTGAACCCTCCTTCCCCTCTCATTTTCATCTGGGCTTTTACAGATACCAACAGCATTTTTACATCTGCAAAGTATTCCTTATACTTGGGATTCTTCATGTTTTTGGTCTCTTGCAAAAAACTGCTTATACTCTTTACGGAGTACATTTCACCCAGCTGTGAAGCAGAAGGCATTTGTGAGTCAGTGAGGGGCTGGCTGTCTGTACCACAGTCCTCCATCTCCTCCTCCCCGTCACTAGACCCTGTCTCCTCATCACTGCATTCTGAGTCTGTGTCTATCTGTTCCTCCTGCTCCCCACTAGCTGCTGGTTTCTTTACCTTAGAGCCAGATGTTTCACCTGCCTGTTTTCTTTTTAAATGGGGAGCCTTACACAGGTTGTCTTCCTCCTCCATCACCCCCTCCTCACTGTCATGCTCTGCTGCAGCAGAGATGGGCCCAGCCTCTACACACTCTGCTTTTTTTTTACTATTGTTCCCCTCCACCCGAACAACACACTCACTCTGTTTTTCATTGTCAACTGTTTCAACACACACATTTGTCTTTTCAAGGTTTTTAACCACCTGCTCTTCATTTTCAACAACAGATTCATTATTTGGATTCTCCCCACACTGTATTCTAGTTGCAACATTTTATTTTATACTCAATGTTTATATTGTTTGGCAGGTTATTTTCCACACTTGCAACCTGCTGCTCTACAGTGTCAACATCTTTTGAAGAGTTTGCTGTAGCCTGAGCTGCTGATGCCTCAGCAGGCTCAGCCCGTCTTCCAGGGGCTTTGTCTGGGCAAGCTCGCACCAAATGTCCTTCTTTGCCGGAGGCAAAGCACTTCAGGTTTCCAGAATTAACAAAAACTGCATAGTCAAAATCATCAACTCTTAATTTGAAAACTAGACTCAGTTCAATGTCTTTTTTGTGTAGAATAATATGTACTTGCCGTCTATGGGATACTACATCCCGCAGCAGGGGGGACTTGCACCCCGACGGCAACTTCCGGAGAAGAACCTTGTCTCCAATGAACGGAGGGATGTTGGAAATCCGTGTTGTCGGTGTTGTCAGCTGGGACACGGAAACAAACGAGTCCTTCACAACAATCCCTTTCTCCACCACCTTGTTTGCCTTGGCCACACTGTCCACAAAAAATCACCACTGCTCCGTTCATCCGAGCCGCGGATCTTATGCTGCTGTGCCCGACTATTTCTGCCACTGCAAGGCTACAGTCCTCCACCGAGGACAGGAAGGTGGTAGAGATCTTGAAGCCGTGCATGCGGCTTAGTTCCCCGAAAGCCAACATGCATGCTCCCAGGTCCCGGCGCACCGACCAGCGGCCGCTGGTCGATCGCGTGAAAAAACACAAAAAAGTAAAACAAAAACCACCAAAAGAACCCACCAAACCGTTCACCCGAATATATTTACAATACAAAACAAAAAAAAACTATGAGAAAAGTTAGCAAAAACTCTTCACAATTCCCTCACACGCGCTCCGCAAACCCACTCCTTCCGCTGAGAGAGGGAGAGGGAGAGGGAGAGGGAGAGAGAGAGAGAGAGAGAGAGAGAGAGAGACCGACCCGGGCACCGCAACGCGGGCAGAGGCCTAATTAGGCCTATATACTTTGTATTTGAAATGCAACAATGTCTATTCCTGGAGACTACGCTCAGAGCAGCTGGAACTGAACAAGAGGAAGGAGGAAAACGGGCTATGAAACAAAATGTGATGTTTCTTTCTTGCTATCGGCCATGTTTGATTGTGTTGTGTTGGTTATTGAACTGTTTAACCACGTACTTGGGTCATGTTTATCAGCGTTACTATAGAGATCATGACGATAGCTGATGTAACGGGAGTCCGGGCGTGTGCAGGACCGAACCGCGCTGTATTATCACTTTTCCACTGGGCATTGACAGTAAAAAGTAGCTGAGACGAGAGGGGTTAGAAACCAATTGATGAAAATAGGCTATTTATTTCAGCTAGCCTATTTTTTCACCCAAAAAAAATTAAAACAATGAAAGTTTAAAATCCCCCCAAAAAATTGGAATCACGTTCCCAGCGCCCCCCTGGTTCCCAGCGCTGGCATGGTTTCTCAACGGGGGCGGTACCGCTCCCCTTGAAAAAACCATGCCGTAGACCATGAAACACTTTTAAATAGACTAAGGGACTGGGTCGGCTTATCCGGCACTGCCTTAGGTTGGTTTACGTCTTATTTATCAAACCGGATGTGCCGTGTCTCCATTAAGAACTACTCCATCGATTTCTAATATTAGGTATGGAGTACCGCAAGGGTCAATACTTGGACCTATATTGTTCTCTATACATATGCTTCCACTAGGTGAGGTCATCAGGAGACATGGCATTTCCTTTCATTTTTATGCTGATGATTCTCAATTGTACCTACCCATCAAGCCCAACGACCCACATATGCTAAGTGCACTTCATGAATGCCTAAATGACATTAAAGGCTGGATGGCACTAAATTTAGTGCAGCTAAATTACAGAAAAAACAGAATCCTGGTCATTGGCCCCCCGGCAATTATCCAAACAAATAATGCCATCTATTGGAGACCTGTCAAAACTCATCAAACCTGTTGCAAGAAGCCTTGGAGTCCTCTTTGACAGTAATTTATGTTTTGAGCAACACATCACCAAGATTGTACAATCTTGTTTTTACCAACTCCGCAATATTTAAAAAATTCGATCAATTTTAAATCTCAGTGACGCAGAAACTTTGTTACATTCTTTTTCATTTATTTTTACCTGCTTGAGCCAGAAAACACTCAAACTGCTACAGACTGTCCAAAACTCAGCTGCCAGGCTTTTAACAAGATCTAGAAAATATGAACATATCACACCTGTTCTAGCGTCTCTACATTGGCTTCCCGTTTGTTTTAGGATTGATTTTAAGGCTCTACATGACTTGGCCCCAGCATATATTTCAGAGCTTTTAGTCCCCTATGTGCAGTGTCGTAGTCTGAGGTCCTCAGGCAGTAGACTGCTGTTCCTGTGGTAGAAATTAATGATTATATTCTATGGTAAACCATGATTATTATTAGGCCTATATATCTAATGGTAGAAAACATTTAAAGCGTCTCTGGATTCTGATCCAGGGCTTGACTGGGGTCAGAGCGTATGTTGGAATAAACCCCCATAGGAGCAGGAAGCTACGGGGTTAATGCGTGCTGACCTCAGACTGGTGTCCTAAATTATTTTGTTGATAATGTGGTTAGACGAACTCATGATTGATTGTGGGCGGAAACCTTGAACAAAGAAACTGCTGTGTGTGTGTGGATAAAGAAGACGCTGGAGTTTGTGAACCGCAGTGACTTTGCAAACCCACTCGGCTGTTATCGTTGTTGTTGTTTTTAAACGATAATGTCTTTTGTCAATACTTGCTCCGGACCCCTCTTTCTTTTACTCTCTCTTAAATTAGTCAAAGTGTTTTATATCTCGGTTAAAATCTACGACAAGAGAAGCCCGGTGAGCTGCCTCAACGACTACCGCCCGGGGCACTCACACCCATCACCATGAAGTGCTTTGAGAAGCAGGTCCGTAGCCACATCATCTCATCCATGCCGCCCAGACTAGACCCACACCAGTTACGAAACAGCATCTCACCATCCATAATATATGCTACTTTTTCATCTCTTGCTTTGTCGTTACCCACCACCTTGGCAAAACACCCTTGCAGGGTCGGGTCTGCTTTCTGCATCTTGCTCAGTCGGGAGCGCTTGCACAGCAGACTCATCCTGAACAGGCTCATCCTGAACAAGAATCTCTCAGCCTCTTTGTCACCTGAAAAAACTGACGTGAATAAACTGCCACACAACGAAACTTCACGATCATCTGGGCTAATTTCATGGGAGCGAGCACGAGTTACAGCGCAGGCTAGAAATGCATTCGGAGGTGTCTGATCTGATGGCTGGTTCCCATCACACTGGGGTTGATCTAGAACTTCTAGTGTGGGAGTTACCTTACCTCCTGCAATATCGTTCCCCATCAGGAGTACGATACCGGGGATTGGCAGTTCAGTACAAACTGCTACTGGGAAAAATCCAGTAACGAGAGAGGACTGAATATGGATGCGGTGCACTGGCACGTAACCCATTTCAACCCCTCTAAGAGCTGATTGGTAATGGAAAGCAGAGCTCATGCCAGAATAACAGATTGAGAGCAAGCAGTATCTCGCAAGATCCGTATGGAGTTTTCATCAGCTGCCTCACCAGACAATGACACAAATGCATCAAATACGAATGGCTTAAAACAGTCATACATTTTCTGATCAGATGAGTCAGTGTTCACACCATGATCTGCTTTAATCAGTCCTACCCCTTTAGAAATTAGCGTGAGGGCTGCTCTCTGCGTTTTAGTGTCAAGCACTTTGCAATGACATGGCCATCCTGGTGGCAGTAATAACATTCCCTTTCCTCTTGCGACCCACGTGGGTTAGATGATCTGGGAGGAGAGGGACGTGAAACAGCAGAGACTGGAGAGAAAGCAAATTTATGAGTTAACACATACTCAAGGCTTGATTCCACCGGACGCGGTCACCGCAGCAGATAGGTTCCACTCTAATCAATGAGACCATTTCCACCGGGCGCGGCTGCGGAACGTCTCAGCAACGTCCCAGGAGCGGCTCGCCGTGCCGCAGCGCTATCATTCCGTAGCATTTCTATTTTTGCCGCAAGCCGCTGCTGAACCCGTCAATTTCAACAGAGCATATCGAGCAGGGCAGGAAGTGAAAAAGCAAAAGCCATAGAGCATCCGGTCAATTTTCAAAATAAAACACAATACTCGGCTCATGTAGCCGAGTAGCTCAACGTCATTTATGTACCAAATCATAATTTTTATAAGGGCAATGGCCGGAAGGTCAAAGCGTGGCATTTAATTGCAGTCGTTTTGGGAGTGGAAGTTGAGTACATTAGGTTTAGGAATTATCGCGTGATCTCGTGATCTCGCGTGAATACGACTGGCTCGCAACGCACGTTGCGCTGCCGTAACGCGCCCGGTGGAAATGCAAGCAGGGCAGAGTCGCAGCCGTTCCGTGCCGCAGTCGTAACGTTGCCGTAACGCGTCCAGTGGAATCCCCGGGTTAGCCAGTACAGCGGCAGAAGAAAGTATTCCTGCTTTCTGCTCATTCAGGTACACAACAATACGCTCAGACAAACACTTCTTAAAGTCCTCTAACAGGATCAGCTCTCTCAACGCATTGAAACCACAAACTTTACATGTTGCACACCATTTGTCAAATAGTGTTCCCTTCTCACGGGCAAACTCAACATAGGTCTGAGCAGAAGTTTTCTTGTGACCACGAAACTTCTGTCGGTACGCTTCAGGCACAAGTTAATGCTCGTAGGATAGCCGTCTTAACAGTTTCATAATTTAAGCTATCTTCAACAGGGAGTGCGGCCATAGCATCCTGAGCTTTACCATGCATTTTACACTGAAGCAGAAGCGTCCATATTTCAGGTGGCCATTGTAAAGCAGCAGCTATTCTCTCAAACACATTGAAATAGGAGTCAACTTCACTATCCCGAAAGGTACTAAAGCCACATGCTTACTAATGTCAAACACCACTTTAGGTGAGCTGGTGGAGGTGGTGGAATGTGATGCCCCCCCGAACCACTAACAACACAAACAAACAGTCAGTCAACAGTCTCAATAAATAACGGCTTAGCAACCCAACAAGGGACATGATCTGCTGGAGAATGATTACAAGCCTGTAGTCCGCCATCATCTCCGCGGAGACTCCGCGGGCTTAACAGTCATTGGCTAGAGGGTCGAGGGGTGTGGCGATGACGTCATGGTTTACGGTTTCAGGCGTCCACACAAATCCAAAACGAAACCGGGTAGATTTGAAACCACCTCCGAGGGTGGTTTCAGAAGTTTACGGTTTCGGTCAGCGGATTCGCCGGCTTCGTGTGGACGGAAGGCCGAACTGTACAAGACCTTTGCGGTTTCGCCACGAAATCGGCTTCGTGTGGACGGGGCCTCAGTCTCACTGCCGTCTCAGCCTGAATTTCAGCTTTTCTTATTTCCAACTTGAACTGGAGCTGGGCTTGCATCTCCTGCTCATGAGTTTCCAGTTGCAGCCGAGCCAGACGGACTTTAAGCCGCGCCCCAGTATTGCCAGTACCGCTCTGTGGGGAAAGATCATACTTAGGCATAGTAAACGGGGTCTTCCCTCGCTCACTAGGCTTTCCCCGAGTTTGAGGGCGTCTCAGCACTTGGATCACTCGCTGCTTCTGCTGAGGAACTGGGAAGAGACACGGACTCCAACTGTTCAGCCATAGTAATCACACCCTGTTTCACCAATCCACTAATCACTCGTTCTCTAATTTCTTTTTTAAGCATGGACCTGACAAAGGGAATGTTGAAGTGAATAGCTATCTCCACTAAATCATCCTTCCTATAACTATACACTTGTTCAACAGTAGAATGTTCTACAAATGTATCCAAATTAAACTTTTCTGCCATGGTGCTCAGTAACCAGCAGCACTCACTCAAGCAGACAGCTGAATCCACTAACGAGTTCAACAAACTCTCACCAATTAACCAAACACTGACAGAGCCGATTCCACAATCCAATGTACAATTTTCATTTTGTATCCCGGACGTGCCCCCATTTATGTTACGACCCGGCTCGTTTTAAGAGCAGTACCACATGATTGGGATGATAAATGAAATGGATGGGTGACAATGGATAGAATTCAGGTCAAAATCCGGGGTTTAATTGACTGAAGAGAGTGCACATGCACACGGAATTATAACAAAGGGAGGCTACACAGGTTAACAAAAACACTGGCTGAAACCACTTAATCGCAGCCAGGCAATACAATGATATCAACACTCTCATACCCTAAACAACCACAAAATGTAGGCACCAATAAAGAGGCGGACTGCTCACTAGTTCCAAGCCGCCCCGAACTGTGGACACACACGCTATTGATCTGCAGCTGGCTTGATTGGAGACTCCCGATTGGTAGCTTTGGTGGAATCCAGGAAGTAGGGGGGGGGGACCAATCATCGAAAGGGAATCACCCAGCTGGATTTGCATGCAGAATCAGTCAACAACAAATGCACATTAGACGGCAGACGTAAAAGAGCACAAGAGTTGTTTCCTTTCATTAGCGCGTCTGTACAAGAGCCCACAAGGCCTAGTTTTCCCCATTCATTGAAAAGTCTTCTGGCGGCAGCAGTTGCCGTTTTATGCACTTCATCACTCAAGGGAGTACCTGCTTCTTTGAACTGAATTACTTCATTGATTGCGTCATCCATTCTCTGTGCTTCTACAAGTTCATTATGGCTTATGGCTGTTGTCGGGTCAAGAGCAGAGGAGGGCGATGCTTGGAACGAGATGTTAAGGGCGGCAACCCATGCCACTTCTTTCTGCTTGGCCACTTTGCTGCCGTCCCAAACAGCACGTACCACATCATTAGAAAATTCTTCAGTACAGGACTTGGCATAGTGTTCAATGTCCAAAGGTAGACTTGACAGCGTGTCAGCATCTGCATTGGATTTACCTGGCCTATGCTTTAAGTCGAATCTGAAATCTTCAAGTTCTCCAACCCATCGATGCCCTACTGCATTTAGTTTTGCTGTGCTCATAACGTAGATTAATGGATTGTTGTCGGTATATACCGTGAAATGGGGAGCATAGAACAAGTAATCTCGAAACTTTTCGCACACCGTCCACTTCAGGGCAAGGAACTCCAACTTTCCACTGTGCAGGTGATAGTTACGCTCAGCTGGTATTAGCGTTCTGGACCCGTATCCAACGTCCCTCAACTTTCCATCTTGATGCTGATATAGAATGGCTCCAAGGCCAAGTCAGGAGGCATCCGTGTGCAATACGAAAGGTAAGTTGAAGTCAGGGTACGCTAGCACAGGGGGGCTAACGATCAGTGAGATGAGTTGTTCAAGGGCTTGTTGGTGTCCTGGAGGACAATTGTGGGCCTTTGCTTTTACCACGCACTGGGGCTGTCTGTTCAGCTTTGACTTGAAGAAGCTCATAGATGGGTTTTGCTATCCTTGAAAAGTCCTGGATGTAGGAACGGTAGTAGCCCAGGAACGCGGTGAGCTTCCTCACATCTCCAACCGTCTGTGGTGTCCTGTTCGCTAATAACCGCACTGCTACCAGGTCTTTAGGATCGATTCTCACTCTCTCAGCTGACACAAGACGGCTAACATATCGTACTTCCTGTCGAAAGAGCTCACATCTTTCAGGCCTTAGCTTGACCCCATGCTTCTGTAGGGCTTGGAGGGCTTTGCAGATCCCATCCACATGCCCGTCAAATGTCCATGCATAACAAAAGGACGTCATCGAGGTATGGGATACAGCAGTCGTCTCGCAAGTTGCCTAGCATCTCCTCCATACTCCGCTGGAAGGCCACAGGGGCGTTTGATAGGCCAAACGGGATCCTTACCCATTCATACAGCCCCCAGGGGGTAATGAAGGCAGTAGCAGGTCTGGAGTCTTCAGCTATAAAGTCTTGATGATAGGCCTTGCCATGGTCAAGGATGCTGAACCAGTTAAAGCCACCAAGTGTGTCAGTCAGGTCCTGTATTCTCGGTAGCGGATGTTGATCGGGGATGGTCTTCTGATTCAACAGGCAATAATCTATGCAGAGGCGAAGGGTGCCGTCTTTCTTTCGGACGCAAACCACTGGAGACGCATAGGAGGACTTCGATTTAACAATCCAGCCTTTCATCCACATGTCTTGCACTCCTTCACCTCTTGAAAAAGTCTGGGGACAGATGAATATGCTCTCTGCACTGGAATATCATCCTTGAGTGTGATCGAAATCTGTAAGCTAGGGATACATCCAATATCATGACTACCTTTGGCAAAGGCAGATGATTCCTCCCACAACATTCTTTTGACTTTTTGTTGTTCGTCTTCATTAAGATGGCTAAGGTCCACAGAAGGCTGCTTTCAGTGGCTGATGTTGGTGCTGCGCTAACCACTGTTCTTGGCTTAGACCCCTCGTGCAGATCTGAATCACCTTTGCCACAGTCTGTACACTACCCAGCGCCGTCTCCCTGATATAGTGACAGGGTGTTTTATGTGATTTTTCACTGGTATCATGACATAAGGTTTCTTTAAGGCATTCTTTACTTCCAGCAGGCCATCTTCAATCCGTAATTCTGTCAACTGTGTATTCATTTCGTTCAAAAAACAGGATAGTGTCTGCTGAATCTACACAAGGCAGGACCTGGTACCTAACCCAACGTTTGGGTCTCTTCAGACATCCTACAGCCCTATGGCCTTCTTCTCCACAGTGAAAACAATGAGTGCAACCTGAGCGATTCAGCTCATGACACTTGGCACAACTGTAAGATTTGCTTTTCTTTTCTTAACTTGACAGTGGTGGCGGGCTTCTGCTTGGACCTGCACCGGCTACTGCATTAGTTCCACTTTGTTCATGAATTTCCCTACTTTCTCAGTGAACTGTTGGAGTGCATTGGGCTTGGGCATTTTATCTGACACATCTTCCTTTGCACTACTATGATGTGCTGCTGCAACGTCCAGCTGTGTGCTACGCACATTTGCGTGTTCCTCTTCCTCACGGATGATCTCTCTTCCAGGTATCTCTTTCACCCTCTGTTCTCGGCGTTGCTCGGCACGTCCAGCGTGGTCTCAGCTTTCCATTCCTCACAGGTGTTCAGGATGGTAAAGGCGAGGTCTGCCCATCGACGTTGCACATTGGATGAAGTGGGTCGTCGTCTCTTCGCGATCAGCAGATGGGAGGGAGCACTGGCACTGTGATCATCGCACCCAATCTTCCACCAGCTGCATGGACTGAAGACGTGTCAGCTTCAGTCAGTTGTTGGTTGAGTCTGGTTGTGCTTGTAGCCTGCGCATCTGTTGCCGTACCCGTAATGGCCACCAAAAATCTGTAACAGGTACCGCACCGTGCTAACGGATAATACTCCTGAAAATCAGGAAAAAAGGATGAAACAGGGCAACAGCTTCCTCATTCGTTGGAAGTCTCTGTGGTTATCTTTATTTCACATTTACTTTCAGGAATGGCATTTTTTTTATAAATCATCTTTAGGTTAAATGTCGAATATATATTCACATTAGAATGAGTTCCAATTACAATTGCCATAGAAAACCCATAGCAATGTATTTTATACAGGATTAACACATAAATGATAGTCTAATTAATCAAATAGCAAATCTGAATACATTGTCTTTTAAGTCCAGGATGTGACATCACATGTCTTTATAAACAGCACTAATTACCACTTTACTGTATCAAATGCTCAAATCTATTATTATTTATACATATGCAATGTAACGCCCATTGAATACGCGAGACACCGGCTCCTTTTACTCATGGTTAAATGTCCCACATCTTGTAGACATCATTACACCGTAGAACTACAATACAGACGTGAAATTAGCTTAACACACAAACAATTATCAAAGAGCACATAAATCCTTCACGGCAAATAAAAAGGAAACAAAAACACAATACTAACCACTTTGCCTAACCAATGGGGATAACTTAAATCTCGCTTGAAGAAAGCTTAAAATATAAAACGTTACCAAATATAAAACGTGGCTTGTCTGCAGCTAAAACGCTAGCTTCTGGAAGTTTCCGGATAAACAACGAATAAAACCAAGAAATAAAACAGGTACATTTATAAGAAATAATACGAGAGTCCACCTTGAGGTCAAAGACTGAATTACATATAAGACTATACAGAGCAGGAAAACACTGCCTGCAGTTTAGAGCTTTGATCGGACCGAGAAAATCAAGCCCGGCCCGAGCCCGTGCACGTACTGTCCGAGCCCGGCCCGACCCGACACATTAACTGTAATTATGAGCCCGAGCCCGATTTCAACATTTTTTTTAATACATATCTAACTTTGTACACATTTGTTACTAGGCCTACTTTGCTAAATATATATGTAAGGGATAATGTATAGAACGCCGGTCATTATCGGGAAAATAAGCCCAGACCGGGCGAACAGGACACCGACGCACAGCAAAGGTGTCTTGCTGAAGGGGATTATTTTCGATAATGTCCGGCGACTAGGGATGGGCAAAATGATTATTTTTCGGGAACTAGTTTTTTCAGTTCAGTTCACTATAACGATTCGTTTGTTTGATTCGTTCGTTACGTCAGATGACGTCATTTGACAGGGAATCTCACAGGTGTCTGCACCCCCCCCCCGCGAGACGGCCCTGAGCATAATTTAAGCGATTTCTAGGCTCTACCCCCCGTGAAAATCGACAAGATACACTATATAGTATAACCAAACGTCCAACCAATATTTATACCACTTGCTTACATATGTCATTCATGGTTTTATATTTATATATATTTCTTTTACTTTACATTTAATTCTTCATTATTCAGGCACTACAGAACTTTCATGGTCATAAATAAAAAATACGAACTGCAGTTTAATTTCTTTGTTTGTTCTTGAATTGACGTAGAATGGAGCAAAGACTCCTGGGATTGGGAAATGCGTTTATCCAATAGCAGATGGAGGTCAAGTCTATTTTCGGAAATGTAGCGGGATATATGAGTGGCCCCACGTCGAATGGTATGACCCAAGATACGCCAGACAGAGAAAGCGCGCAAATTCGACGGTACAACCTTGTCATTTGTTTACCCAGGTGCCATGGCAAGACCATTGCTACCTCTCATTGGCTGAATCTTTGAGAACGTTGTAGACTCAATCGATATAAGGTTGCGGAGAGACGAAGCTCTGTTCGTTTGTATATTTTATTTACGTGACCATATTTTTGTTTTATGTTAAAAAAAAAGAATCAAAGAACCAGTTCTTCTTGTTTTGGGGAACCAGGTTTTGTCGTTAACGTTCGGGATTCGTTCGTTGTGAACGAATCGGTCGCGACCGACGTCGCTTAGCAACGGAAGACGCTGGGGTTGAAGTCACGGGACTACTACCCATGCAAGTGAACGGAGCGTTCCACGGTATTGAGAAGACCCGTGTAATAAAGGCCTATAATATTTCTTTTCATGGCATAGATTTCTCCTCAGATTAGGCCAATAAACCAATGATAAAAATAAAAATAAAAGCGCTCGATCAAAGGGCCGAGGGCGTGAGGCGCCGGGCGGGTGTGGGGATACTCATAAATCCCCGGCTGAGCTCCGCGGTGTTGGAGTTTACCCCGGTAGACGAGAGGGTCGCCTCCCTGCGCCTAAGGGTTGTAGGGGGGAAAACTCTGACTGTTGTTTGTGCGTATGCACCAAACAGCAGTTCAGAGTACTCAGCCTTCTTGGAGACCCTGAATGGAGTCCTGTATGGGGCTCCAGTAGGGGACTCCGTAGTTCTGCTGGGAGACTTCAACGCCCACGTGGGCAACGATGGAGACACCTGGAGAGGTGTTGTGGGGAGGAACGGCCTCCCTGATTTAAACCCGAGCGGTCGTTTGTTATTGGACTTCTGTGCTAGTCATGGATTTACCATAATGAACACCATGTTCGAACATATGGGTGCTCATAAGTGTACCTGGTACCAGAGTACCCTAGGCCGAAGATCGATGATCGATTTCGTGATCGTGTCATCTGATCTGAGGCCGCATGTTTTGGACACTCGGGTTAAGAGAGGGGCGGAACTGTCAACCGACCACCATCTGGTGGTGAGTTGGATCAGAGAATGGGGGAAATTTCCGGATAGACCTGGTAAGCCCAAACGAGTAGTGCGGGTGAATTGGGAATGTCTGGAGGAGGCCCCCGTCCTAGGTATTCAACTCACACCGCCGGCTGAAAGTGAGTTTTTCTGGCATTCCTGTGGAGGTTGGGGGCAATGAGCCGGAGTGGGCGGTGTTCAAAGCCTCCATTGCTGAAGCTGCGGCGGCTAGCTGTGGCCTCAGGGTCTTAGGCTCCTCAAGGGGCGGTAACCCTCGGAGACCGTGGTGGACCCCGGTGGTCAGGGAAGCCGTCTGATTGAAGAAGGAGGCCTTCCGGGATATGATATCCTGGAGGACTCCTGACTCGGTTGCAGGGTACCGACAGGCTCGAAGGGCTGCAGCTGCTGCCGTGTCGGAGGCTAAGCAGCAGGTGTGGGAGAAGTTCGGAGAGGCCATGGAGAAGGACTTTCGGTCAGCACCAAAGTGTTTCTGGAAGACTATCCGGCACCTCAGGAGGGGGAAACAGGGAACCATCCAAGCTGTGTACAGTAAGGATGGGACTCTGTTGACCTCAACTTAGGAGGTCGTCGGACGTTGGAAGGAACACTTTGAGGAACTCCTGAATCCGAATAACACGCCCTCTATGTTGGAGGCAGAGCTCGAGGTTGATGGTGTTTCGTCGTCAATTTCCCTGGTGGAGGTCACTGAGGTAGTCAAACATCTTTGCAGGGGCAAAGCCCCAGGGATTGATGAGATCCAGCCAGAAATGCTAAAGGCTCTGGGTGTTGAGGGGCTGTCATGGTTGACACGCCTATTCAACATTGCGTGGGAGTTGGGTACAGTGCCAAAGGAGTGGCAAACCGGGGTGGTGGTTCCCCTGTTCAAAAAGGGGGACCAGTGAGTGTGTGCCAATTACCGGGGTATCACACTTCTCAGCCTCCCTGGTAAAGTCTACTCCAAGGTGCTGGAAAGGAGGGTTCGGCCGATCGTCGAACCTCAGATTGAAGAGGAACAATGCGGTTTTCGCCCCGGACGTGGAACTACGGACCAGCTCTTCACTCTCGCAAGGATCCTGGAGGGGACCTGGGAGTATGCCCATCCGGTCTACATGTGTTTTGTGGATCTGGAGAAGGCGTATGACCGGGTCCCCCGGGAGAAACTGTGGGAGGTGCTGCGGGAGTATGGGGTAAGGGGGTCTCTCCTCAGGGCCATCCAATCTCTGTACTCCCAAATCGAGAGCTGTGTTCGTGTCCTCGGCAGCCAGTCAGTTTCGTTCTCAGTGGGTGTTGGTCTCCGCCAGGGCTGCGCCCATATACATGGACAGGATATCGAGGCGTAGTCGTGGTTGGGAGGGGTTGCAGTTCTGTGGTCTGAGGATCTCGTCACTGCTTTTTGCAGATGATGTGGTCCTCATTGAATCATCGGCCTGTGACCTTCAGCACTCACTGGATCGGCTGGCGGCCGAGTGTGAAGCGGCTGGGATGAGGATCAGCACCGCTAAATCTGAGGCCATGACTCTTAGCAGGAAACTGGTGGATTGCTTACTCTGGGTAGGAAATGAGTCCTTAGCCCAAGTGAAGGAGTTCAAGTACCTCGGGGTCTTGTTCGCGAGTGAGGGTACGATGGAGCATGAGATTGGCCGGAGAATAGGAGCAGTGGGGGCGGTATTGCGTTCGCTTTACCGCACCGTTGCTACGAAAAGAGAGCTGAGACGCAAGGCAAAGCTCTCGATCTACCGGTCGATCTTCGTTGCTAACCTCACCTATTGTCATGAGGGTTGGGTGATGACCGAAAGGACGAGATCGCGGGTACAAGCGGCGAGATGAGTTTTCTCAGAAGGGTGGCTAGCGTCTCCCTTAGGGATAGGGTGAGAAGCTCAGCCATCCGTGAGGAACTCGGATTAGAGCCGCTGCTCCTTTACTTAGAAAGGAGTCAGCTGAGGTGGTTCGGGCATCTGGTAAGGATGCCCACTGGGCACCTCCCTTGGGAGGTGTTTCAGGCACGTCCAGTGGGGAGGAGACCTCGGGGAAGACCCAGGACTAGGTGGAGAGATTATATCTTAACACTGGCCTGGGAACGCCTCGGGATCCCCCCGTCAGAGCTGGTCAATGTAGCCCGGGAAAGGGAAGTCTGGGGCCCCCTGCTTGAGCTGCTCCCCCCGCGACCCGACCCCGGATAAGCGGATGAAGATGAGATGAGATGAGATGAGGCCCGGCCCGAGGATAGTGGTGGGAAATATCGGCCCAACCCGGCCCGAGGGTCGGGTCGGGCTCGGGCTCGGGCAGAGAATCTAAACTCTTCTACAGTTACATGCAACATTAACCAATTACCGTCTTAACATAAACACATACGGTACAACACATCTTTACGTTAACTTAAAGGGTCTTTATGCATGAACTGCGCTAACATTAACACGTCTATGCACATATATAAGAGCAAAGCGGGCGAACACATGTGCGCCACGACAGCACTTAACATTCCCATATCAGGATAACAAAACCACATTCTTATCACCAACTACTCACCACTCCAGAATAGTGAGTTAACGTTCTCATGTGGTTTTATTGAGTGTTATTTAATCACATGACCAACCTGAAAATCAGGAAAAAAGGACGAAACAGGGCAACAGCTTCTTCTTTCGTTGGAAGTCTCTGTGGTTATGAGAAAGCTTTCAAATAACGCACAGGAAATCGCTACCGTAAGCCTGCCCCCTGCTGGTATGGAGCAACTAAAACAAGTCCATATTACCAAGGAAATCAACCTTCCGAAATGCACAAATCCTACCTGTAACTTCAGCAACCCTTGTTACTTACAGAAAAACACAAAAATATAATACGATTCACAAAAACAAAGGTAACATTTTTGTGGACGTCACACATGTACAAAATGACACTGGTCCCTTGTTAAATGGCATCGGCCGACACTTATGGTACGGCCACACCAAGCGCGTTACTCGCGTTGGATAACGCATGTAACGCGCCTAACTTGACGCTTGATCATTGTGTGTCAAAAAAATGGTTCAACGCGCCTAACGCGCCTGAAAGCATGATAGAGTTTAGATCGGGTTAGATTAAATAATCTCGGATATAAATATCAATAATCGGGTTAAATAACTTCACACGGTGTGTCTGGTGTGTTTCCAGCATTCGTAGTGTTGACGAGCAGGTGTCATGCCGTAATTCCGACGCCTCATTGTTCCGACGTCTCAACGGTCCGAAATATTTCCCGGACCATTAGGCTACTTCAGACCAACCCTTATTTTATTTATTTAAAGTCTAAAGTAAATAACTGCAGTCCTTGATATAATGCCGTAAAGCAAGTTCTCATTTGCAGGTAAAGCATTATTTATTCACAATTTGTGGAATAAATAATATTTTAATCACAGAGAAATGTTTTTGATGTTGCTAAAACGAAAGTTTAACAATCTGTTTTTGTTGAGTTGCAGTTGGCTAAGACTCATTGAGTGAAATAATAGGCACAGACAGCTCCCCTGCTGCATTGAATGGAGTCCCTTCTTTGATATGTAAATATGGCTTAAGGATTCAAGTCCCCTCTTGGCAACTTCTTTAAAATAATTTAAAAAACACACATGGGGCCCTATTTTAACGGTCTGAAACACAAGTGAGAAGCACCAAGCGCAAGTAGCTTTGTGGGCGCTTCTATTGCGATGTTGCTATTTTACCGGCGCAAAAATTACTCTTGCGCCCGGCGCAAATCTAAAAAGGGTTGGTCTGAAGTAGCCTAATTACCCGTAGGGGTGGTTTGGGCGTAATGTGCAATAAACCAATGAGAGTGCCAGCTCCCATCCCCTTTAAGAGCCATGAGCGCATTTGAATCTGACGAGTTGATATTTTGACAGCGCGTCTGCAGTCTCCGAGACGGATGCACATGAATTTCAAACTTCAAATGGCTCAGTTTACTTTACTTTATTATGGATCCCCATTAGCACTTTTCTATTAGCTATTCTTCCTGGGGTCCTTCACACCCAAAAACACACAACATCATACACAACAACACTACAGATACACACATACATAGATAATAGTTCACTTACAAAAATTCAGAAGAATTTCAGAAATTACTAGTTTACAGTATTATGAATTGCATAATCAAGAGGGAGAAAAGGGTTAAAAACATACCCATTACAATGACTGTTCATTTGTGAACATAAATGTACTAATAGTACCAAAAACACAACACAACCACCACTGCTGTTATTCTATCATAGTTAAACACAGATCGAAACACATAAATTGACCTTTGACTTACAGTCAGCCATCTCAGACTATCTTGCTTGTCTTTTACATTAGTTCTGTAGGAACAATTTAATGCACAACGTGCTACTTTATTTTGAACAACTTGTAATTTCTTCAAGTCCTTCATTGAGGCACCAGACCAAATAACAAAACAATAATGAAGTTGTGACAGAGCAAGAGCATTTAAGACTTGTCTAATGACATCTGGTGGCAGACCCTTAGAAACTCTTCTTGTAACAGAGACTGCCCTTCCCATTTTGCTTACGATATTATCAACATGGCTGGACCAGGATAAAGTATGGTTGAGATTAATCCCCTAAAAGTTAGTCTCTTTTACTTGTTTGACGGAAATGTTGTTTATACTTAAATTCAATTTCGGTTCAGATGATAGTTGATACCTTGTACCAATCAATATAGACTTTGTCTTACCAACATTAAGTACAAGTTTGTTGGCCTCTATCCATCTTATTACTAAATGTAATTCATTATCTAAAATCGTATGTATTTCAACTGTATTTAATCCTGCTACATATATGGTAGAGTCATCAGCATACATTGAGATTTGATACTTTTGTAAAAGTAAAGGTAGGTCATTTATAAAAATTAAAAATAATAAGGGACCTAAACAGCTTCCCTGGGGGACTCCACAATTGACATGACTGAAATCTGAAAAACTACCATTAAAAAAAACTGTTTGCTTTCTGTTACTTAGGTAACTCTCCATCCAATTTAATCCAGTGCCTGTGAAACCATATTGCTTAAATGTATCTAGTAACAAAAAATGATCTATCAAATCAAAAGCTGCACTGAAATCAAGTAAAACAGCCCCCACCAGTCTTCCATTATCAATCTCGCATTGCCAATCATCGGTCATCTGTGTCAAGGCCGTGCATGTAGGCATGCTGATGTTCTGTATTTAAACCATTTACATCAAAGTAACGCTGTACTTGTTGAAAGATAATTCTCTCCATAATTTTCCTAAGGATGGTAGCAAGCTTATAGGACGACTATTTGTACCAGAAATGGTGTAGCTGCATATTTTGTAAGTGGAATGATTTTAGCTATCTTCCAAACCTGAGGACAAGTGCATTTCTCTATACTCAGATTAATAATATGACAAACAGGGACAGCACTGTGGTTGGGAATCAAGTTTAGGAATTTAACGTCTAAATTATCAACCCCTGGTGGTCTATTTTTGCATTTATTAAGCAGACACTCAACTTCATTAACTGTTACTTTTGCTAGCGAAAATGTACAGTTCTTGTTTTCCATGAAGTTTTTAATTAATGTGGTTGATGGATTCCTACTTCCTGGATTACTACATTCCACATTTTCTTTTGGTAATTTTCCGCATTATTTATTTTGTTCTTATGAAATAATTGTTTTTTCTTATTGTTTAGAGCTGTAACATAATTCCGTAACTTTCTATCAATTTGCCAGTCAGACTCCAAACTTGATATGATCGCTGATTTTTTAGCTTCATCTCTTAATCTCATCAAATCTCTCAATTCAGTGTCCAACCAGGGGGATCTTAAATTCCTTACCGTACGCTTCCTTATTGGGGCATGTTTGTCAATAACTCTTAAAAATAGTGTATTAAAGACTTCAAGTGCATCATCTGGATTGTCCTTATTCAGTACTTGCTTCCAGCATATATTTTTAACATCCTCATTAAATGTTTTCATTAATCTACTGTAGACTATTTTTGGTCCTGATTTTGGAACCTTTGCATTTCTTACACTCACTACAAAATTATGATCATTACACCCCACTGGTACGGATAATGTTTTAGAACATAAATAACTACAGTTTGTAAAAATATGATCAATGCATGTTTCACTTTTACTACCATCTCTTCTGATACAAACTCTCGTTGGTCTATCAACCATCTGAATCAAATTGCATGTTCTCGCAGTTGATTGTAACTTCTCCTTAAGTGAACAGTTAGACGAGTTCCAGTCAATATTGGTATCTCCTAATAAGTAAGTTTCATGACCCAGATCACATACTTGATCTAACATCAAACACATTTGATTCAGATAATCCACATTTGCACTTGGCGGTCTATATACACATCCTATAAGCAGAGGTGTTATATGAGGTCAATTAATTTGCAACCAAATCACTTCAATATCTGCAGCCATTAGATCAGGTCTCTTTTTCTCTGGAATATGATTCTGACATAAACTGCTACCCCCCTCCATTTAAATTTTTGTCCCTCCTAAAAATGTTGTTACCCTGAATACCCAGTACCTCATCATTAAATGTTTCATCCAGGTGGGTTTCTGATATTGCCAATAGATGAATACCTAGAGATAATAATTAAGCAACTTCTATTATTTTATCCCTCAGGCTACAGTGTGTGAGCCAATTTAAACCCTTTACTTGGTAGATTCATTGCAATCATAATAATCTTTGTTTTTAGCATTCAACTTCTTCCCTTTAGTTTGTGAACCATTAAACAAATAACATATAAACACATAACACACACATTCACACCGACTCACATGCAACCATACACATACAAATAAAATGTCATACATGCTGTAACCTGATATCCCCATCCCCCCAAACCCACTTAATATTAGCAGACACTAGAGACTGTTTTGGCTCCTTGAGTTGTCTTCAAAATCGAATGGAGCCAATAATAGCCAAAGGCCTAAGTATAAAAAAACTAAATAATTAGGCCAAATAATATGGCATAATTCACACATGGAATAGGGTTTTCTTCCACAATTTCAGAAATGCTGAGTCCTTAAATAATTTTCGGCAAATCAAACTTAACACACATATTATATGCGATAACTGTGGTTCTATTTAATGGTACAGGCAATACATTATAAACATAGTTTCTGATCAGTATTGTATGCATTATCGTTATCGACTTGTTTTCCTAATATGCATGTGTCCCCCGTTATTATACATTGCCATTGACTGTATTATGCGTTACGTGTTTAGTTTGCATATGTTTAAACAGATGGACGCACACACGTGCGCCTGCATTCATTAATTATTTTACACATACACACACGCGTGCCCGCATTCATTCATTCTTTTTAATACTCACTCGCGGTAAAACAATGTTCTCTCACGATCAAATACTCATCAATCCTAAAAGTTATGGACATGACACAATGTCTGTGTCAAGAAAATGTGTTTGCTGTACGGTGTTTGTAGATGCATTGATTTAAAAGTACAACTTATTACCGCTGTATCAGCTGTTCTTTCCCAAATAATTTACCAAGAATGTGTGGTTAGGTAGATGAAAGAAGCAAAGTGTATGCGCGAGGTGCACAAGCAACATTATGTATGCGCCCTTAAAATAGCATCTGAACAACGGGCCACTGACTTTAAACCAGGTACTTCCTGGTTTGTGGCGCAAGTGATTTCTGAAACTGCTAAATAGCACCAGGGAACGTTTGCGCCAGAACACGCCTCCTCCTTTCGCCGAACCACCCCTTGGGGCGCAAGATCATTCCCTAATTTACCAATGCGTGGCGCAGGAGGGAAAAGAACGCTCTGCGCCTGTTGCAAACTGGCAACGACACATGCGCCAGCAAGAAAGTCAATTGCGCCGGATGCAAGATAGGGCCCATGAAGTTATATTATGACGGACTAACTTAAAACTAAACTCTGTATAATATTTTTTTATTTTTAAAATGACCAGAAATAGAGGTCCACACTTGAAAACCGATAGTCCCCAGTTGGTAATGTAAGTGTGTGTGTGGTAGTAATTTGGAAAGGTATGTTATTGACCTTATTCTTTCACATCTAGTTCATCTAAATAAGATCACTAAATGATGAGGTCTGTACCGTTGGAATCCTTTGAGTCTTAGCTTTCATTCACAATTTCCAGCCTAACTATAGACAAAAAAACGCCCAAATAAACCAAAAAATAGTATAGTGCAGGATCTTTACCAAATCTACTCTGCCCTAACAAAATCTATGCATTAACCTTTCATTTGTCTAATTGTGTGTTTTGTTTAGTGTATGGATCAATATCTTCAAGTATTTAATTAATATAATTATTTTTGTCTGAAGTCAACATATGTATTTTCTTTATGTTCTGAACATCATTATATTTATTTTGTTATTTGATTAAAGATTGTCTATGAATGGTCTAGAGAATGAAGGGTGCTGTATAAATAAACTTGCATTGCCTAGTCATTAGCATTGGTTTATGAATTGTCAACTAAATGTGAGTGTGTAGCCTAAATCATGAAAAGAGTCAACACAGGGTACCTTATGACCATTTATTTGAACGACAGAAATGAGAACAAACGGCAATGAGCAGCGAATAGTATCAGAAAAAAATTACTGTTTGAGAAATGTTTTGAAACAAATCAAGATTTTCAAAGTAATAATAATAATGAGATAATTTGTAAAGAAACAAATAAGCAAAGTTATGAAGGGCAATTAGAATTACTTTTCAATATGTCATAACAATTTCAATTAAAGTTAATACACATGTTTATTGTGACTACATAAATATTTGAAGGTCAAGATTTTCAAATCAAGTGGTACAGATTCTGTGCAGTTCTATTAAATTACTTTTTTATTTTTTCCGACGTCACAAATTAGGTTGAAAATCCTGAACCATGCAGGCAATTATGTTGGCCATCTTTAAAACTATTCAACAGTTGTATTTTGTCCACTTGTTGTGTGAACAAAGTGCATTTATCTGACGCCAGATTTGGCTTCATTGCCTTCATACCTTTCACAAGGGTGTGGTGGTGTGTGCATGTGTGTGTGTGTGGGGGGGGGGGGGGTATAAAAGAAGCGATCTTCTAATAATCACTGTTTCAATTGACTTAATATGAAATTAGTTTTAACCTTGGTAAAGATAGAATGTTACACAACCTTAGACACATTTTGGTTCAAGCAAAAAAAAATAAACATATATATTAATCTATCAAAAGCAACTGGGGTGGAGGGAGATAGATTGAAAGCACTAATGTGATTTTTCAAACAGTGTCATCATAATCATGAAAGACGTCAGCTATTTAAGAGCTCTACATAATGCAGACTTGACCGAAAAAAGAAATAAAAAAAATCTAAATGAAAAAAGGCACACATAAGACTACCATCAGAAAAGCAACATAAACGTTTTAACCAAACGAAACAAAACACATTTATATCTGATCTGCATCATTTGGACCACCCGCACATTTGAGAGACACAGCCTTCTCGATAAGCCCGCCAACCACAACCAACAGTTGGAACCAATGTGGGCGTCATGGGATTTGTTCGGTGATTTGATTTGAAAATACAAACACACCCCGATCCCAATGGAAACTGACGCCTTAACGCCTGCAGCCCCATAGAAGAAGCACAAGGGAGGAGGAGGAACCGGCGGTTGGGACTGGAAATAAGACTTCTGAAATGCGGCACGACCCATTACCAAGACTACTCTTCACAATAGACACCAATCTTTGGTGCCGGTTTGAAGAAGCCCGAAAGTGTTATCAGGGGCGCTATTCATGGATCATGTGGCCACGGTTGTTTATGCCACAAAATAATTTGTGCCCTTCTGGGAACCTGCCACTGTTTGCGTCTTACAAGTCTTCTTACGCCCATCCGAGACCTCCGAGTTAAACACAGATAAAAACGACAACTAACTGGTGATGTTAATGACAATGACAATTTGTGTATTTTATGGTGCCGTTACTGTTATATACAGAAATTATGGGAAACACTGTTCCCGATAATACAAAACATACACTCCCCTACAGTGAAATATGGAGGACACTGCCTCCGATATGGATTAACACTGGTAGGCAAAAACTACCTTTTTTTCCTTCACATTATGGAAGACACTGCTCCCGATAACGTCTTCAGGATTAGAAGTATACATGCCCCCGAGAGAGCGGTACTCGCAGGGCACCTGGGGAGCCTCCAACTGTACTGGGGCAGGATGTCTCTGACCCCAAAACCCCCAACCAACCGGACTACTGGATGTTCAACCAAGTGGAGATCCAAACTGAAGGTTTTCTTATGCCAACCTCTGCAAGGGCCACAATTGGTAAGAGCGGTTGAATTTGACAGATTGGTGGTTTGACTACGGCATGATGGGCTGGGCGGTTTGCCGTGATTGGGCAGTTGGCCTTGACAGGTGCATCTGGCCGCCTATCAGAAGACAGGTATACTTCTTGAAGCAGATGCTGCTTTTGTCATTTCGACAGTATAACTGTCATAATTATGGAAGGCACTGCTCCCGATAATTATATATTACATATAAAAAGATCAATAAAAAATAGCACTATTTATAGTGATCCCTGCCACTGATAAACAAGCAATAAAAAATAGCACTATTTATAGTGAACCCTGCCACTGATAAATAAATAACAAAAATAAATACAGGTATGGTTTTCTGATTCAGACTTTCAGCTGGATTTTAGAAAAATGGACTATGGGACTTTGCACTTGGGTCAGCAAGTGGCCATTTAAGACAATCTTCAAAGGAGACTAACGTGAGAGTGATAAATGGCTACCTATTTTTGTTGTTGACTGCAGGCAGCTATATCCGATTGTCTTGATTGGTTGACCATTCTAGCGGTCTGGTAACTTTTGACTCCAACACAAAACGGTGTATTTTAGCACAATGGTACATTAAGCCTTGTCAGATACAAAACGACAAGGTGTGAATGCAATTAAAAGATCTATACAACATCAGTAGATATGACAGCAGTTGTTGATCGCAAAGAAATTACGTTCTGTAAACAATAAAGAAATCGAACCAGTGCTTATTTTGCGATTTGTCCTGCTGTGCAAAAATTGATGTTTCCTCAAGACTGAGTGAAAGCACATCAGATAAATTACATCTTATTCAGTTAAAGTCAAAATCACAGACTTTGAGTTTACATCCGTATTGTAGAGGTGATCATTAGGTTTAACGCCCTCACAGTGGAATATCCTTAACCTAAACTCATTTGGAGGCCAATTCCAATTCATCATTTCAATTTGGCATTGTGGAGTTTGTGAAAACAAAAAGGGAAACAATATATTAGAAGTTAATCAGGGTGTTGGGAGTGTAGAAATCAATATTAGGATGAGCATCAAATGATGAACATCAAATGACCAATTGCGTTAAGACTGCCCTACAACTGTTGTGTCCATTTACAGGGACATCATCTGCAGATCTAAAAGCTGCCAGTTCTGCGTGATGGGACTGTCACACCAAAATTGTACCAGGGGGCGAAGATTGTACCGGCTACGTAATCCGCGTTCGAAACATTACGTTGGACGCGATTGTCCGTTGCCAGGCGGGTTCCAAAAAACATTGGCGCTCATGTTGCCAAAGACGAAATAACATAATACAGTTAACACTTGTTTTTACTTTATATTTGTATTGTATTGAATTTAGTTAGTAAACTGAGTGTTTAAAGTTTATCATCGTCTAGCTAGCTTGCTGTTTTAATAGACTCAGTTTACGAGCTAAATGCGATTAAACAATTAAATACAATACAAATACAAAGTTAGAAACGCTAATAAATGTCATTTGTAAAATAAGTTAGCTATCAAATGTTATTTCGTCTTGTGACGCTCAATGAATGAGCCCGAATGTTCGCGAATGAACCTTCCTACGTCATCGTTCGACGCGATCTTCCGTTGCCAGGCAGGTTTGGAATTTTCCAACGCGGATTACGTAGGCGGTACAATTTTCGCCCCCGGTACAATTTTGGTGTGACAGGACCAACGTGGTGGGACCAACCGCGTGGTGGGACCTACTTGTGGTGGGACTACCGCGTGGTGGGACCTACCGCGTGCTGGGACCTACAGCTTTGAGGGGCCCATCACGTGGTAGGTCCTACCACTGGTTTTGGTTGGTACCAACACGTGGTCAGGGCCCAGCCATGTGCAGGACGGGGGTGGGCGTGGTCTAGATCTCATTATCCAGAGACCAGACATCCCCCGCTAGCGAGTTTGCGCAGCCCTGGAGGGTCCAGGTGGCCAGGGCCAGCTCGGTCTTGAAGGTGTCGACGTCGACTACGGAGCTCTTGAGCCGGAAGGCCTCCAGCTGATCCACGATTGCCTTGAATGTGTGCTGGCCGGAGCCTATGAAGATGTGCCTGAAGGGGCTGTCCCGCGGGGACACATAGGGGGACAGCAGGTTCCTCTCCACCTGGGGACACGTTCCATGGGGTCTGTTACATGGGGTCATTCGGCAAACTTTGTCCAAAGCCACAAACAATTGAAATTGGACTGGCTTCAAAAATAAAAATAAAAACATGAAATTTGTCTTGGGTATATAAGGTGGGAAATGCCTTTGGGAAAAAATAACCCAAAATACGACAGGATCGTCTTGGGAGTTTATCTTCAAATCAGTCTGAGCGACACGAAAAATATTCAGCTTAGAATTGTGAGATCTGACCAGGGAAACTGTACATTGCCCATTGGTCTGATTTATAAATCCAGTTCAGTTCCCCTGCTCTGTGCGGGTGGGGCGGGGGGGTGGGGGGTGGGGGGGGGTCTCACCTGCATGAGGCGGTCGTTGATTTCACGGCACATTTCCGGGTCATGCAGCTCGCTGTCACGGATGAAGACCATCAGGTCGCTCATGGCCCGGCTGAATGAGCCCGACGCCCCCTGGAGCCAGTCGGGGGTCACCTCCTTGGGCAGCATGGGGGACTGTCCCTGAACACACACACACACACACACACACACTTTGAGTACGTGGTTTGAGAATTCCCTTGAGGCTGTTCTTCTATTAAACGTCCATTAATATACATTAATTATAATAATAATCAAAGTAGTATCATTATTTCGACTCCATCTTGCCCCACTATCCGGACTGTAATACCCATGCACACATAGGATATGTATTAAATAGGGATGCACCGAATATTCGGCCACCGAACATGTTCGGCCGAAAATGGCCCAAAACATAATGTTCGGTTTCGGCCAAAGGAGTAAAAAGGCCGAACATAATACACCGAACATAAGAAAAACAAAAAAAACAAAACAAAACGTTTTACTCATTTATTTAAAGGTACATCGTGCTTAAATTCTTGCTATAATGTCTGCTGGAATGTTAGAAAACGTTCAGTATTAAATAAATATTTTGTATCAAATTTGTATTTGATTTTTTTTATAGAAAAGCAAGACAAAAAAGTTTATAAAGGACATTTAATTGTTTGATTTATGCAATGGTGAAAAATTAAAGCAAAAAGAATGAAAAACATTAAAAGCCACATTCGGTATTCGGTTTCGGCCTTCGGCCAACTGTTTCAGTATATTCGGTTTCGGTTTCGGCCAAGAATTTTCATTTCGGTGCATCCCTAGTATTAAAGTCTCAGATGACATTAAGTCGCACTATAAACAAAATCTTTGCCAATTAACACTTGGGGCCCTATTTTAACGGTCTGAAACGCAAGTGGGAAGCGCAAAGCGCAAGTAGCTTTGTGGGCGGTTCTACGGCGCTATCGCTATTTTACAGGCGGATAAATTACACTTGCGTCGCGGCGCAAGTGTCAAAAGGGTTGGTCTGAAGCAGCCTAGTTACCCGTAGGTGTGGTTTGGGCGTAACGTCCAACAAACCAATGAGAGTGCCAGCTCCCATCCCCTTTAAGAGCCATGAGCGCATTTGAATCGGACGAGTTGATATTTTGACAGCGCGTCTGCAGTCTCCGATGAGACAGATGCACATGAATTTCAAACTGCAAATGGCTCAGTTTATTGCCAAATAATATGGCCTAATTCACACATGGAATAAGGGGTTTTCTTCCACAACTTCAGAAATACTGAGTCCTCAAATAAATTTCGGCAAAGAAAACGTATATGATATAACATATGATATGCGGTAACTGTGGTTCTATTTAATGATATACGCAATACATTATAAACATTGTTTCTTATCAGTATTGTATGCTATCCTAATATGCATGTGTCTCCGCGGTAATAGACATTGCCATTGATTGTATTATGCGTTACGTGTTTAGTTTGCGTGTGTTTAAACAGAGCACACACGCGCGCCCGCATTCATTCATTATTTTTAACACTCACTCGCGGTAAAACAATGTTTTTCACGATCAAATACTCATCAATCCTAAAAGTTATGGGCATGTAGGCCTACACGATGTCTCTGTCAAGAAAATATGTGTTTGCTGTATGGTGTTAGCAGATGCATTGATTTAAAAGTACAACTTATTACCGCTGCATCAGCTGTTCTTTCCCAAATAATTTACCAAGAATGTGCGGCTAGGTAGATGGGAGAAGCAAAGTGTATGCGCGAGGTGCACAAGCAATCCGCATGCATCGCATGCGCATGTATGCATGCGCCCTTAAAATAGCATCTGAACAACGCGTCACTGACTTTAAACCAGGTATTTCCTGGTCAGTAGCGCAATGGTATTCAGAAACAGCAAAATACCGTTTACGCCAGAACACGCCTCCTCCTTCCACCGAACCGCCCCTTGGGGCGCATGATCAATCCCTAATTTACCGGCGAGTGGCGGTGGTGGGTAAAGAACGCTCTGCGCCAGTTGTAAACTAGCAACGACACATGCGCCAGTGACTAAGTCACTTGCGCCGGATGCAAGATAGGGCCCTTGGTGTCTTTGATATTGCTATATTTGTAATGCCTATGACTGGCCTTAATTTAGCACGCACACGCACACACACACACACACACACACACACACACACACACACACACACACACACACACACACACACCACTACCCTATCCTCGTTGTAGAAGAGATACACACAGGAAAAGCACAGTGTTAAACAAATCATCAACATGGCGGTTCACAAACACACACGGACCATCTGGAGGATGAGCACTTTGCGGGTGATGTCGGCCGTGTAGACGGTGATGAGCTGGTCGTAGCCCTGCAGGTCGAAGCTCAGCAGGTAGTCGTGCACCAAGCGCAGGGTCATCTGACCGGCCACCTGGGCGGCGGCCAGCGCCAGCTGGGACACCTGGTGTGACGTGGCCTTTGACAGCTGCTCCTGGGTGTCCAGCGGGGTGTCCAAGTACGGGTAGTCCTGGGGGGAGAATTTTACTGAGATCACGTACATCTATCAACAGACTTCTTTGTTCAATTAAAAAATTGCTCGGGAAGTGTAAATGTGTCTCGTATTTCCATTCAAAAGATCTTTAGAGGCATGGAAAAGAGAGACAGGATGGTGATCAGGGTGAAACACTGTAGAGAGAAGTGGCTGCACAAATACTAATAATTAAACGACAAATGACATACTTGGAAAATCAGGAAATTGCAGAGGCAGGATAGTTTAATGACTAGGTTGTTCGACTAAACACCAAATTATCAGTCAAGTTGTGCTGTCCAAGTCATAAAGACAAGCCAAGGTTCTCTTCCCTAGTTTCAAAGGATGGCTGCACTGGAACCACAAAACTTACAGAAGTGCCGGTAAATCTGAACGAGATGGAGGGAATTCCTGAGAAGGCGAGGAAAGGAAAGGCAGCATCTGACATCTGCATGGGCTGCAGGCTGAGAGAAAACAGGAGGGCACACATGAACCACAAAACATAACCACATGTTCTAATAGGGTAACACCATATGGCGAGGATGGTAGAAGTGATAGACCAATTACTTTGCTTCCCACTGCATTTTCGCCCCCTCCTTGATCGGACTCAACTGTAAGACACAAGGTAGAAAGGTAGGCAAGACGGGTCAGTGAACAGATAGGCCAGACAGGTCAGTCAGCAGGTAGGCCAGACAGGTCAGTAAGCAGGTAGGCCAGACCCATTTTGGGGGGGAATTTAGATGCCGGCAAGGTGGTAAATCGTAAAACAATCTTTTTAGTTTAGCTAACTTCTAATAGAGTAGTATTTATCCTTCCACCAAATTTGTATCGGGTGCCAAATTTGTACCGCCTGCGTAATCAGTTGTCCGTTGCCAGGCAACGGACAACAGATTACGTAAGGGATTGTCCGTTGCCAGGCAGGTTTAAAAAAACAATCGCGCTCATGTTGCCAAAGACGAAATAATATAATACAGATAACGGATGGCTAGATAACACTTGTTTTTACTTTATATTTGTATTGTATTTAATTGTTTAATCGAATTTAGCTAGTAAACTGAGTGTTTAAAGCAGGTTTCAAAAAACATTCGCGCTCATGTTGCCAAAGACGAAATAACATAATACAGATAACGGATCGCTAGATGACACTTGTTTTTACTTTATATTTGTATTGCATTTTAATTGTTTAATCGAATTTAGCTAGTAAACTGAGTGTTTAAAGTGTATCATAGTCTAGCTAGCTTGTGTTAATTAAATTTCCTTAATTTAATTTAGATAATAGATTATAGGTAATAGATGGATAGATAATAGATGGGTAGATTTTTGAGCAGGCATTTACTAACTGGTAAATGTTTTTTATTATTATTATTCACTTAATCCCCATAACATTTAGCTATTACTGTTTAGGGAAATAGATAAATACAATACAATACAAATATAAAGTTAGGAACGCTAATAAATGTAATGTCTTGTCGCGCTCAATGAACGAGTTTGCGAATGTTCTTGAACCTTCCCAAGTCATTTGACGCGATCGTCCGTTGCCAGGCAGGTTTGGAATGAATTACGTATGGATTACGTAGGCGGTACAAATTTGGCACCCGGTATAAATTTGGTGTGACAGAGCCATCACATGCATCTCTATTATTCTGATCATTTTAAACTCGTTTCACTTTCTTTAAGAACTCTGTTTGGTGTTTTGGGCTGTATAACCTGGTTTGGTTTGAAGCTCACCTCCTTCATGGTGCGCTTTACCAGGGACTGCAGCAAGTGGCTCGCGGAGGCATTGAACTTATCGGAACCTGGAAGATAAGGAAAGGGGTACGTTTTAAACCACAGGAGGACTTCTACCACTTTTAAATGAAATTGACAGCACGATTGACCCCTGGCCTCAGGGGCAACACACACACACACCTGTCACAACACCGTCCAAGCTAATGTACGAGAAGGCCTTCATGCTCAGAGAGGCCAGGTAACCCTGTGCACACAAATAGACAGTGGTGAGACATCACACAAAATATGCTCAACAAGAATAATCACCCCGGCTGGAGAGCTTTCTCTAAATCCAGTTTAGTATTTTTGCAAAACACTTTTGGATTTTTAACAAGGCACAAGTCCTCTTAATTGCATTATATTTTGTACAATTACCGTAATTTTCGGACTATAAGCCGCGCAGTTTTTCCCATTTTTAGATTCTGCGGCTTATATAACGGTGCGGCTAATCTATGGATTTTTTTTTATGGTGTTTTTTTCTGGAACGAGTATTCGAATATTCGCTCGGAAAAAACCAACGAGTATTCGAAGCCTGAAAAAAAGGCATTCGGGCCAGCCCTAATGGTAATTAAACATTAAAACACCTGCGGCTTATAGTCCAGTGCGGCTTGTATATATACACATCATTCAATTTAGCTGCTGCGGCTTATACTCCGGTGCGCCTTATAGTGCGGAAAATACGGTACTGATATAACTTCCTGCTCATTGGATGCAATTCCTACCTCGAGCCACTCTGTGGAGCCAACGTTCCCATAATCACCGGCACTCCAGCTGGCAAACACAATGCTTCTCCTTGGCCGGAAGCCCCCTGACACGCAGGGAATAGAAGGCCAGGTCAAATATCGGATTATTATTTCAACACTAAAACTGCAATAGGTTGCAGCTCACTTGACATAACACACACACACACACACACACACACACACACACACACACACACACACACACACACACACACACACACACACACACACACACACACACACACACACACACACTTCGCTTCACTGTGCGAAGCTTTCAGAGTGGCGAGCGTGACTCACGGTGCTTCACCATGGTGGAGATGGAGCGGGCGAGCTCAACCAGGACACTGGTGCCCACCGTGGACTTGGCAAAGCCGGTGCCCCAGGCGTCCCTCTGAGCCCCCAGGATGATGTAACGGTCTGCGAGCAAAGGGAGGACCGCTCAGGGGAGGGTGGCCGTTGACATGATTTTTGTAATCCATTTCTCTAGTAGCGCTAGTTACTCTAGTAGCGCTAGTTACTCTAGTAGCGCTAGTTACTCTAGTAGCGCTGGTAACTTGTGTTGCAGTTTTCTTTAGCATTTCATCCAAAGAGACACTGATGCATGACATTCAGGAGCGGGTCATGGGTAAAGACTCTTGGCCATGGCTTGCTACTTGAAATTGGAGATTCAACCCCCAGTCCATTGCACCCTAGACACTTGACTACCAACAGGCTGAGACCAGTAGAGAGTGTTCAGAGACAGACCTGGGTCCACAAGGCCCTTGATGACGCCCAAGATGTTGTGGATCTTCTTCTCCACCAGCACGTTGTTGACCTCCACCGTAACCACGTCATTGTCTCCCAGGCGGATCACGTCGCGCCACTCACTGGGTGGCGCGTGTCCCCCCAGACTTCTGTAGTAGGGACACAGACCATGCTTTAGTGCGAGTCTGGCGCACGCGCGCGCGCACACACACACACACACACACACACACACACACACACACACACACACACACACACACACACACACACACACACACACACACACACACACACACACACACACACACACACACACACACACACACACACACACACACACACACCCCATGATGCGTTGGGCCAGTTTCCAGGAGATGGTCTGGGCGAGGATGGAGGGCAGGCCGGACGACTGGACTGCGGCGAACCGTGTGTGGTTGAAGGAAGGGAAGCCGGGGCTGTATGGGTCTCCCGAGCCCAAGTGGACCTGGATAGGTAGAGAACACACATTTAGACCCAAGATGGGTGTTCAGGTCAAGCCTAAGAAACCGCTGTCCCTAACCTTTGAAATTGGAGTTACAGGGGCCGACCCATAGGGTCTCCAAACCTGGGCCATGGCTTAACCTACTATATTGCACCAAAAAGACCCAATTACATATCTGTTCTTCTAAATGTGCAGAGGGTCAGACTGAAAGCGATCCAGAAAACTGGTGCTGAATTAGTAATATACAAGATTCCAAACCAAAGTGAATCTATCAAAATATTGTCGCCAATTTTCCCAGCCTCTAGTTTACATTTCCATGGAATTGGAGCCTGCATTGTGTAGTCATGCCGTTACATACATTACAGCCTTTCCTTCGGTCATGCCAATAGGATTACATTCAAACCAAAGGGCTTACGTGTCCATAGAGCTCGTTGATGTCCGTGTCTCCATATATGAGCACAGCAGAAACATTCCACCTGGCAGCATTGGCAACCTATAGGCAGGGAGAGAGAGTAGATATACATGAGGAGTCAAGTCAACCGGGAATCACCGAATACAAAGACAGGACCTGCCCTGACTTTACTATTACTACTACTACTACTAGACAGACACTTAATTATTCCGCATTCTTTCTATTAATTGCCTTTGTAAAGTTTACAACTTGTTAAGAGTGTCTTGAAAAGTTACATAAAATGTTTTATCTGTGTGTAGAAAACTACACTAGCAACACACTCTGAATCCCAGAGACCTCACCTTGTCAGCAAAGCTGATCTTGCCAGCCTTCACCAGCACAACCCTCCCACTCAGAACTATATTGAAGTCCTTCAGCATCTTGAAGTCATCCATCCGGCCGTAGTAAGCGTAGAGAATGGCGCCCTACACACACGCCACACACACACACAACACACACAGAAAGTCAAGCGGAAGATACCACAACCTTGAGCCGGACACGTCACAACTGCCCTTGTGAAAAGAGTGACAACTGAAAAAGTTTGTATCCATAGAAGTTGAAACATGCAACATTTGCCGTGGGTCCTCTAGCATTCCATAAATAAAAAGTATGATTAACAACAAAGACACATCTTCCACAGGAAGAGGATATTTTCAGAATAGAGAACAACACCAGACAGCATCCATACTAGGGAGAGGGTTGACACACTGCACTCACGGTGACATTCCCCGTGGCGCTGTAGGAGAGGAAGCCGGTTTGTTTCTCGGTCACCCCGTTGAAGGTGACCTGGTTGGGCTTGCGGGCGTCGGGCTCCTGGACCCTGACAAAGTGCTCGTCGCTCCACGGATGCATGGAGTAGCCTTAAACCTGCTCAGAACCTTGGTGGCCAGCGCCTCGTCCCCGGGGCTGCCGGCTCGGTGGCTGGCGCTGCCCAAGTCCCTGAGGAGAAGAGTGGCACAGAAAGAGCCGCTAACGCTTGTCCTGCACCGACGTTCAGCACCATTGCCCATCATTGTAAAAGTTTGAGTAAAATCTGCCAGTTATCTGGAAATGTTTTCATCAACAAAATTAAAAAAAAATCCTAAAATCGTTTGCATTTTTCCTTTAGACAGGAAATATCAGCAAACTGATTTCCCTGCTTAGTTGTTCCTTAGACATATCGTGAAGTATCGTTGTAGGATTGCCTAACAATATTTAGATTATTGCAGAATCGCTGCATGGCGATATTATCGGTATGGCGGGCCGTGTGGGACGTGCCTTGAGGTGCCCTGTGATTCCCTCCCAGACTTGGGGCTCACCTGAAGGCCTGGTCCAGCTTGTCGGCGCTCAGCTGCTCCGCCAGGAGGCTCTTGACGTCCACCCAGTC